>NC_133206.1:12476277-12723851 GCF_958299795.1 Porites lutea
CCCATGGCCAATTACGACAGCATTGGATGAAGAAAGCTCGGCTCCTTCCGAGCACAAATCGCGCTTTTTGACGAAAGAAACCCTGGCAGCAGTTGTAGTTGCATTTTCCTTGGGTTTAATCGCAGGCGGGTTTCTGCTGCATATGTTTAAACGCTGTGTGGATTTTAGGAACCGTCGTCGTTCAAGAGAATCTCCTAAACGTAAGTAACTGTCTAACTAACCCTACAAGGAAGTGTAAATGCAGTCAGGCATCTTTATGTTGTTTTGCTAAGTCAATTAGTAACGGAACGGGAAGAAAACACGGTTCCATAACTGTCTACTTCTTGTCCCTCTCCACTACTGATTAACTGAAACGAGACTAGTAAGATATATACGGATATTATCTCTCCCGGGGTGGCAGGACGTGAAGGAGACTGTGTGCCGTGAATTTCGAAAGGTCCCGCTCACATGTAAATAGCCAATCACAGAGCTTGTACTATTTATGCGGATATGCGTATAAAAAGTGTATTTTCTTGATGATCTCAGCTTAGTTCTCGTAAACATCAAACATAGGCGTATAAAAAGGAGGGGAAGGGGGGCATTACGGGAAAGAGTGGAGGAGGTGGGGTGGGAAGTCTTGAATTCTCCCACATTTACACCCGCCACATGTAAGGTCCGGTCCGTTCCTCACACCAAAGCTCAAAAATATTTAAAAAACAATTTTTTAGTTAGACACGGTTTAAATTTGTTTTCTTTATGAGAGCTGATTACTTCACTTTGTCGGTTGTAAATTTTATTGCAATAACGTAACAGGTTTAAGTCAGCCTCGTCCTCCCAGGGCTTTTCTCGCTCCGTAGGGATGTGGAGGGAGAAAACCCTTAGAACGAGGCTGGCCCTAAGGCCATGGGGTCGAGGTTGTGTTAAAGTTAGTTTAAATCCTGTGTAAAAGCCTGTGTTCTTGTTTTTCGTTACTGTTTTTTATTTTTTTAAAATCCTTATTTGGCCGGTGTGAAAGGGGCATAATTTAGATGTTAACCTAATTTGCATCAATTCCATCCCATAGCACCACAACAGGAGACGCAGCCAAGTTCGACAGCATCGCCATTAGTAGTGGCTGCAAATCCTGTTAGAGCTGAGAATACAGACATGCCAGTAACCTGATGATACTCCTGGCGGATAGCAGAATCAGACTTTTTGTGGTAGAATATCAGAAAAAAATTGACAATAAAGAGATTTCAGCTTGCTCAAAAGGTGTTTTGAGTTTTTTGAAGTTTGGTGTCACCCGATAGGCGTATTGTACGTCAAATTACCGGATTCTAGGCTTTTTTAAGACCTTTAAAAAAACCAAGGAAGAGAGCTCCCCCCCCCCCCCCGAGAAAAAATTCAGAACTTTTAATAACATGTCTTCTCGAGCCAGTCAATGAATACTGTTAACTCTCCCCTTGCGGACATCTCGCTATATCGGACACCGCGGTATAACGGACAGCAACTAAATCCCCGGCGAAAACAGATTACAGACGTTTGACTGAAATAAAGTCCCGCTATTACACACTCTCGCTAATGAGAACACTAATTCGAGGTCCCTACGGTGTCCGCTATAAAGGGAGTTAACTGTATTACGGGCTTACTGACACTTTTTCAGGTCCCGACATCACAATTCTTTTTGTTTTAACTTTCGTTGTAACGCCCGACTGTTACCGTTAACTTTATTTTTACTCTGAGGGAGCCCAATGTCTATAAGCCTCATGGTTTCTTTTTAGGCTTCCTCGCCACTTTCATTTGCTTTTGTGTAACTGTCTTGTTTTATCGTTATTTGTATTTTGTGGTAAATCAAATAAAGTTACAAAGTTTACAAAGTTTGCCCGAGCAGCATCCTAATCTTTCACCATTCATTCAAAGCAGTAATTCATGCGTCTGTTATCATCGTCGTTGTCTTTTTGGATGGATTTATGGTTTTGTAGTGAGCGATCGATCGAAATTGTTGTCGTTGTTCCTCTATTGAAAATGTTTTCACCCACCGCACCTTGCACGCTCTCTCTCGATATTTTTTTAAAAAAGGAAGAACACTGACGACGCGCGGTCCCGAGGTGGTTTTTCAACGGAGTTTAATCATGTAGTCTACTATGGAGTCGTCATTTGCGTTACTTGACAAGCCCCCCGTGAGATCTCGATCCTTTATGAGAGAGGTGGGGTTGGTCAAACAAACAACTGACTGATCACACCTGAATTGGGATTAAGACCTTGGGAGAAGACTTCCATATAAAAGTGACGAGGAAGCTAGACGGATGATTAAAATTTTAAAAACCTCCAAAGGAACCCAATCTGGGCGTGACTAGCCAAGGCTTTAGTTACTGCTTGACCCCTAAATTAAAGGAGACTACACTTCAACACAGTATTGATGACGGTGTTTTCTTTTTATATATAAATATTTCTTTACGCACAACCTAAGCGATAGGACAAGGCTTTTATTTGGGAGTCTCCGTCGGAAATTAGGAACCTTTATAAAAGACCAGTCTGGGATCGGGTGGCTCACTCTTTACTTGGCCCCTCAAAGGGTTTTTGAAAAACAGGTAAAAAAACCATTGACCCCTAAACCCTTCTAAAACAGTTAGCCAATTAAGAGCCCCAGTAATTTTTAATTGCTATAAGTTGAGTTATTGTTTGTTTCTTCACCCACATCTAAAAAAATACCTGTATGGGTAGGCGTACACTACACTTTAAGTCCCAATTCCCTCTTCCAGTGCACCCCGCCCTCTCCCCCAGGGCGCGCGAGCCAATAATCGCTTCCAAGGGAAGTCTTGAGCCACGCATTTTAGCCAGGCACGTTCAAATTTCCGTCCGCCATGCCTGAGAGCCTTACGCGTCAAATTCCCTAGGTCCTTCTCTCAAAATGGCAGCCTGCATGCCTGTACCTTGTTGTCCTTGTTGACGTGACAGGCCTTTCGGAGATTTTCCGAGCATCGTTACTGATCCTCTGAACATGCCTAACATGTACACAAACGCTGACAAACGAGAAACTATAAGTGTTAGGTTGACAGATACATTTAACCATTTCCTACGATCTTTCAGTTCGGGCACACTTGGCTTTCGCTACCTATCACGACATTCATGTGAATGTCTTTGTCAGGGATACGTCTATACCGAAGATAACGGCAGACGGAAGCCCAACGAAAAAGTTTGACAAATAGTGATGACTTGAGTTGAGATTAAGATCTCTGCAGGGGTAGTTTTGACCCGTGGCGCATTAGGTTTCAATGATGTGAAAGGTTGCTTTGTTTCAACTGAAAACAAACCTGGCTTCCAGATGCCCATTTCCTCTTAGAGTAAGTGTAGGCCAAGAGCAAGATCGATCTTGTTGTAGATCGGTTAACACACTAAGAGATGGCTGGCTCGGATAAAGACAGAGGAACATTCGGCGGTGTTGCGTTGGCCCTTAGTTTTACAGCCATCAGTATATCAATAGTTTGTCTCTTGCAAGTATTCTTCCTCTCTGGGCCGAATGCTCAATGTAGCTGTCCTCGAAATGCACGCGAACAGCCCCATTCGATTCCACAGGACTTGCGTAATGCGACAGGTAAAGTAAAACGGGCGAGAGGTCCACCAAAGGATATCGCAGCTAAAAAGACCCGTAAAGAGACTAGCAAAACAGTGAAACAACCACTGGAGGAAAAGCATGCTAGGAAACGACGAGCCACACAGAACAAGGCTACACAGACAAATACCAACACGGCTTGGGGAGGATATTTGCACAACGCTATTTTGCGGCTACAGCAGCAAATGATCGTAGTGGAGGGAAGGTAAGCGTGAACCATACTTTTTTTTGTGATGTCCGACGATAACATACCGCCTGTGAGTTTGTCATACCATTTTTAATACAATTATCGTCCTGAACACATATTTTTAGCAACAAAGAGCACAAAGCGAGTAATCCTTGTTTCTCAGTTACTGGATCTTAGTTTGAGTCCACATCTTTAATTGGATTTTTTTGACTTACATGCCGTATGTCTTGCCCGAAATATAGTAAAATCATCAAATAACTCCAAGCCCAGTGTCAAGCCTACTGCGTGATAGCAAAACCCCATTCCTCCATGCAGGGAATATGAGCCACCTAACTCACTTATAAATGGGTATCTATTTTTGTTTTTTGGTATGTTTCACTTTTAAGTCTGAAATTCCGTGCAAAAATCTCTTCCACCCTTTCATGGAATAACAACTCTCCGGCCAGCAAGAGTATGGTAAGCCACAGGTGGCCGAAACTTACGTTTTGAGGAAAGGGTGTAATGTAATCCGATTACATGTTATTGGTGATGCGTGACTTTTGTGCTGGACGCACTGGTGTTGCGTGTCGGTGTCGCGTTACAGGCGACCTTGAAAATAAGAGACTTGGTATGAGAACTGAGAACTGCGTGGGCTAAATAACGTTAATTCTAAACTTTTCCTTCAATGAAATGAATACAAAAGACTTAACCGTGATGTATTCCACTTTATTTTGGTGTCTGTTCCTCGTCTTACCTTTTTTTTTTTTTTGGCTTTATTGCATAACTACTGTTACTCCCTTCATAAGACGAAGTCAAGGCAGCCTGGTCATTCGATCTGGCAGGGTCCTGGACCAGTCGCAACAAGAATGCTGTTTTCGCCGAAATTCGAATCCGCTACAAATTTTTTCAGCTTTAACTCAAGCAGGAAACCTCGTCTTCCTCTCTGGGAGATCGGCTCGAAAAAAGCTTTATAATTTCCCCTTCAAATCAGGCTACGTTGCGCTTACCAACAATTTGCATTTTCGCCAGGGTGACAATTGAAAACTAACCTGTTTTCTCACCATCTAAGTGCAACTTTATCCTAAATTTTCACTTTCAGCGCTTTTCTTTATCAACGGCTTGACAGAAATGTTTTTAAATCTCATCACATATTCTTCATGATGTACATAACACAGGGGCACCCAACGACAATTTTCGGAAGAATATCTGTTGGGAAGACGATTTAAGATCTAGAATTTTCGGAACATTTGTTGTAACATTTCTTGCTTGCCTGCCTCTCCTAGGATTTTCGAACATCAAAAAAATGGTCTGAATTGCCTATTTTTAACGGATTTTTGCCCTAAAAAGGTCACCTAGAATTTTCGGGAGCCTTTTTTCTGGCTGAAATTTTCGAAAAGGTAAGTTTTGATCCCTATAATTTTCGGATCACTACACTTTCAGCTAGGAAATCCGAACAGATGAAAAATTTTTAGGGGATAAAAATATGCCTATATCTACCGTTTATATACTAAAATACGTTTAACAATGCTATGTTTAAGTGGTTTTGAACTATATTCTCGTTGGGTGCCCCTGATAACAATGTCTGAAACTTTTATTAAGATTGATTCACCGCAACATCTTGAATTTTTAAGAGAAATCTAGCCTACGAACCGGCTAAAAATCCTCGTTACAACATTCACTCTCGGTTTTGGCGTGATGCTAATTTTTCCAAATTGATGCCCATCCTACATTTTAGTATGAGTTTTATTGCATAATTATTTTGAATGTGAAACATTGACAACATTCACATTGAAATGTACTACCCATAGAGGTATGTATGGTGGGTATTAATTTGGAAAAATTAGCATAACGCCAAAACAGTGAATTTTGTAACGCGGATTTTTGGCCGGTTTTGGGCTAGTTCGTCTTGAAATTTCAAGGTGTTATAGTAAATCAATCTTAATGAAAGTTTCAGTTTGTTATATACATCATGAAGATTGTGTGATGAGATTTAAAAAGAATTCTGTCCTGAGTCGTTCTAGTGATTTCAGAAAAGCGCTAAAAGTCAAAACTTAGAGTAAAGTTGCACTTACACAGATGGTGAGGAAACAGGATAGTTTTCACGATCGCAAGAAAGTTAATGCACTAAAATTTCCTAGCATCGAATGTTGAGCAGTCTTCTGCCGCTACTTAAGATTTATTTGAGTCTTTTAGAACTTTTTCATGAACCAATTTATCACGGCTATTGAAAATGTAAGGTTTGAAATATATTTAGTTTTACGTTTTATTTGAATTCAAACATACAGAATTTTTTACTTCTCACGGAGGTTATTTGCTAACCACCACACTATAAGTACCTGGTGTCGGATTTTCAGTAGCAGGTCTAGATCGTGCAAAATTTGGATTTTATCGAGTTTGAAGTTTTTTGTTTATTGTTGTCATAGTGATATCAATTTTACTAAAAACTGCATTTTGACAAACTTCGATTCATAGTCAATCACTGGTGAGAGGTTTTTTGCGATGGGACAAGGACAAAATCACTTTTAAGGATATTGAAAAACATCGGTATGGACTCCGATAAACTGTATCGAAACACCTTAAAACGGTATAATAAGGTTTGGGCATTTGACCAGGAAACGTCATAAACATGACTGGCTTTGAATGTCCCCTGCCATAAGTTGTTGATCCCAGGAAGTTGAGTATGTGCAGCAGTCGATTTGAATTTTAGCAAAGAAACAGTGAAGAAACGCATATCAAAGTTAAATTACACGTGGTTTTCTACTGATAAACTTCGAGCTGTAATGACCGCAAGAATAAATCTTCCGTTCGTGACTACCGTAGAGCTGCCTCAATTACTAACGGACAGAACCCTGTTGTTCAAAGGGTGCCTATCTGATGGATAAATCACTATTCATTGGATAACTCCATTGGTTTCCATAACACTTCCTTATCTACTGGGTAGTAACTATTCAGTGGATAGTCAGGTGCACCCAACGAGAATATAGTTTAAGTGGTAGGTCAAAACCACTTAAACATAGCATTGTTAAAAGTATATTAGTATTTAAACCGTTCGGATTTCCTAGCTGAGAGTCTCGTGATCCGAAAATTATGGGGATCAAAACTTACCTTTTCGAAAATTTCAGCCAGAAAAAAGGCTCCAGAAAGTTCTAGGTGACCTTTTCAGGGCAAAAATCCGTTAAAAATGGGTAATTATACCATTTTTTAGATGTTCGAAAATCCTAGGAGAGGCAAGCAAGCAAGAAATGTTACAACAAATGTTCCGAAAATTCTAGATCTCAAATCGTCTTCAGAACCATTGCCAGAAATTAGGGACAAGATGGCGGTTGCGCGTGCGCACTAAGGCCACAATGGCTGCGAATTCGTATAAGAAAATGTATGGAGATAAGGAAACTTTTTCAAATATATCGATTACGAGCTCACGGGTGTTCGGTGCACGACTCGAAACATGTTAATTGCTGTGTAACCTTCGCGTCTGGGTTAAAAATAGCTAATTAGAAGTAGGTTTACTTACTTCCTGAAGTGGCCACTTTTATCGCTCGTTTTACGCTCCATTTCTCCATACATTGTCTTAAAATCTTGCCGAAGTCATGCGAAATACTCGTCGATTAGAGGATAAACCCTTCACTGAAGTAATTTTGCACGACTCGATATCACTTCTGCGATGGAAGATGTTTTCAAAACAGTCGTTAAAAGGACGATATTTGTACTGGAAAATACTTCCAAAGGCGCGTTATTTCCCTCAGTTTTCCATCTGTAGTCCAGTAATGGACGCCATAGTTGCGAATGACACATTTCGGTCGGACAAAGCTTCACAACTCCAAACCTCACCGAACCGCCATTTTGTTTGTTGCTACAACTCCAGAGATGCTTCACGGGATATAAACTAGGTTCCAGGCGTTTAAAAATCCTCGATTAGCTTACCAGGCTTGGTTTTAAAACAAAATTGTCACGAAAATGTCACGAAAGGTACACCCGCGTACTGTTTTGTTGCTATCAGCCGCTCGGCCGAGTATAAACCTAACATTTTCTTGCAAGGTGTTTGATTCCAGCTTTTTTCTTCGTAAAACAGATCCACAGAGCTGAAATTATTTAAAAAATCGCAGGAGATACGCTTTCCCTGACTACGATCGTTATTGTCCGCCATTTTGGAAATGAGATTCCGCTGACAATTAATCACGGGCGCGAAATGTCCACGATTTCTGGCAATGAGATGTTTTCCGAAAATTGACTTTGGGTGCCCCTGGATAGTACTAGTACATCCCTGAACTCTTAAACAACTGGGGTCTGGGTCTGCGGAACAAGAATCACGGGCTTGACTAAAAAGCTACTGTTTTCAAGTGGGTGAGTTCGCTATGACCGCTGAACTAAAGAAGTGAAGACGCATTTTTTGCAGCCTTAGCCTCAATCTGAAACAATATATTCACAAATTCCAACGAGAAAAAGACCTGTTTATTACTCTGTCTATTGTGTATATTCAAACTTCAAACGCTTACTTGCCAGAATTTCTGAATATTTTACTTTACGTCGAGGCTAACCCTGTATAAGTGTGTCATTAATGTTTATATTCAGCGGTAATTTTTAATTCGAAACTGGACTATTAGAACCTCGTCATTATGTGCATTTTTTCGTCGTGTTTCTTGCAGGACTCAATATTTACAGGAGCAGTACACCAAGAAAATAACCCAGGTTCCCCCTCGTGGTCCTCCTGGCTCTCCAGGAATACAGGGTCGAGATGGCTCCGATGGAAGACCGGGAATGGATGGTCCTATGGGCCACCCGGGTAGAGACGGACCGCAGGGTAAAGATGGTCACCCCGGATCGCCGGGTTCAGCTGGCCCCCCTGGTGTCAATGGTCTTCCCGGTCTACAAGGACAAAAAGGTTTTAAAGGAGAAAAAGGAGAACCAGGCCAAAAAGGTTGTTTGTTAAATCTGTACATTAATTTTTAATCTTTTGAACTAAATTAAATTCTCTGTAAAATCTGTGATTGAACTATCTCAAGCAATATTCTCTCGCCTTTTTCTCTTCTTTTTTTTTCGTGGTTTATAGCTCTGAATCGCCGGTAGAGAGCCACAAATAAATCCACGTATGAAATAATTATGACGCTTTACCACTACCATTATTTTGTTAACCTCCCTGTGGGCAAGTTCTCCACTCGCAAGAAATAGCGATAGTAAAAAGCTACAGGACGGTGAACCGCGCAAGATTAGAGCATGAGATTCGACTTCCGCCCCCCCCGCCCCGCTCCCCCGCGCCGCTCCGCTTCCTTCTTGCCAAGTTTCTCGCAGAAAAACCGAGCCCAATCTTGTATTGCGTTCTACAAGCACACGGAGCAGTTTCTTCATTTGGTCTTGCTTTTATTTAGGTGACCGAGGACTAACCGGATTAAAAGGGACCAGAGGAGTCGCTGGAATACCGGGGGAGAATGGTGAGCCCGGGATCCCCGGTAGGGTAGGGATCAAGGGAGACAAAGGAGAAGCTGGTGAGACTACTTGCTATGTCACGGAAAAGGGTCGGCGTTTGGAAAAACCTTGCCTTGAAGCTTCTGTTTACGACGATTCAGCTGGGACCCAAAACACAGGCGATACAGGGGGTCTTACGTATATCCGGTGGGGAAGAACTGCATGTCCCGTGGGAGATGCCAAGATAATCTACTCAGGTAAGATACTACTTTATTCTGGGAGTCTAGAACCCATAAAGCGCGGGAAAATAATCTCGTGCTTGCAACTTGCAAACAACGCGCAGTCTTGCTTCCGATCCATCAAAATCTGGAGAACGAGGTTGACTGTCTTTTTTTGAGTCTCCGTACGCATCAGGGGCACCCAAAGAGAATATCGTTCAAAACCACTTAAAGATAGCATTGTTAAACGTATTTTAGTATTTAAACGTTAGATATTGGCAGATTTTTATCCCCTAAATATTTTTCGTCGTTCGGATTTCCTAGTTGAAAGTCTAGTGATCCGAAAATTATAGGGATCAAAACTTACCTCAGTTCGAAAATTTCAGCCGGAAAAAAGGCTCCCGAAAATTCTAGGCGACTTTTTTAGGGTGAAAATCCGTTAAAAATGGGCAATTATACCATTTTTTAGATGTTCGAAAATCCTAGGAGAGGCACGCAAGCAAGAAATTTTACAACATGAACAAATGTTTCCAAAATTTTAGATCTAAAATCGTCTTCCGGACAGATATTTTCCGAAAATTGACGTTGGGTGCCCCTGATATGACGCATTCCCAAAGCGCGAAGCTTCTCGGTCAACTTCTCTAGTTATTTAGTTGGATTTGATTTTTTATAAAGTGCCAGTACTAGTGCGACTTAATGCAACTTTATTGTCGGACAATATGAGCTACGGGCTGTCGGGAATCGCCCCCGTATTCATAAAAATCCACTACAATTCACTTGATGTAGTTTTATTCATAATAACGAATCCCAAAGTCACAGTTTTTGCAACTCACTCACTCACAGATATTTTCGGCATAACAACTTGGTTTAGATAGCGTGATCTTCTCCCCTCGTTTCCCTACAATACACATGAAACCTAACCTATTTTATTATAAAGTGATTGACATTTAGTATTAAACCCAGACATCTTATCAGTTATCACGGTTCACTTCGTGACTATTCCTTGAACTTACCGGAGATCATGAGCTAATTATTTATTTAGCAATCAACGTTGTCATCAACTTGAAATATAATAGACTGCTTGCACTCGGCTTTTTCTCCTAAAATCCGTCTAGTTCTCAGCTAGCGCGATAGCAAACCGCGACATTATGTTACAACTCGCGTGCTTGAGTTTCTCTTGCGGTAACTATGCAAGGAAAAATAAGAGACTGCTCGCAGTCTAGAAATATAATAAAGCGAAAGGATAAAAATATATTACGAAATATGTACACACTCTATTGTCGGACAATTCCCAACAGGATGAAAAAGTTGATGGATCGGCTAATATACTTCCATTTCCCAAAAATAAATGCTGTAAAGCATAACGAGATTATTTTGTTCTCAAAAGGGCAAGCTGCAGGTACACGTCACCAAAAGTCCCGCACAGGAGGATCACCCTTCATATGTGTACCAAACCAACCCTGGTACTTCGGCCAGGTAGATCCCAGTACTCCGCTTGCAAATGTGACCCAGGTAAGCTCCGAAGTCTTGGCTCAAGATACAACTAGGAGCACACTCCACGGAACCTACTTTTACCTTTCATGCGTGCTATGCTTAGTGCGCAAGCGCAGTGTTCAGATCATGTTGCCTGCTCGTAAGGAGTGCTACAGGGGATGGCATCGGGAGTATGATGGATACCTGGCTGTGCAGACTAACTGGAAGGACCACAAGGACCTGATCTGCGTGGATCGTCAATCCAGGGGGCTGTTACAAGATGCTGATTATGTACGTGGGCTTTATGCGAGTTGCGAGACGTTCTCTTGTCCACCATACGTCGAATCTGAAAGGCTCCCGTGCGTTGTGTGCACTATGTAAACAGAACACTCTCAGTACTTTCGCTTTTATCCCGTGGATTCGAAAGCGAGAACATAGCTAAATCATTTATGCATATTATCATTAGACTGCAAAGCAGCCGCTCTTTTGCGTTGGCCGCGAAGGCGCGTAGTCGTCAAACGAAAGGTCGGGAATTAGCAAGTGAAAAATAGAAAGATTCTCTCGCCCTTCCCCAGGCTCACTCCTCGCACGCCAGTATGCACGCTCTTAGGTTTCGTGCCTTACAACTGAGCTGCAAAAAAGTGACTGACTGTTTTGCAGTATGGATTATCACTTTTTTTAGAAAAAAAAAAGAAAGAAAACCACAGATCTATAGCCTGATATGGTAAGCAGTAACAAAGTTTGATTTTCCTTTTCGTTGTTAAGAGACCTGGAAAAGGTAAGTGACTTCGAGCCTTAGCGAAGTCTTTAGACTTTATTCTTAATCTCTGGCTCTGTCTTTCAGGTTTTGTAGCAGGAAATAAGAGAGCTAATAGTGCACGAGCGTGAGTGTTTATTTTTCCCTTGTCCACCGTGATTATTTTAACACGTTTATATTCCTTAAAGGTTGCTCCAAAGCCTCGTGCGTACGCGTTTTTAGAGAGAGTTACATGCTCTCCTCCCCATATTGAATAGGAGGGCGCATACTACTAAAGACCCTGAAAATGTCTGCGTGGAAAACTAGACGTTATAGATAATAGTGTTATACATAATAATGACTAATGAAATGTTCATAATTGTTTCGAATATTTTACATTCTACTTGTTCTATTCTGATAATTTTCAATCTTAAGGTTAAGGGTTAAGGCATGGTTATAAGCCCCATCCACCTTTTTTAAGCCCATCGTTATGTATCCTTACATATATTACTTTATTATGCTCCGGTTACATTTTAAGTTAGAGTTTTGAATCAGATTTTTCTCGGAGTTAAATAAAGAACGTGTCGTTATTATCTTGTTTCGAGAGGATTTCCATTCTTGGTCTTACAAGCCTAGTTTCAAACCGAGCAGGGCTGGGAACGACTGCATTAATTATGGGATAAGCAAACCGACGAGACCCACAGACAGAAAGAATGCATTGAGATTAGGAAAACTCTCAAGCTTGGTGTCACTATCTTTATACCACGATAGGGTCTTTACCCCACTGAAGAACTTACTGTAAAACACGAACTGAAAAAGGACGAGTAAATAGATGGAGAACTCGAACATTTCTATGACTCTCACATTTACAAGTGTCGAAGCCAAGCTGGGAAGAACGGCTTTGAAGATCTTAAAATGATGAGAGTTTTCTCATTCTCTTAAAACGATATGCGTTCTTTGCTTAATTAACATTAAATGAAAAAAGGTTAAGCTATTGTTAGTCAACTAACCTTTTTTTGCAAGGGATGAAAAAGATAATTCTGGTAACAGACATAACAGTTCAATTAAAAAAAACCTTCGTGAAAAAGCAAAAGCAGACAGCGTACGTATACGGTCAAAAGTCAAAGTAGCCGTAGTTACTATAGCTTTCGTTCTAAGCAGTTATTTGAGGGTGAATGTAAAATTAATTGCTAGCGCAAGTGTATCTGAAACATTATGATTCTCTACGCCTGGTGTTTGGAGTCTGAAATCAATTAACATATCCGACAGCTTTTCAATGTACATATATTGAAAGGAGGTTTCACGTAGTTTTCTAGACATTTTACTCGTCCGCGAAGGTAACGTATTCTAAAGCAGCATTCCGTGAACGTACCTTTGAAAGATCGGAAGGCTATCAAAATCAGTGAAAGATTCCGGCAATTCTACTTTTTTACAAAAAGGTTAACTCTGCTAGTTAAAAAATCAGTGAAAGAATTCCGGTAATTCTACTTTTTTACAAAAAGGTCAACTCTGCTAGTTAAAACCAAGAAAAACTTAGTTTCTGCATTCATTTTCTGAAGAACAAAATGCAAAATTGTTACCTTTTTTGTCTATGCTTGTCGTTTAGGATAAAAGTTAAGAAAAGGTTCCTTTTGTTTGAAAAAGAAGTCAGGTATTTTCAGCTTTCGAGTGAATGGTATTTTGACCTCAATATTGGCGAACCTCTTTCGAGCTCAGTAAATCATCGTTTGGTAAGGTGAGAAATGGATGAAGAGCGGACAATATTGACGTCAAAATATCATTCACTCGAAAGATGAAAATACCTGACTCTTTTTCAAAAAAGGCACCTTTTCTTAACTTTTAACCTAAACCTGCTAAACGACAAGCATAGACAAAAAAAGGTAACAAGTTTGCATTTTGTTCTTCGGAAAATGAATGCAGAAGTTTAGTTTTTCTGCTGGTTTTAACTAGCAGAGTTGAACTTTTTGTTAAAAAGTACAATTGCCGGAATCTTTCACTGATTCATCAATGGTCCCCTATTAGGTTCTAGCTACACGATAATGCGGTGGAAACTCGATATCGAGAACACCGTTACGAGAGGGTCCCATTAAACCCTTCCAAAATTGAATCACGTAAAAATTGGGTCTATTCATGCGTCACGTTTAAATAAACCAATAAATAAATAAAATAGGTTCACATGCACGATAAGATTTGCAGAAAAATAAAACTAAATCAGAAGCTTACATCGCGCCTCACGGAAAAGTAGAATTTCCCCTTCACGCTTCACGTTGAAAGACTATTGGGGAAAAATAAATTACCCATTCACGCTTCATATGCTGTAAGGGACCTACCATAATTTCTGGTATAATTCTGAATGTATGAGTTAAGCCAATAGCAAAAAAGTTACCGAAGGCACATCCTTTCAAAGCCGACTAAAAAATGGATCTAACGAAAAAGTTTGGTCTTCGTGTGGACAGCGGTAAAATCGTGAAATTGTATGCGGTAACAAACTTAAACGGACTCAAACTTGTTCCCAGAGTCCACGTTACGGATAAGGATTACGCGGAATCTGGGAACGAGATTGGAAAGGACTGGTGTGGATTTCCAATAACCTCTCTGTTTCTGCGTGGCGGAAGGAAATGAGGGAACCCTGAGAACGACGCAGATAGTGTTAAACCGACTGGGGTACCGCGTCGGAACGCCGACAGCGAAGTAAAGATCTCTGATCTTAGCTTCGTATTGTAAGCATGTCAGATACAAGATAATCAAACAAAGGCCCAGAACAGGACACCGATCCTGTTGCGGGTGGTTTATTCAGCGGGAGTTTTAACAAATCAAAGAATGGACTATACCATCACATTGGTGGTTGTGTTGAATTGAATGCCACCAGAATATAGTTTGTTTATTTCATTTCATTTAGGAAATCACTGCTTTTTTTCTTGTATGGGGAAGTCAAACCAACCATGAACACCGCTCATTCACAGTACAGGTATCTTTAACATATCTCAAAGTACTTTCTTTATGTTTAGTTTCTAGATTTTTCATATTTTCCACTTTTTACTGCTTTCGAGCCCCTTAAAGCCGTATCCCATGTTTTTTTAAAGTCAATTTATGACAATGGAAAATAACACATTGCTCGATGGAAATTCTCCATTTGTTGGTTTTAAATAATCGTTGATTACGGTATTTGAATCGTGGACTGAAAGTTAAAATCTTCTGAGATAAACGATTCTGTGAGATTGACTCTCAAGAGAAGAAAGTTCTCAAAACTAACCCTTAAACGTTCGAATATCTCTGTCATGTATTTGTTTTTTTTCTCTCGTAACAATGAAGGGGGTGATGTTAGCGAGCGGATCTTTCTCAGATCGCGGCACGTGGTATGAAACGCGTGGTCACCAGTTTTGTCAGCAACTGTTACCAATTGTTGTTGCCGGCGGTAGCATTACACTGCTCGTCTGTTACTTTCAATAATGAAGGAATGCTTTTTCTCATTGAGTCTACTGACAATGGTAAGTATCGATTATTGCATTCACAAACCCCTTATTTTAAAGGCACCTGATTATGTGACAATTCTCGTAACGGAATAAACTTGGCTATTCCTGGTTCTGATGGGCAGACTAAGAATTTTTTTTGATGCGTCATTGACTATTTTCGAATCCCCCATAATACACTCTGTTTGCCCCCCAAATTTTGCATAAGTTATTGTCTTCAAATGCTCTTGGGAAAATGCAGTACTCCCAGGAGCATTTCAAAACAATGGTTTATGCAGAATTTGGGGGGCAAACAGAGTGTATTATGGGGAATTCGAAAATAGTCAATTCTTCTACCATAAACTTCACATCACCCTTTTGTTCTGCTTTCTCAATTGATACCGACAGGCGTTTATGGCCTCGGAGACCTTATGCTTGTTTGCATTTGTAGTTCATCCTTCCCCTGTTTCATGCACACAGTACAGGGGGTGCTTACCATCTTGCCAAACCAAACAGTCCCGGCAAAAAGTAGTGGAATTATCATGAGAAATTGGTCAAAACGACCACCACAAGACATGTATTTACATTCGGCGGAGCTAAACGTAGTGGCAGTGACAGAGAATGTAAATACTTTCCTACTGGTATGAACGCACGTTGGCCGCTATGGCGTTAATTGAGGCTATTGTTGTGAGGTATATAAGGTTTTGACAGTTGTAATGTATTCATCTCAGCTCTCGAACTATCAACTTTTATTTTTATATCTTACTTTATTCATCTGTTAATTGATTTTTTACCTTTAACCCCCAGAGGTTGTGCGATCGCATCGGTTGTGGAATACGTTCCCAATTTTTTCCCTTTGGGTTTTTGGGTTTTCGTATCAGGCGGCGCACCTGAATAGTTTAGCCTGAGTGACTTTATTTAGGAATGTTTGTATACCATTCTTAAGTTATGATGTTGAACTTTGTATGTTATTTGGACGGCATTAAACACTCAGGCTCCACAGTTCGAGCTGCACACCCATTCCCGTTTCTTGGTCGTGAATATAAATAGGAATTGGACCACTTTGGCCAGAAATTTTCACGCGGACCGAAGCGTTTCTTTTATTTCTCCACGGAAATTTTGGCATGATGCCCAAATGATAATGGGAAGCTGCCATGATTTTAATCATTGTCTTTACTTCTTGTATTCAAGAGTCGTACATCTTTTCATGCCACCAAGAGGCTTGCCACGAAAAATGCTTGAGTTTGATAAATTTCAGACCCGGTGCTAGTAGCCGATGTCTTGAAGCCTGCATTGCGATCTCCCATACAAAGGGTCAACCCTTTGATTTTAGAAACTGTTAAGTTTTCGCGGGAGTTTTGGCACGTGCTATTAGTATTATCCACTCAGAGCAGAGCTATGATCATACATCACATGCTGAGCGGAGTGGTGAGCGCGCGAAAAAATCTTTGATCTTTTATCTGAAAGCAGTGGCAATGGCAAAGTAAATACAGCTACGCAACATGTCATTGACAAGCTTCTTATGATCTAAGCACGGGTCTCACTATCTAATGAAAATAACTGGAGTAATCCAGCTGGTACTGGAAGTACTGTTTGCAATCGTTCTTTTTTTAAAATTTCTTCCGAGTCGCCTGTCTCACTGACTGAATAAACATTTTTCTCATAATATCTGACGAGTTTCTTCCAGGAAGTTAAGGGGTTAGGCCCTTGTAAAATCTCGGGATAAGAGTTTGATGGAGAAGAATTCCTCCCCTACCTCCGACGGAACTTGCTCATAAAAGAACCTCATGCAGTTTACCTAATTTACTTTCACCTCTGCGTAACTTTACTCGCCATTTTGTTCCCTTTTCAGAAGCAGCTTTTCTTTTTACTACTTTGCCTTGGACTCGTGTCAGTTATGTTTCTTTATCAAAATCCTGATTGGGGCCTGGGATCCATCAAGCTTCTTAACCATCAAAGACATTATTTGGTTAGAGTCCAAGTAGGTGAGTTCATTGTTTCATCTATACACGTCTAGATACTTTGAACTCCCGGAGGTCATTTTAACATTTAACACTCTTGTATGGGCCATTCCTCCCTTTTATTGGACAGTAAGTCTTTTACATTGGAGGTAGGATTAGTCAACCTATGAAGGCAAGGTAACCCTTGTACAAGGGTCATTTTCCACCATGACAATGGTCACGACTTTTAGTGAGCGCCTTTAAATGCTCCTTTTATCTGTAGTCATCATGTCCTTTCTCACGCAAACGGCAAACTTCCTGATCATGGGCAGCCTCTGCTATGTATTGCTTTGGCAGTTGGCCGTTAGGTTTGCATCGCAAAGAGTAATATATGAGGTACATGTTACGTTGACGTCGGATACATCAACAATCGGATGGTCATCCGCCCCTGCGAGTATTTGCCTTTGGTTCATGTAGTAAACCTTTGCATCGTAAATCTCAGTTTATCGGCCCTTTCGCCAAAACTTTTGAGAAAATCGTCAGTAAACATAAAACATCTCTTAAGCTTATGTTCTTGGCTTAACCTCACTTCATCTCACTTAATCTTTACTTCACTGTTTTTTTTTACCATTTGACTTTTTAGATAAAGCCAGAAACCCTGAGCAACTTACAATAAATGGAGTCCACGACATGACAGAAGCAGAGATAAACCAACAAAGAACTTTGGATTTAAAGCAAAGACTTCTTCTTCTATCAGACGAAGAGAGTCATTCCTCTCTCCAAGAAGAAATAATCTCAAAGCAGGATCAGCAGCGCAAAGATTCTTCTCAGTGTCAGTATGAAGGATTACATATTGCAACAAAGACAGCTGTAAATATGAGTTGTGTGCCCTATAAGAGAACTGACAAGGATTGCCATGAAGCCTTTAGTTACTTTGGGATGTTCAACGTTACGAATTCAGATACACATGACTGCGTAGTGCTTCCTAGCCGGCCAATCTGTACATTTCTCACGGAGTCGAGGTTTGGCCCTACAGAGAGAGTTTCTGTGACATGTTGGAGAGACGTGTGCGACAAGTCATCACCAGTCTTTCTCGGCTGTGCGGATCCCAGGTTTGGAATCGTACACAACGAGAACGATTGGCGCAAATTTCACAGCGTGGGAGAATTGGAGCAAGAGTTACCTGAGATTGTATCTCGAACTTCAATAAATGGTTTTAACTTTTGTTTACTGAAGTGCAAGGAGAGGAGTAAAAGTGTCAAACAAGCTCTAATATTCCCGCCAATTTTAAAACGTGCGACGACGAAAACAGATCATGCAAAGAGAAAGATAAACATTAATATTGTACTTGAGGATTCAGTTTCTCGGTCACACTTTTACAGATCCATGCCTCGCTCGGTCCAGTCTCTTCGTGATATTGCAAAAGATTCTAGTTTCCAGGCCAGTGTGCTGGATTTTGAGCTCGTTCAAAGCTTTGCTTCCTACACTCTTGTGAACACCCAGTTTTTGATGGCAGGCAAATCACTAGAGTATAAATCAGAAAGAACAAACAATATAAACATACTCGCGGAGAAGTTTAAACGTTTTGGATACCAAATTTTAATGCAGGAAGACTTGTGTTGGTATGATGGGTGGGGAAGTTTTCTCTCCCCTTCTTACAAGAAAAACATCGAACCTTTCACAGAGGGATTCAAGCAAGTTTTTGAAAACTACAAACAGGAAACCAATCCTTATTTAGACAATGTGGGTCTCAGTTATCTTTCTTGTGAGATCCTAAAGGATCTTGGGGTTACGAATCCTTTCGGGCGTAAAAAAGGCGACAACACTCTTTGCTGGGATGGCAGATCACTGAGTGAATATCTTCTTTTTTACGTTCGAAGATTTCTGTCATTAATAGATCAAAATCCTGCGGCTGCTCCAGGATTAACTTATACTCATCTTAACACAGGACACGAACCCTCTGGAAAGCGCATTCGAAACGACGATCGATTTTTGTCAAGATTTCTGGAAGAAATGGCGAGAAGCGAAAACACTTTGACAATCATTCTCTCAGATCATGGAGGTAAGACAACAGATTATGCTATCCAAACACTGCAAGGAAGTTTAGAGGTTTATAGCCCAATGCTTTTTATGATCATTCCACATAAAGTAGCACAACGCATGGGCAAAGATAGACTGAACGCTCTTATTGAAAACCAAAAACGCTTAGTCACCGTGTCAGATTTATACTACACGATTACTTCCGTCGCAGAGCTGACAGAAAGTGGTGCCGCGGTCAGTCAGGCCAGTGGCTTACTGAGACCAGTGTCTGTTACTCGCACATGCGCAGATATACAAGGTCTTCATTCGGAGGTAATGTGTCGTTGCGAAGGTTGGACAAAGTTCCTGAGTACAAATTCAGTGGATGTTTTATGGCTAGCAGAGTTTGCCGTTGGACATATTAATAATTTAGTGCAGAAACAATATTTAGCCGGTAAATCAGAAAGCAAACACTTAAGTGGATACGGAAATTGCGCCAGATTTGTTGGAAAAGCTATTGAGCGGCCAAGGCAGGAGATAGCCGGCAAATATTACATTACAACAATGATTTTAGTTGTTGAGCCAGCCTATGGTATTAAATCAAAAGAACGCTTCGAAGTTCAGCTTCGGCACTCAAGCATTCGAGAACACAGAATCACCTTCATTAAATACACACGACTAAGCTTTTATAGCAAATATGAAAATTGCGCAGACAGGGGCGTGGACGTGAAACTTTGCGCCTGCGCGACTCCGCGCCGAGGGTCGCATCAATTATCAGTGAAGAAACTGATCCGCTCTCGCCATTTTGTAGATTACGGACTGAAGAGTAGCACGCGATCACTGGACTCTAAATGTTTGTTGGTGACTATACGGAGCCTAAAGAAATATGTCGTGTCTAAAAGGCAGACTCGCTTGATGAGTATTGAAGTTGCAAATGTGTGCAGGGACATTTCGATGAAAGTTAAGTTGGGGGGCATTCACAGGAAAACAAAATTTTCCCAAACATTACCGTTGTCTTTAGTCGTTAATCCAAGGACAATACATTATGTGCTGTCAGTACTCCATGAGTGGAAGTATGGCTTGTTTAGACCAGCTTTCATGCACGTGCCCATCAACCATACCGCGGGTGGTGATCTTTCAAGAAAAAAGCGTGACATACTAGAGTTTACGTGACATAGGCGAGATGTTGCCTCGGCTGTTAGTGGAGAGACCGCCCTCTTGTAAAACCACCTCTCGTCCGCTCATTAGCTCACGGTCAGAAAAAAAAACTCCTGGACAGATGGTTCCTATACGGCGTTTTCCCAGGCCTTCTCGGTCAATGCATTTCGGTGACGTATTTGAGAAAAACTTGCTCTGACCACGTGACCCGAAACGCATCGGCCGGGCGCAATAATAAGGCCCAGGAACTTGGCAAGGTAAATTTGAAGATTCCAAACGTCATAGGACGAAATAGAATGATAATAGGTCATAATTCTGCTTTAGGGGTACGTCACTATTATGCAAGGTAAAACTTTACTAGTGAAACGCCTGTTTGTTTAAACATTTGATATCTTGTCACTTATTGCTATTACAGGTTTTAAAGGACTTTTCCGCCTTTTATCTTAAAGATACTGTCCCGACATGCATTTAATTTTAAGAGTAACATGTTAATTACGAATGCTTCTGATCTTTTTATAGCCTGTGGTGAATATCCTGGCGTGACCATTCAAATAAAACCATTTTTCTTCATTACCTTTTGAATCTTTACGGTACAATTTGCTTTTTGTAACTATACAAAATAAAATGTGGAATTTATGTTTCAGTTACACTTTTTTCCAGTGTTCTCCACCCTGCTTTTTTTGCAGGGTATATTTCTCCATTCATATCCAAATGAATAGCAATCATGACTGTGATAATCAGGCCAAGGATGTCAAGGTCCAAATTGTTCAGAAGGTGGATATTCCTACCGCTCTATCAAGTTGTTAACTCGATTGGTTTCCCTAGTACTTATTTATCCGGTGGAAGCGCTATTCAAAGTTTGACCCTTCTTGTCTCCATAGCCAATCGACTTAATTTGTAAAGACCACGTGACCAAAAGAAACGACGGGCTCTGGGGACGAGAAAGAAGTTTGACCATCACATGTTCCAAACCTCACTTGCGTTTGGTTCGGCACATGTGAAATTCGCCAGGCGTAACTTTGCGCCACATTAGGCCAGGAGCTTAAGCCACAACAACGGCGACGCCGGGCTACAATAACGTCACTTAATAAGTGAAGTCGCGCTGCTTCGAACTTGATTGCGCATTTTCCATCTCGTCAATTCGTTAAGTGTTGACAATTTTTTCTATAGTTGAGGACTAGAAGACAGTATTAAAGTTCAGAGGAAAAAAAAGAAAGTCGTTGTCTTGTGTTCACGCCCTCCACAAAAGGTGAAATTAGGTGACTGAAACGAAATGTACAGAAAAGCGTGAGGCTGCACGTGCAAAGTTGTTGTTTTGCCAAAATAAACCTTTTGCTTTTTGGCCCTTCTCCTTGACGTCGCGGACGTCGCTGTCGAAAAATTCAGACAAAGTAGGTAATTACAAAATGCCCGTTAAACTGAGAGAAACTTAAAAATAACCACCTAAAACATTAAAGTAAGGTTGAAATAACACAGCAGAAACAACAAATTCCACGGATGGGCAAAAGTCAAGAAGATTGAAATGGATTGAAATTAGGGTTTTTGAAAACTGTTCAGCCTAACAGTTTTTCAAAGTTGATTCCTGCTGCTTGCAACTTCATAAAAAATGTTCAGGAGACATATTTGTTTGTTTCTGATCTCTGATATTTGTCATTTACATGTAATTTCTGTGCTTACTTTAAGTTCCATAGTGATTGAGGGCGAGTAATTGGCAAAATGAAACAAACTGAACTGGACTGCCATGACACAGCCCCCTATCCCCCCCTTATCGCGATTATTTTTACACACTTACTTTGTCATATGTAGGCGAACTCTCCCGGAGTTAAATTCCTAGGGACCATATCCAAGTTTAGAGAGAAAATAAAATTTCCTTATTGCTTGTTTAAGTACTCCATAAAACGTGAAATTAAGAATTTTCATGTTGTACTCGTGCAAAAACGGGCAAAGAAATGTACGAAAAAGCGTTATGCATTGTTGTTGTTTCGATCATAATTATATAAAACCTATTGTTTTTTTAACGTTCTCGTTGCCGTCCGTGTCGTTGGATCTTAAAGTCCCTAGTGATGCAGCAGGCGCCGCGCTTATGAATAGTCTGTTATTGTCTTAAATGACAGAGGTGCCTAGCCTGCGTAGCAAGCGTCGAAAGGGTAGGGAATTGGGAGGAAGACAAAAAAGGAAGAGGGAGTGTGATTTTCCCTTTCCCGCTTTTCTCTCTCACCCCCTCCCCCCCCCTCCCCTTTTTGCATCTGCCACACAGGCTAGAGGTGCCAATTAATTGGGGGGTGGTTCCCCTCTGAGTAAATACGAAACTTCTAGGATTAAGAAATAAAAAAGATATAAACAACAAATCAAATTAACTTAAGCAATAATAAGATATACTCAAAAAAGATCACTGTTGCTTAAAAGTTTTGAAAGAAAATTTTTCTGAGCCCTCTCTTAAAAACCTTCAGTACTATCTTCATGTACCACTTGGTTCTTAAAGGTACACTTATTGTATAATTCGTACCGAAACCGAAAAAAATTAACAATTTTCAAATACTATACAAACTAACTTACGGTTAAGTAGTTGGGGATGGGGAACTTCAATTGGGGTTAGTCTCACTTTCAAAATTGGTCCTTGTTCTCCTCTTTTTTATGAATACGAGATCAGTTGAAAATAGCGCATTTGAAATAATCGCTGAAATTTTTCGCGGTGTAAGGGACTGGTCAAAAAGTATAGGCGGGGGGGGGGGGTGGGCGGGAGCAGAGAGGGGGTGGGTCATGAGGTTTTGAGCCTAGTGCAAGGGGTGGGTCGTGCAATTTTCAGCTACCCTTAGGGGGTGGGTCACCCTATTTTATTACATAAATAGGCACTAACTACTAACAAGACAGTTGACTACACTTGTTATATAAAACACAGCCAGCTGGAATTATTGCTAAAATACTCAGAAACCTCAGTGTTGTGCGAAAAAATACAAAGGGTGAAAGGCCGCACAACTATACGGGCGTGGAACCCTCTGTTAACCTTTTTTTTGGCTCTAACGACCATGTCCTTTAATGATTTTCCTTTTTTGTAAGGAAATGATTGGTGGTTCTTTAAAAATTTTTTGAGGTTATAGTTGGTTTTGTATAAGATTCCATTTTTTCATTCAAGCTTCCTTTATAGTAGACACTGAGGGCTGATATTGTGTCACGAATGGCAATTTTTCTTTTTCCTCCTGTTGTTTTGTTTTAGAAGTTTAGACTCCCTTTGGTGAATTTTATTTCTGATAGTAGGTTTTCTATCAAAGATTGTGGGTAGCCTCCTTCCATCAAGCGTTTTTTTTTAAATTTGAATTATTTTTCTCAAAGGTTGTTTCTGAGGAGTTTTTTCATAGGATTCTCAAGGCTTCTCCTTTGACAAATCCTTTTTTAACATGATTTGGATATATGTCGTATCCACGTAGAAGAGTATCACGAACCAGTTTTTGCACTTTCATCACGTTTATTCTGCCACTTGTAATCTCCTTATTACACTTTATTAAACGTTGACTACTCCGAGCGAGAGGGAGCGTCAAAAAACCTGGTCCATTTCTGCCTGTCTTAATGTCTAATACCGCTTATATAACCTAAAATATCCTCAAGGGACTAATAAACACTAGGTAATTTACGCGGTAACGCCGGCTGTGGGCGGAATGCAAAACACTCCCCCCCAGTGCGGAAAGCGAATTACTTAAGTAATTGGTTGAGCAACTTGTTTTTTTTGCACTACATAAGTTAGTTTTAACTAAGTTGTATAACTAAGGCATGCTGTTTAATTCTTCTTTTGTCGCGATTAAACATAGTTTGTGAATTGGTCGATCATAGACTGACGTTGCTGTTTTAATCTTTGCTTTTCTAACAAGACCATCTTCACCGGGATAAGTTTCGAGTACAAGTCCCATCTTCCACGTTCTCCTTGGGGTTGGTTCAATTTCTAACACCAAATCTCCTTTTCGTAGATTTTCTCGCTTTCTGAACCACTTGTTTCTTGGCAGCAGATTGGGAGCAAAATATTTCATCCAGCAATTCCAAAACTCTTGCACTCGTTTCTCCGTACTTCTCATGAGGTGTCTTGGATTTACTTTCGATTCTACTTCTGGCATTGGAGGTGGAAAATGATTTCCGATCAAAAGATCATTTGGCGTGATAGGCGGGCTTTCCCAAATTTCGTTTGAGCTTGGGTAGAGAGGACGCTGATTTATTAAGCATGTAACTTCTGCTAAATACGTTCTCCACTGCTCTTCTGTGAGGGCTTGGTTTTTGGATGTAGCATCCAACGCTTGTCGTACTGATTTGATGAGACTCTCCACAATTCCGTTCTGGTGACTGGCGCGAGGGACATTCCAAATCCACTGAAAGGTAGACGAAAATTCTTCTGAGACAACGCTCTGGATTCTAGGAATATCCCAGTCGTTCAAAAGTTCCTTCAGGTAGTGTTGAGCTCCAATGAAATTTGTTCCGCAGTCGGACCAGCAGTTGTTAGGATTTCCTCTCAAGGAAACAAATCGTCGAAACGCCATAAGAAACGTGTCGGTACTTCTATCTGTTACTAGTTCAAGATGGACTGCTCTGGTTGTCATGCAAGTGAATATAATTACATGTGCTTCTTTCAGCGTTTTTCGTCCAAGTCGTACCTGCAGAGGTCCAAACATGTCGATGGCTGTGTTACTGAAGGCTGAAAACCCTGCCGCTACGCGTAGTTTTGGAATCTGGCCCATTAACTGCTCCAATGGCTTCTTTCGCAGTTTCTTGCAAGTGACACATTTTCCTGTTAGACGTTTTGCCATGTGACGTACTCCCACAATCCAGAATCGCTTTCTTGATTCGTAAATGAGGCTCTTGTAACCACAGTGCGCTCGTTTTCCGTGTAGGTGAACGAGTAACAGTTCGACTAATCGATGGTTCTTCGGGAGGATAATAGGATTGCGCATTTCATCAGGAAGCGTCCTTATGTTTTCCAATCTTCCGTGCGCGCGTAGTAATCCATGCTCGTCCTTTGACGGAATAAGCTTCTTATCTAGCTTGTCGACGTCAATCGTCTGTTGGCACCATTTGAACAACCGAAGTTCTGACTCCGTCAGTTCTTTTGGCGAAATTGGATCTCTATTCTTCGTTTTCATTCTTGTATTGTTGACGAATCTTAGTACGTAAGCTAACGTTTTCCTGGCCTTTGAGAATGTTGAACACGTTTCCATCAAATGTTCAAAGAGAGGATTGTCTCTTAATTCTTTCTGGGCAGTTGAAAATTCTGATTTGTCGCAGGACGTTGGTCTGGCTTCAATGGGAGGTTTCATTTCAGCTGACAACTCTTCACTGATCTTCAGCGTATTTTCTTCAAATTTGGGCCACTCTTCTTGCGGTTTTCTAAGGAACTGCGGTCCTTGTGACCATTTTTCCAGCTGTTCCGGGAGAATTCCTTTCGTCAAGGCGTCAGCTGGATTATGTTCAGATCTGATGTAGCTGAACTCTTGAGGGTCAATTGTCTCTTGGATTACAGCAACTCGTACTGAGACAAACGGTTTGAATTTTCTCGGACTTGTTTTAAGCCATGACAGTACAACTTGGGAGTCGATCCAGAACACTTTCTTGCAGCTGCTAATCTCCGCGAATTCTAAGGCTTCTCTACATGTTCGGTATAACCTTGAGAGCGCGAGACAACCCATTAACTCCAAGCGTGGTATTGACTTCTTCTTTAGGGGGGAGACAAAGGCTTTCACCATGAGCTGAACGCAGGTGTAGCTGCCGTCATCAAGTTTCCAACGAAGAAACATGGCTGAACCATAAGCCTTCTCTCCCGCGTCACAGAATCCGTGTATTTCTGGCATTCCAACTGCATTATCTGGCTTTAACTTTCTTTTGAATTCGTACTTGAGAAGTTGGTTGAGTACTTGGACATTTCCTTTCCATTTTGTTTGAATCTGGTCTGGTAGGACTTCATCCCAGGAATAGCCTGAACTCCACAATTCTTGTAGATCAATTCTCATCTCGATGGTTGTTGGAGTCACGAGGCCTGTGGGATCCCAAAGCTGGGCCAGGTAGGCGAGGCAATTTCTCTTTGTAACAGGCTTCTCCTCTGCAACAATCTCTGTTTTCTTAAAGGTAATGGTGTCTCGAACCTTATTCCATTTGTGCCCAAGAAAATCTACATGCTCTTCGTCTGTCTGATCAACTTTCTTGTTGTTTGAATGCCACTGTTTGATTTGAAACTGACCTTTGCTGAGAATGGCGTCGATTTCACTCGTGATCTGCTTGCTTTTATCTTTGTTTTCTCGGGAGCCACCAATGTCATCAACGTAGACATGGGTTCGGAGTTCCTTCGCAGCTTCCGGGTACTGGTCTTGAGAAGCTTTGGCTAAGGTAATGATTGCTCCTGCGGCTATATCTGGGGCTGGTTTGTCTCCAAAATTAAGTCTTTTCCACTGATAGACTTTTGGCTTCAAAATTTCGTTTGTCCTCCATAGGAATCTGTGGAAGACTTGGTCGTCAGGATGGATTAGCACTTGATTGAACATTTTCCTAACATCTCCGGTATAAGCCACTTTGTCGAAGCGCCAAGCCATAAGCACGTTGGGCAAACTGTTTATGTAGTTTGGTCCCTTTTCGAGATGCTCGTTAAGCGACTTTCCTCTTGGACCCTTCGCTGAGGCATCGAACACTAGTCGAACTTGCGTTGTTCGGTCAGGTGTGAACACGGCTTGTAAAGGCAAATACCATTCAGGTTGATCATGGTTTACGTTTTCAGGGGGAATTTCAACGACGAAATCTTGATCCAGCAACTTTTGAACTTCACTTTCAACGATTTCGAGACAATCTTTTTTCTTAAAGGACTTTTCAGAAGAAATCATTCTTTTATATGCAACATCGTAATTGCTCTCCTTTGGGGGTCCCTCGCCATTCCAAGGCATTCGCACCTGGATTCTCCCCTCAACAATCTGAGTCGATTCTGCAATTGATTTGATAAACTTGTTCTCCTTAAGATCATTATCTCTGCACGTACAAAGTTCGGTTGGTCTTACTCCCAACATGTCTTGTGTAAGGAGTTTTTTCATGTCTTCTAACACATCGACAGTTCCTACATCAATTGAATTGATAGCCGAGGGACGTTCACCCTGCTTTGAAGCAAATGTTCCCATGACGTACCACCCGAAGCAATTTCTCTTTGCAATTGGTTCTCCGGATTTCCCTGCGATAACGTGCATATCATTAAAGGCGTCGGCAAAGTCTGTTCCAATTAACAAATCAACTGTTCCGCCCGATAGATGTAATTGCTCTGAAACTGATTTCAAGTGGGGATAGCTTTCCAATGTCGTTCTCGAGACTGTTCTAGCTGGGCTGCATGGCTTGTTTATTGCATAAGCTCGCATAGATTTCTGAATACTTGGTTCAGTGTTTGAAACAACAGTAATATCGAGAAACTCTGATGCTTCCGACTTCTTTTGGCCTCCTGCTAAGTTCATCGTTAAATGCGTTTTGGGTCCGCGTATGCCAAGTTTCCTCACAACGTTCTTTGAAATAAAACTCGTGTTTGAGCCGCTATCTAGCATAGCTAGGGCTTCGGTAAAATTTCCATTTTGGCCTCTAATCTTTACTTTTTGAACTGGACAAATAGCGGGAACGCTTGTCTCGCCCTGAACATTGTGATTACTAGCTTCTTGACTTTCGTTTGCGGATGGAAGCGTTTCTGTGCTTTGGTCTGAATTTGCAAGAGGTACACGCTCATTGTGCAAGGAACGATGGTGGCGTCGCGTACACTTATCGCAAGTGGTACCGTCGGGCTTCTTACAAGAGTTTGTATGATGGGCTCGTAGGCATTTTCGACAGCGATTGTTTTGTTTTACAATTTCCCATTTCTCATCAACTGTTGACTTTTGGTACATAGGACACGCGGAAAGTAAATGTTTTGTTTTGCAACCAAGTGGGCATTTTCCATCCTGGTCTAGTCCACTGTCGTTAGCGTTATTGTCAGAACGGTGTTCTCTTGGATTATTGCGATAGTTAGTGTCTCTTTTGATGCGCGATCGTAAACTTGCTTCTTTGTTTAGCCAATCAATCAAATTTAAAACATTTTCTTCTTTTCCCATGCGTAGCATTTCGCGGCCAAATTCAATGTTATCGCTGGCATCCAATTTAGACAGAAGCTGAGACATGACAAAGGGTGCTTCCGATGTGCTTGTTACTGCGCAACCGTTTTGTTCCATGTTGTTCACGAAGCTTAATATTCTAGCAGCGTAACGCGAGAGCGAGTTCGAGTCATTCTTTATTGGTTTGAGATTGGTAATTTCGTTTAGCAGTGTGTCCATTAATTTCCTTTGGTCTCCAAATTCAGTATCAAGAATTTTCCACGCCTGCTCGATTTTCTTGCTTGGCCGCACTTGATCAGACCAAAAAAAGTTTTTTGGTAACGCTTTTCTTAGTCTTTGCAACTGTTCGTCTTCGTCCTGTCTGTACTTATACATCCAATAGTTAAATTCGCTCTTCCAAGTTGCGTAAGATTTTCTATTTCCGTCCCATGTTGGCACTGATAATTTCTCAAGTCCGTGACTAGCGGTCTTTTGCGAACCTAAAACGTCTGCCATTTTGGTTACTGCTGTGGTCATAGCTTCGAGCGCATCGCGCTTAAGCGGCGGTTCCTGGAAATTGCACGCTTTTTGATAAGTGGCAAAAGTTTCGCTGTATTTTAGAAAATCGCTTCTGACTTTATCTCCGACCTGCTGATTAGCCTTAAGTTGTTCTTCTGTAGATCCCGTCTCAATTAGCCTATCCGTAATTGCTTCTTGCTGTTTTTTAACACTTCTGTACTTAACTTCCATTTCTTTGTAAACATTTTCAAGCGTACTTAATACGGGCTGAACTTTGTAAAGCACTTGAAATTCTTCTAAAAGTTCGTACAATGCGACTATTGTACTATCTCTTTTCGCAATTAGTATTGATACGTCCACCTTAGGAGGCATTCTTGACTTAATAATTGTTTGTAACTAATCGCTAATTGCAAATGCGTATATTGCTGAATACTTGTAATTACTTGTGATAGATATGTAGATTTCTATTGTTATATTACGTAACTATTTCTATTGTTGTATTACGCAATTCAAACTTAACACAATTAAGCGGGAAATTAAGTGTTTTTTTTCCTTTTGCGTTTTCTCTACTATTCAATAAAGTATTAATCTTAATTGTTCATCAGTTCTAAACTTCCAATATTGGAACAAAGTCAATTCATCCTCATGTAATCAATGCATCCAAATGTCTTCATGAAACTCTCTTCTGAATTGCAAGTAAGGTGTCATCTATGCAAGGTCCAGTTGCGTAACTTCTGAACTTGAATTCAAATGACTCTCCGTACGTTTTGCGGTAATAAAGGAACTGTTTTACCTTTTTCCTTCTGAATATGCTGCTTTTGTAGATTCCCGTCTGCTCCTGATTTTCTGAGGTCTTGAGCTTTCACTGCCACTTGTCTAGCTTCTGCTTGCGACTTTTCCTCGGCGGTTCGTCAGCTGCTAACTTCAAATCGGCGAGCTTGAGGCTTTGAACAGAACTTGTGACTTCTCTTCTTCGAACTTGTTCAGGTTTTTTGACTGATTTGGATATATGTCGTATCCACGTAGAAGAGTATCACGAACCAGTTTTTGCACTTTCATCACGTTTATTCTGCCACTTGTAATCTCCTTATTACACTTTATTCATGAGGAGACACAAAGGGCTTGCACTGTAAGTATCCAGGAAGGCTCCATACAATTCCTTATAATTTTGTTATAAGGAATTGTATGGAGCCTTCCAGGAGACTTTTCTTCATTAGCTTAGGCGCGGCGGATTTTGTCACGTATGATCAGCGCGAGGTGTTTTTCCCGACACCCTTCTGTCAGGAAAATGTCATCATATGAAAGCAAACCAGACACGATCGCGTCGGCAGGCCGAAGCCAGCAAAAATAAAAAGTTTTTCTTCTTCCAGTTTTGTTTCGATGTGGTCAAAATAAATCAGGTTTATCGGTTGTAGGTAATAAAATATTGTCTTATTCAGTTCTCAAGGACCTTTAGAAAACGAGATAATTGACTAGAGAAAGAAGCGTGAAAACGCTTTTCTGGAAGAAAATATATTTTAATTCTCGCAGCAATTTTGGGAAATCGCGAAGCGCAATATATTCAGTTTCTTCCAAAGCCGTCATGATTAAGCACTGTAATGCCATCACAACTAAAAATGAATTTAGTTTGTATCGCAAAAGCCGCGAAAATAGAGATGAAACAAAAAATGGATCGGAAAAATTAATAAAATCACCAAAAAACCGTCTCGCGGGAGCTTTGTCAAACAAACCTTTGGTTTATTTAACCTAACCTGGAAAAGGAGACGTCTGCACGCAGAATTCATTTCATACTACAACTGTACATGTAGTTGTGATTTCGGGAACGGACCTCGGGAGCCTCATTGCCGTAATATCTTCTACATTGCAGAAACTACAGCAGAATCGCCCTGCTCGCGTGCTAACTTTCCGTCCCAATTATGACTATACAGTACCAGTGAATTGTTTCGAAATTTAAAGGGGCGAAATTTATTTCCATCAGCGCGTAGTTAGCTAGTTAAGCAATAATAATTCACAGCACTGTAAATAACACGGTTCTAGAATATCTGACGGCCTCGCGTTTTGTTCGTCGCTGCATGCGATTTAATCGCTTATAACCTAACAGAAAATGCATGAATACAAACAAGCTCGCTGTTCCACAACACGGCACTGAATTTTAAAAGAGAAGCCTTTCTTATAACGGAAGAGTGTTGTAGAACAGCTTGTCTCTGAAGGTGCGGCAATAATTTTTTGAAAGGAAAATTAAAAAACCTTAATTTAGATATATGTATCTTTACACAAGGCCTAAATGTGAAGCAGGCTTTTTATTGTTATATCGTTATTATTTTAGTTTTTATCTGGTTATATTTCTATACTTGAATGTAAATATACCTAAGAGAAATACCGTGTATTACCTTACCTTACCTCTGTGATGTGTGTAAATTTGTCTTTTGCTATGATTTTAGACAATACGACTTCTCCTGACTATCAATTGTGCGTCAAAACAATGTATCAAGCGCGCGATAAAGAAATTGTCTAAGTGCCACGGTGTAGCACTTTATGACAAAGTTTTAACTGGAAAACTTGTTGCCATCTGATGTACACCTGTATAGTTTATGTTTGTAAGCTCTACCTAAAATAATCACTGGGTTACACTGCACCCATGGGTGTGCCACCTAAAGTGCAGCCTATGTTTGTTAGCTCTACCTAAAGAATCACTGGGTTACACTGCACCCATGGGTGTGCCACCTAAAGTGCAGCCTATGTTTATTAGCTCTACCTAAAGAATCACTGGGTTACACTGCACCCATGGGTGTGCCACCTAAAGTGCAGCCTATGTTTGTTATCTCTGCCTAAAGAATCACTGGGTTACACTGCACCCATGGGTGTGCCACCTAAAGTGCAGCCTATGTTTGTTAGCTCTGCCTAAAGAATCACTGGGTCACACCGCACCCATGGGTGTGCCACCTAAAGTGCAGCCTATGTTTGTTAGCTCTACCTAAAGAATCACTGGGTTACACTGCGCTCTGTGACGGACGTTTGCCTCGCGCTCTCTTCAGAGACAAAAAAGCTATAGTCTGTTTGGCCAAAAATCAAGCTTTGTTCCCCCTAAAAATTTGACACCATATTGGGCCCCGAAAGACGTTAAAAGTTCCTCCACAATAGAAGAGTGTTTTGCTAGAGGTTATAGAAACATTTGGCTTACATGAGTTTCAATATAAAGGTGCAAAAACTTATCAGCATAATTATAGCACACAAACATTGTCATCAAACTCCTGGCATGTAGCCTGAATAAGCCAAGCAAATATAAATAAGGCATATAACCAGAAATATTCGTCAAATGGTCTCGTTAAGTAAATTATACTTCACTTTGCGAAAGAAATTTATCTCTTGTATCCGTGTTACGCATCGAAAAAGCGAGGAGTCATCGCATGACATTAGGTAACAGAGGTAATACCCACGGTTTTCACGAATTCCAATTCCACGATTTTTCGCCGAGTAACAAATTTTAAACTTCAATTCTTACCTTACGGTTGTCGGTTCATTTACCTTATATTCGCCAACACTAGTAAACATGGACAAAACGATGAAATCCGGCACTCTTCTTTCAGAAGTAGCAAGCCGCATGAAGTAAAATCCACCGATATGCGCTGCATTCTCACCACAAATATAAACATTTGTCGTGGAGAAAATACGACGAGGAGGAAAAAATGCCAGATCTTCGCCTCGGCAATGTATTCTAGCTACCAAGCCGGCGTATCTCCAGAAGGTGGACTCGAAGTGGGACAAATCTTGTGATTTTTTCAGGAGCGCTTTGCGCGCAAACTAATTTATTCTGGCGCGAAATGAAGATTAAGAAAATGTATCTGAAATCTAATACACGACAAGAAAATTTTCGCACTTTCGAGGAGCGCGACATATTAAATGGGATTAAGTCGGATTAGCTGCCAGCGGAGAAAACATCCCTGCGTGGGATTGTACTTCCAGTAAAAAGCCTCTGTGTCCTCTCATGAAACGTTGACTACTCCGAGCGAGAGGGAGCGTCAAAAAACCTGGTCCATTTCTGCCTGTCTTAATGTCTAATACCGCTTATATAACCTAAAATATCCTCAAGGGACTAATAAACACTAGGTAATTTACGCGGTAACGCCGGCTGTGGGCGGAATGCAAAACATAACATTTGGAGGGTGACACGAGGTGAAATGTGTGTGCAAGAAGGTTTCTGTTTGTTTAAAATGTGTCTTTGCATCAAGGATAGATTTAACCTTGAATCTTGTGCCTTTGTATACAACTGTGTCTAAAAACGCAGTCTCGGGGTCAAATGTTTCAGCCGTGAATTCAATAGTTGGGTGATGTAAGTTTGCTTGTTCAATGAAGGCTTCGATGTCTGGTTTACTCATGTCCTATAGGGAAAATATATCGTGTATGTAGCATTTCCAAACTGTTGTTCTGAAGACAGTTTTGCTTGGAGTTGTTGTTTCAATATATGCCATTAAAATATTGGCAAAGGAATCAAATCTGCTGTCTTTGTGCCCATTGCAGTTCCATAGTTTTGCAGGTAGTGCTTTGCATTGAAGTGGAAGAAATTTTCTTTGAGGATTAATCTAAACATTTCCGGCAAGTAATGTGTAGGAATGGGTTGTCTTTCTAGAAATTTTAATTTGCTTTGTGACAGACAATTCCAATGTACCCTCGTTTTGCTGTATATTTGTGTCAAGACTCATAATATCCATCGAAACAAGAAATGTTCGGTTTTTCACTTTTGTCTTTTCAGTGAAAGGTATGATTTCTGTGATTTTGATATTGGTTGTAGCAGATAGTGTGAAAGTGAAGAATGATCATCGCAGTAAATTTTCCAATTAAAGCAGTTAAAAAGAAGAAGCCTGAAAAAAATCAGGGCTTCAACTGGATTCGAACCCGTGACCTCCGCGTTACCGGTGCGTTGCTCTACCAACTGAGCTATGAAGCCACACATTGGGAGCGAGGTCAATTTACTACTACAACCGCAGTTCAAAAACGAATTATTTTCATATATACTCACATCATTTCACTCCTCACGGGAGATATGAACTCAATAAATTGACCCCGCTCCCAATGTGTGGCTTCATAGCTCAGTTGGTAGAGCAACGCACCGGTAACGCGGAGGGCACGGGTTCGAATCCCCTTGAAGCCCTGATTTTTTTTTTCAGGCTTCTTCTTTCCAATTGCTTTAATTGGAAAATTTACTGCGATGACCATTCTTCACTTTCATCTACAACCGCAGTTCAAAAATGAATTATTTTCATATATACTTCACCGCAGCTAGTGTATCAGCAAATTGTGTCAAGCACAGAACAAGGTTTTATTGGATTATTAAGAGGAAACCAAACATCCATGTTTTAACTAGGGGGTGGGTCATGCAATTTCCAACCTCGCTTTAGGGGTGGGTCAGTCATTTTTGTGCCGAAGGGAGGGGGTGGGTCATGTGTTTTTTATCAACCACATTTCCAAATGCTCCGGCCCACCCCCCCCCCCCTATACTTTTTGACCAGTCCCTAAATGAATTATTATTATTATCATTATCATTAGTAGTTTCTTTGGGCGTTGTTAGAGAGGAGAGTTAATTAATAGCAGGTCCTAGTATGTTTAGAAAGCGTATGATCCTCTTGCCTCCCATTATTGGGTGACAGAACTGTACTTTTCACATTGTTCGACCAAAGCAATGGAGCATTCTTTGATTGGTTGTTGTCTATCTACCATCATTTGCAGTAGCGCAGGCAAAAGGTTTAATTCCTGAGCTTTCCTGAGGATAAATTTAGCCGTATCTTGCAAGTGCGACACTCCTTGCTGTAGTTGTTCCCATTTCCTGACCCGCCTTTCGGCGACAGCGGCAAAAATGAAGTAAACCAACCCGCCAATTATCAATAATGCACCTCCCCCGATCAGAACACCAAAAACTACAGGAAGAATCTGGCTGTTCCATGCCATCCACGCTATGACTCCACCAAGGATTAGTCCTAAGAGTATCGACAAAATCCAGGCTCGTCTTCCGTGTTGTTTTTTATTGTCTCGGAGTATTCTTCAACAAGACTAGGATATATATTTGCTCGCGCTCCAATCTTTTTATGCCTGAAAGAGCCCAAATGGGCTTTGAGCCAATAGCCCATGAGGCCGAAGGCCGAATGGGCTCAGTATTAACTCAGAGGCCATAAGGGCGAGAGGAATAATTGTTTTAGTAAAATCCAACTAGTTGGTCAAAAATACCGAGAATAAAAACGTTTTAACTACTTAAAGCTAGACTTTAATCCTTTTTTGCCGCCAAAAAGCCGGCGCTTTTCGCTACTAGTGGGCTGTAACATATAGCTAGTAGTAGCTCAACCAATCAGAACGCAGCATTCATAATAGACCAGTAGTTGGATTTTACTAATATTACTTATTAGTGGACACATTCGGACAAATTGTTCCTCGATCATAGACTGACACGGAGCAAATCGAATGGCCGAGAATGGAGTCAGATGAGTCATCGTTTACTAATTTTTCGATGTTTCATTCTCTGTGTTAGAAATTATTGCGTCATTGTGGTGGGAAAACTCGTCACGTGATCTGAAAACTGAGCTTTTTACGAGAGTCTTAGAACTGTGTAGTCGTTTGGAGTCGTGGATCTGATCAAGTGTGTAGATTGAGTGTAGATCATCGAATTTTTACGCGAATTGATGTCGATGAATCCTTTAAGTGTAGACCAGAGTACAGAATTCTAAAATATGAACATGTGAAGAAATATGCTTTCATGGAGTGAAGAATAAAAGCTACAGAGAACTGATTATATCATACAAATTTGGTTACACTCTGAAAGGCTAAATTTTTGTTGGCTGGGAACCTTTATCTGGAACAAAACTTTACTTAATTGACTGACAACGCATATTGGCAAGTCATCAGGTCAGACTCGGAACCACTGGTGAGAAAAGTTAGAAAAATTTAAACCAACTGCACAGAAATTTTATTATTCGAGTAGGGTTACGTATGCGTAAAAACTAATTGGCAAATGATTAAAATTACCCCGTAAGTTGTTGTATAACTTTATCATCGAAACACCTTTCAGTGTAGTTTAACCGGATTTTAAGCCTTCTTGGTCAGTCATCCACAGCTGTTAAGATTTTTTGACGATTATTAATTTTCGACTTTTTCGTCTTCAGCTTATATAACAGCACCTCTGAAAATATGAAAGTCTAATAAAATCTGTGACTTCCTAATTACTCGTGTACAGATAAGCTTCCAGTCAACAGGTGGGGCATTGAAAGTCTTCTTTAAAGTTAATACCGCATGGCTGGTGTCCTTACCTTGTCAACAGAGTGCGAAATTTCTCTTCAAGCAGCTTGGTTATTGTCAAAATTGTCTCAACTTCTGATTCTTTCGGTTCATTTTCCGTGAACTGAGTGAAACATCCCATGGTTTCTTTTAATGTGGACAACGTCTCTTTTTCGAGATCTTCCCAGTCAGAACTAATGTTGTCGAGATCTTCTTTTATTCCTTCGTACGACAGATTTTCGTTGGATTCCAGATTGGTGAGTGCTTGGTATCCATTTGTAAAACATTCCATTATTTTATCGCAAACGTCGCAGCAGGCCATGTTGTACCGGAGATGCACCTGTCGCCTATACATTTGAAACGACAGGAATGAAAAACAGGGGTGAAATATCCATGGGTTAGGTCAAGAGAATCGTCAAGCATTTGCACTGATAACGTCAGTTTGAATTTGTGCAATTAATCTGCAAGTAGTATTCTCGACTCAGACCAACTTTGCTGACATCATAGCTTAAAAAGGAACAGTAACGTCATCATTTACCTTTAGTATCACTACTTTTCGCGAGACTTTATTTTCGTGAGTTTCGCGATTTAAGAAATTTCGCGAAATTAAAGTGTCGCGAAAGTTAAAGACGCGAAATTTATAGTGACCTATACTATATTTTATACATTTTCGGTCCGATACACACGAGTAAAAGGGCTCAATTTTCGGTTCAATGTATGTCCTTGTTCCTCATCATCTGACTCATCTTGCTGAATTAGCTCCTGTAACACTTCCTCAGCAGTCTTTAAATTTGCCAACAACAACAATTCCTCCCCTACCTCCGACAGAACTTGCTCATAAAAGAACCTCAGTTTATCTAATTTACTTTCACCTCTGCGTAACTTTTCCAGCCTTTTTGTTACCTTTACAGAAGCAGCTTTTCTTTTTACTGCTTTGCCTTGGACTCGTGTCAGTAATGTTTCTTTATCAAAATCCTGATTGGGGCCTGGGATCCATCAAGCTTCTTAATCATCAAAGACATTTTTTGGTTACAGTCCAAGCTGGTGAGTTAATAGTTTAATCTATACACGTATTGTTACTTTGAACTCCCGGGGGTCATTTTAACATTTACCACTCTTGTATGGGCCATTCCTTCCTTTTATTGGACAGTAAGTCTTTTACATTGGAGGTAGGATTAGTCAACCTGTGCGGGTAGTGTATCCCTTTTAAAAGGGTCATTTTCCACCATGACAATGGTCGCTTTTAGTGAGCGCCTTTAAATGCTCCTTTCAAGTTATCTGTAGTCAACCCGTCGTTCTCCAAGCAAACGGCAAACTTCCTGATCATGGGCAGCCTCTGCTATGTATTTCTTTGGCCGTTGGCCGTTAGGTTTGCCTCGCAGAGTAATCCCATATGAAGTTCATGTTACGTTGACGTCGGATATATCAACAATCGGTTGGTCATCCGCCCCTGCGAGTATTTGCTTTGGGTTCATGTAGTAAACCTGTGCATTGTAAATCTCAGTTTATTGGCCCTTTCGCCAAAACGTTTGAGGAAATCGTCAGTAAAACATCAAACATCTTTTAAGCTTCAACAATGATTAATCTGCTCTTGGCTTAATCATAGTGGTCTCCTTACGTTATTGAAATGATGCTTTAATTATTTACTTCACTGTTTTTTTTCTACTATTTGATTTTTTAGATAAAGCCAGAAACCCTGAGCAACTTACAATAAATGGAGTCCACGACATGACAGAAGCAGAGATTAACCAACAAAGAACTTTGGATTTAAAGCAAAGACTTCTTCTTCTATCAGACGAAGAGAGTCATTCCTCTCTCCAAGAAGAAATAATCTCAAAGCAGGATCAGCAGCGCAAAGATTCTTCTCAGTGTCAGTATGAAGGATTACATATTGCAACAAAGAAAGCTGTAAATATGACTTGTGTGCCCTATAAGAGATCTGACAAGGATTGCCATGAAGCCTTTAGTTACTTTGGGATGTTCAACGTTACGAATTCAGATACACATGACTGCGTAATGCTTCCTAGTCGGCCAATTTGTTCATTTCTCACGGAGTCGAGGTTTGGCCCTACAGAGAGAGTTTCTGTGACATGTTGGAGAGACGTGTGCGACAAGTCATCACCAGTCTTTCTCGGCTGTGCCGATCCCAGGTTTGGAATCGTACACAACGAGAACGATTGGCGCCAATTTCACAGCGTGGGAGAATTGGAGCAAGAGTTACCTGAGATTGTATCTCGAACTTCAATAAATGGTTTTAACTTTTGTTTACTGAAGTGCAAGGAGAGGAGTAAAAGTGTCAAACAAGCTCTAATATTCCCGCCAATTTTAAAACGTGGGACGACGAAAACAGATCATGCAAATAGAAAGATAAACATTAATATTGTACTTGAGGATTCAGTTTCTCGGTCACACTTTTACAGATCCATGCCTCGGTCGGTCCAGTCTCTTCGTGATATTGCAAAAGATTCTAGTTTCCAGGCAAGTGTGCTGGATTTTGAGCTCGTTCAAAGCTTTGCCTCCAACACTCTTGTGAACACCCAGTTTTTGATGGCAGGCAAATCACTAGAGTATAAATCAGGAAGAACAAACAATATAGACATACTCGCGGATAAGTTTAAACGCTTTGGATATCAAATTTTAATGCAGGAAGACTTGTGTTGGTATGATGGGTGGGGAACTTTTCTCTCCCCTTCTTACAAGAAAAACATCGAACCTTTCACAGAAGGATTCAAGCAAGCTTTTGAAAACTACAAACAAGAAACCAATCCTTATTTAGACAATGTGGGTCTCAATTATCTTTCTTGTGAGATCCTAAAGGATCTTGGATTTACGAATCCTTTCGGGCGTAAAAAAGGCGACAACACTCTTTGTTGGGATGGCAGATCACTGAGTGAATATCTTCTTTTTTACGTTCGAAGATTTCTGTCATTAATAGATCAAAATCCTGCGGCTGCTCCTGGATTAACTTATACTCATCTTAATACAGGACACGAACCCTCTGGAAAGCGCATTCGAAACGACGATCGACTTTTGTCAAGATTTCTTGAAGAAATGGTTAGAAGCGAAAACACTTTGACAATCATTCTCTCAGATCATGGAGGTAAGACAACAGATTATGCTATCCAAACACTGCAAGGAAGTTTAGAGGTTTATAGCCCAATGCTTTTTATGATCATTCCACATAAAGTAGCACAACGCTTGGGCAAAGATAGACTGAACGCTCTTATTGAAAACCAAAAGCGCTTAGTCACGGTGTCGGATTTACACTACACGATTACTTCTGTCGCAGAGCTGACAGAAAGTGGTGCCGCGGTCAGTCAGACCAGTGGCTTACTGAGACCAGTGTCTGCTACTCGCACATGCGCAGATATACAAGGTCTTCCTTCGGAGGTGATGTGTCGTTGCGAAGGTTGGACAAAGTTCCTGAGTGCAAATTCAGTGGATGTTTTATGGCTAGCAGAGTTTGCCGTTGGACATATTAATAATTTAGTGCAGAAACAATATTTAGCCGGTAAATCAGAAAGCAAACACTTAAGTGGATACGGAAATTGCGCCAGATTTGTTGGAAAAGCTATTGAGCGGCCAAGGCAGGAGATAGCCGGCAAATATTACATCACAACAATGATTTTAGTTGTTGAGCCAGCCTATGGTATTAAATCAAAAGAACGCTTCGAAGTTCAGCTTCGGCATTCAAGCATTCGAGAACACAGAATCACCTTTATTAAATACACACGACTAAGCTTTTATAGTAAATACGAAAATTGCGCAGACAGGGGCGTGGACGTGAAACTTTGCGCCTGTGCGACTCCGCGCCAAGGATCGCATCAATTATCAGTGGAGAAACTGATCCGCTCTCGCCATTTTGTAGATTACGGACTGAAGAGTAGCACGCGATCACTGGACTCTAAATGTTTGTTGGTGACTGTACGGAGCCTAAAGAAATATATCGTGTTTAAAAGGCAGCCTCTCTTGATGAGCATTGAAGTTGCAAATGTGTGCAGGGACATTTCGATGAAAGTTAAGTTGGGGGGAATTCACAGGAAAACAAAATTTTCCCAAACATTACCGTTGTCTTTAGTCGTTAAGCCAAGGACAATACATTATGTGCTGTCAGTACTCAATGAGTGGAGGTATGGCTTTTTTAGACCAGCTTTCATGCACGTGCCCATTAACCAGACCGCGGGTGGTGATCTTTCAAGAAGAAAGCGTGACATACTAGAGTTTACGTGACATAGGCGAAATGTTGCCTCGGCTGTTACTGGAGAGACCACCCTCTTATAAAACCACTTCTAGTCCGCTCACTAGCTCACAGTCAGAAAAACAACCTCCTGGACAGATGGTACCTATACGGCGTTTTTCCAGGCCTTCTCGGTCAATGCATTTCGGTGACGTATTCCAGAAAAACTTGCTCGGACCACGTGACCCGAAACACATCGGCCGGGCGCAATAATAAGGCCTAGGAACTTGGCAAGGTAAATTTGAAGATTCCAAACGTCATAGGACGGAAACAGAATGATAATAGGTTATGCTTTAGGGGTACGTCACTATTATGCATGGTAAAACGTTATTAATCAATTATTAATGCCGGTTTGTTTAGACATTACCCTGCGAGCAGAGGCTACATTTTCGCGGTATGAGCTGGCGCACGCCAGCTCATACCGCGAAAATGTAGCCTCTGCTCGCAGGGTATTTAGACATTTGATATCTTGTCACTTTATTGCTATTAGAAGCTTTAAACGACTTTTTTTCCTTTTAGCTTAAAATACTGTCGCGACATGCATTTAATTTTAAGAGTTACATGTTAATTACGAGCGCTTCCGATCTTTTTATAGCCTGTGGTGAATATAATATCCTGGCGTGAACATTCAAATAAAAGCTTTTTTCTACATAACCTTTTGAATCTTTACGGTACAATTAGCTTTTTGTAACTATACAAAATAACATGTGGAATTTATATTTCAGTTACACCTTTTTCCAGTGTGCTCCGCCCTGCTTTTTTGCAGGGTATATTTCTCCATTCATATCCAAATGAATAGCAATTATGACTGTGAAAATCAGGCCAAGGATGTCAGGGTCCCAATTGTTTAAAAGGTGGCCTACCAGTCTATCAAGTTCTTAGATTGGTTTCCCTAGTACTGATTTATCCGGTGAAAGCGCTATTCAAAGTTTGACCATTCTCGTCTCCATAGACAATCAACTTAATTTGTCAAGACCACGTGACCAAAAGAAACGACGGGCTCTGGGGACGAGAAAGAAGTTTGACCATCACATGTTCCAAACCCCATTTGCGTTTGGTTTGGCACATGTAAAATTTGCCCAGGCGTAACTTTGCGCCACATTAGGCCAGGAGCTTAAGCCACAACAACGGCGACGCCGGGCTACAATAACGTCACTTAATAAGTGAAGTCGCGCTTCTTCAAACCTGATTGCGCTTTTTCCATCTCGTTCAATTCGTTAAGTGTTGAAAATTTTTTCTATAGTTGAGGACTAGAAAACTGTTTTAAAGTTCAGAGGAAAAAAAAGAAAGTCGTTGTCTTGTGTTCACGCCCGCCACAAAACGTGAAATTAGGTGACTGAAAAGAAATGTACAGAAAAGCGTGATGCACGTGCAAAGTTGTTGTTTTGCCAAAATAAACCTTTTGCTTTTTGGCCCTTCTCCTTGACGGCGCCGACATCGCTGTTGCTGGTTAAAGGAGCTGTGTCACAAAATTCAGACAAAGTACTGGTAATTACAAAATGCCCGTTAAATTAAGAGAAACATAAAAAAAATCACCTAAACATTAAAGGAAGGTTAAAATAACACAACAGAAACAACAGATTCCACGGATGGGCAAAACTGAAGAAGATTGAAATGGATTGAAATTAGGGTTTTTGTAAACTGTTCAGCCTAACAGTTTTTCAAAGTTGATCCCTGCTGCTTGCAACTTCATGAATAATGCTCAGGAGACATATTTGTTTGTTTCTGATCTCTGATATTTGTCATTTACATGTAATTTCTGTGCTTACTTTAAGTTCCATAGTGATTGAGGGCGAGTAATTGGCAAAATGAAACAAACTGAACTGGACTGCAATGACACAGCCCCTTTAAGCTCCCTCTGTTAGGATCTTTGAGATCCAACAACGCGACGGCAACGAGAACGTCGCTTAGAAAATGAATTTGTGTTATTTCAGTCTTTATCGCGATTATTTTTACACACTTACTTTGTCATATGTAGGCGAACTCTCCTGGAGTTAAATTCCTAGGGACCATATCCAAGTTCAGAGAGAAAATAAAATTTCGTTATTGCTTGTTTACGCACTCCATAAAACGTGAAATTAAGAATTTTCATGTTGTACTCGTGCAAAAACGGGCAAAGAAATATACGGAAAAGCGTGATGCACTTTCAAAGTTGTTATTTCGATCATAATTATATAAAACCTATTGTTTTTTTAACGTTCTCGTTGCCGTCCGCGTCGTTGGATCTTAAAGTCCCTAGTGATGCAGCAGGGCGCCGCGCTAATGAATAGTCTGTTATTGTCTTAAATGACAGAGGTGGTTAGCCTGCGTTGCAAGCGTCGAAAGGGTAGGGAATAGGGAGGAAGACAAAAAGGAAGAGGGAGTGTGGTTTTCCTTTTCGCGCTTTTCTCTCTCTCACCCCCTCCCCCTCCCCCTCCCCTTCCCCTTTTTTGCGCCTGCCACACAGGCTAGAGGTGCTAATTAATTGGGGGGTGGTTCCCCTCGGAGTAAATACGAAACTTCTAAGATTAAGAAATAAAAGGATATAAACAAAAAATCAATATAAACTTAAGCGATAATAAAATATACTAAAAAAAATTACCTTTGCTTAAAAGCTTTGAAACGAAAATTTTCTGAGCCCGCTCTTAAAAACCTTTCAGTACTATCTTCATGTACCACTTGGTTCTTAAAGGGAAACTAATTGTATAATTCCTACCGAAAAATAATATAAAAAAATTAACAATTTTAAAATACTATACAAACTAACTTAAGGTTAAGTAGTTGGGGATGGGAACTTCAATTAGGGGTTAGTCTCACTTTCAAAATTGGTCCTTGTTCTCCTCTTTTTTATGAATACGAGATTAGTTGAAAATAGCGCATTTGATAACATCGTTGAAATTTTCGCGGTGTAAATGAATTATTATCATTATCATTAGTAGTTCCCTTGGGCGTTGTAAGAGAGGAGAGTTAATAGCAGGTCCTAGTATGTTTAGAAAACGTATGATCCTCTTGCCTCCCATTATTGGGTGACAGAACTGTACTTTTCACATTGTTCGACCAAAGCAATGGAGCATTCTTTGATTGGTTGTTGTCTATCTACCATCATTTGCAGTAGTGCAGGCAAACGGTTTAATTCCTGAGCTTTCCTGAGGATAAATTTAGCCGTATCTTGCAAGTGCGACACGCCTTGCTGCAGTTGTTTCCATTTCCTGACCCCTCTTTCCGCGACAGCAGCAAAAATGAAGTAAACCAACCCGCCAATTATCAATAATGCACCTCCCCCGATCAGAACACCAAAAACTACAGGAAGAATCTGGTTTTTCCATGCCGTCCACGCTATGACTCCACCAAGGATCAGTCCTAAGAGTATCGACAAAATCCAGGCACGTTTTCCGTGCGTCACAATGTTGTTTTTCATTGTCTCGGAGTATTGGTACCGCTCTTCAACAAGACTAGGATATACATTTGCTCGCGCTCCAATGTTTGTATGCCTGAAAGTATATTATCACTTATCAGTGGACACATTCGGATGGATTGTTCTTCGATCACAGACAGACATCACATCGAATGGCCGAGAATGGAGTCAGATGAGTCATCGTTTACTAATTTTTCGATCTTTCATTCTCTGGAAGGCTAAATTTTGTTGGCTGGGAACCTTTCTCTGGAACAAAAGTTTTGTGATTGACAACACATTTTTGCAAGTCATCAGATCAGACTCGGAACAGCTAGTGAGAAAAGTTAGCAAATTTAAACCAACTGCAGAGAAATTTTATTATTTGAGTAGGGTTACGTATGCGTAAAAAATAATTGGCAAATGATTAAAATTATCCTGTAAGTTGTTTTATAACTTTATCATCGAAAAATCTTTCAGTGCAGTTTAACCAGATTTTAAGCTTCTTGGTCAGTCATCCACAGCTGTTAAGATTTTTCGACGATTATTAATTTTCGACTTTTTCGTCTTCAGCTTATATAACAGCACCGCTGAAAATATGAAAGTGTAATGAAATCTGTGACCTCCTAATTACCCCTATAGATAAGCTTCCAGTGAACAGGTGGTGCATTCAAAGTCTTCTTAAAAGTTAATACCGCATGGCTGGTGTCCTTACCTTGTCAACAGAGTGCGAAATTTCTCTTCAAGCAGCGTGGCTCTTGTCAAAATTGACTCAACTTCTGATTCTTTCGGTTCATTTTCCGTGAACTGAGTGAAATATTCCATGGTTTCTTTTAATGTGGACGACGTCTCTTTTTCCAGATCTTCCCAATCAGAACTAATGTTGTCGAGATCGTTTTTTATTCCTTCGTACGACAGATTTTCTTGGGATTCCAGATCTGTGAGTGCTTGGTATCCATTTGTAAAACATTCCATTATTTTATCGCAAACGTCGCAGCAGGCCATGTTGTACCGGAGATGCACCTGTCGCCTATACATTTGAAACGACAGGAATAAAAAACAGGGGTGAAAGATCCATGGGTTAGGTCAAGAGAATCGTCAAGCATTTGCACTGATAACGTCAGTTTGAATTTGTGTAATTAATCTGCAAGTAGTATTCTCGACTCAGACCAACTTTGCTGACATCATAGCTTAAAAAGGAACAGTAACGTCATCATTTACCTTCAGTATCACTTATTTTCGCGAGACTTTTTTTTCAGTGAGTTTCGCGATTTAAGAAATTTTGCGAAATTAAAGTGCCGCGAAAGTTAAAGACGCGAAATTTATAGTGACCTATACTATATTTACATTTTTGGTCTGATAGGAGTATACACACGAGTAAAAGCGCTCAATTTTCAGTTCAACTTATGTCCTTATTCCTCATCATCTGACTCATCTTGCTGAATTAGCTCCTGTAACACTTTCTCGGCAGTCTTCAAATTTGCCATCAGCATATCCTTCATAAAGCCCAGATATGTCTACAACTTGGTTTTCGGCCCGAAATTCAGAAACAAATGGAGTCGAGAAACAGTACTGATGAGACTGAGGTCGAAGTTGAAGCCCTTACATGCCACATGGCTGGTGAGCCTTTATAACTACTTGACAGGCTGTGTGGGAAAGCGGCACATTGCAAAAGGATGGAGCAAAGGGGGAATATCCAAACTTGTTCAAGGGAAGACAACCTTATCACCTGAAGATCCATTTGAAACTGACATTGAGGCAATCCTTATCTAAAAGCTGAACTAAATACTTATCTAGTTATATATGCAGTGACACTTGAGCGCTTCTTGGACTGAATTATTACGGCAATTGTTAGGGTGATTCACTTACGGAAAAAACACGATTCAGCTTATAAGTACAGTCAAAGCTCTCGTAAGCGACGACCTCGGAGAGTTCCTGATAAAAATGGTCAAAACTTAAAAGGTGGTCATTTTAAGAGAATGGGCTCTTTGCGACAAGAGCTGTTGGTAAAAAGTTTGGCTTATGTTGTTATTTACGATAGATTTAGACAAAACAGTAATTTAAAAATCGCTTATGTTGTATACCACCCTAAATTTGATAAAGGTCGAGTAAATGCATCAAGTGCTGGGGGTTGCTTACGTAAACTTAAAAGTGAAGCGGGAAAAGACTAGCCGGTAATTCACCGATAAAGAAGTTGTGGTGGCTTATGAGAGCTTTACATCATGGAGCTTATATATAAATCTTGTTTTGTAATATGTCTTCAGCTCCCCCCGCCTCGATTAGTTTATAAGCTATTTGCGGGTGGGAAAGTAATGTAATAAGTTATTTTCCAATTTTCAATAAAATTTGTTGTTTTGTTGTTGTTGTTGTTAGTGTTAATCACTCAATGGGAGAGTGGTCGTAAGAACTTCGACGGTATTCTTATAATAGATTTTTAACTGTTTGAAATGAATCCATTTTTCCAAACCCTCAAACGTATTCGTGGATGAGGTCTATTTTAACACTTACCCGTCAGTGCATGGACTAAACCCAGGGGTACCCAACGGTGGTTTCCTCCTAAATACACTGAAAACTCTTTTTCGGCTATCGAGAGTACTTAATAGATATCAAGAAATGCATTCTAAGTGGCGCTATAAAATTTGCTTCTGTTTGGTCATCCTAGGGGAACTTAAGTCTTTACGAAATTACAAGGGCTTCAGTATTACTTTCCCCGAAAATTTCGACGCAATTGAACGTTTTCTGAAAAGAGTGAGAGTTGTTCTTATTCCTCTCTCCATCAATTTTTGAATCCGAAAAGTTTAGGTTCCCTTTTTTGCATGTAGTAGTGTAACGATTAATCGAATTCTCGATTAATCGCGATCATGACCGACGGTTCGATTCACGATTCTTTGCTTCCACGTTTCGATTTTGGTTCGATTATTGCAGACCTTTTCCAGGGTGCCCTGAGTGAGTTATTAGATTGTAAAATCGGAATCCAGAACGCTTTAAATTGTGCGTTTATTATTGACGAGCAAAGACGATAGCATTTCGTGCGCATTTTTTGTTGCCTGATGGTAAAAATGCTGTCCTTCAACCACCCTTTGAGAATTTCCAAATAAGGCAAACTATGTGCGACACGCTCTTTGTCAGGTTCTCAAACATGGCGACGAGCCAAGCGACTGTGAATCCTCCTGTCCCTGCCACTATTCTCAAATTGCAGGGGCACCCAACGAGAATGTAGTTCAAAACCACTTAAACATAGCATTGTTAAACGTATTTTAGTATTTAAACGTTAGATACAGGCATACTATTATCCGCTAAAAATTTTTCATCTGTTCGGATTTCCTAGCTGAAAGTCTAGTGATCCGGAAATTCTGGGGATCAAAACTTACCTTTTCGAAAATTTCAGCCAGAAAAATGGCTCCCGAAAATTCTAGGTGACGTTTTTAGGGTAAAAATCGGTTAAAAATGGGCAATTATTCCATTTTTTAGATTTTCGAAATTCCTAGGAGAGGCAGGCAAGCAAGAAATTTTACAATGAATGTTCCGAAAATTCTAGACCTCAAATCGTCTTCCGAAGAGATATTTTCCGAAAATTGACGTTGGGAGCCCCTGAAATTGAGGGTTTAGGGTTGCATGTAATTTACATTACGCGTTATGTTATAAGAATTAAGAAACATTTACATAATCGAATCGCAATTGAAAGGCAATAATCGAAATCGAATCGAACCGCAAGGAATATGAATCATTGCACCCCTACTTTTTCGACGAAAATTAGCGTTACATGGGGAGTAAAATGTGAGAAGTTATAACTTCATAAAATCGTAGGGAATTGGTTAGATAAGCTTCGAAAATTGTACCTAAATGGAACGGTCATCCAGAAATTTTCAGCCTTCCTTAAGTAATAGAAAATTATAGGCAATATTTGCTTTTCCGAACAGATAATTCACATGCAGAAAACAGTCGTCTTGTTTATCCTTACTCTCTTACCACACTCTTTTTGATAATCAGCATAAATAAAACTGGTATTTTTAGATCCAATGATTTTAATTCAGTTTTGTCTGGCGATTATCCGTAGTCTTGTATGGATGGGACAATCAGCTAAAGCTAACGGGTACTACTTGATGTTTAGAGTAACTAAAGCCGAACACGGATATACGTTACTAATTCACCTCCAGCCATAGGGAGCTCAGCACGATTTGGGGTCCTTTGTTAAAAGACTTTGCATCCAGTGTGTGAAATGATATTAAGGGCGGATCATTTGAACAGTGTTCAGTTGTGTAGGATGTAGTTTGTTGTACATGGTTGCCGTATCTTAAACTGTCTATTATGCTTACCACTTCTCACTACACAAATTGACAGTGAGGAATTCCCCCATTAACCCTATTGTGCAAACTGAGCATCCTACGTAGGTACTTTTCAGAGCTCTTCTTACCTAATTCTGCAACAAATATTCCAAGCTTGGCCCACTGAAATAGCTGAAATTGATAATGGCGATCCAAACACACTGTATTCGAGAATATGTAAAGAGCAACTGTGTCAACGTTGGTCTGAGTAATTTATCACCTCTGCAAAATTGATTTATGAAAAATAAATTCGACGCGTTGTGAATTTTAATTACTCGGTCATTCCACCAAGTAAAAACAGAAACCTTGGAAACTGGCTTTATTTTCAATTGAACTTAATGGGTCAGAAGTTATTGAAACCCTTAATCCAGTCATTTCAAACCATGATATTTGTTATACAAACTTGAGAGTTTTAATCAGTGTTTAATCCTGGGTATAATAGGGTAAGTCGTTTCTAAAAACAAGTAAAAATACGATAATTTTATCGTGGTTAGAATCAGCCAATCAGTGACCCACTGGTGATTCTATGACAACACCAGCCTTTGCAGTATGCAGTCGTCGCCTTGCATCCCTTCTACTTTAGCTCGTGTTTGTGAAAACTCTATAAGAGAAGACACCAAGGGCCACGGCAGCCACGGCAATTAGTGTTGCTTTCTTGATCTTGCTCTTAGATTGTCTTACATTAACGCATGTTTGTTTATATAATAAACAGAATAATACATAAATTTCATGTCCCCGCGCGCCGACTTATATATTTTTCCCGGATTATCTTCATGTTTTCCGTATAACCCAGGGCGAAAAAAGTTCAAAAATGTATGGATCGCTTGGGTCTAACTGTGAAAGTTTCCCACAAACATATAAAAGATCCACAGGCCGTCCAGCCGTCCATCAGTCTTGTTACGAAAGCAGTATAGTTCGAAAAATTCAAAAATTCAATGAGCTAGTAAGAAAAAAAACTTAATCATATATTAACACAAGGATGAAATAGTGGGCTAATTCAAAGCTCAAATGGTAAAAGGCAAAAACAGTAAATGAATCAGATGTAAATAACTGTTACTAATAATTTGAGTTTCCCAAACATTGCCACCCTGTTCGCGCTTTCTTGTCGGCCAACAAGAACTAAAACCGGCCTTTCACGTGACCACCGCCTGGGCAGATTTAATGGCATCAGAGAGACTTTTTACATAAGTAGCCTGCAGAGCAGGCGTTTGTTAACGGAAACTAAGAGGTACATTGATCGCGGCTGCCATTTTGAAAAGCCAAGGAAAAGACTAAGGGAGGAGGGGCGGGGTGGAGAGAAGAATCATTTCCCCTTTGTGTTTTTGAACGAAAGAGAATTTCAAGGACTTTCAAGGCCTTGAAAAAGGACTCTTGAAATTCAAGGTTTTCAAGACGCCTACGAACCCTGGTTACGAGACAAAAACATTTGCGAGGTAGAACAGCTGAAATTTAAATCGCAAAACAATCGAACAGTATGCGAGGTTCTAAACAATGACGTTCCAGCAATTTTACCCATATAAGCTCTTCTGAAAAGATTTCAGTTGAAGAACTTCAACAAACCAGAAATATTCAATTTTCAAAATCCACAATGGTGTATGTAGCGAGTAACTCGCGGGTTACGCCGAGTGGCTCCCTATTTTATACAGTGTTCGACACTAACGCTTGCCCACTTGCCCGGGGCAAGTAGAATTATGCGTTGGGCAAGTGTGTAAGCTGCACAGGTTTGGGTAAGTGGTTAAGGATAACACTCGAGCCGCTGGGACAAGAATAAAATCCAACAGCTGCAGCAAAATCACCTGATCCCTTTTTTGAAATTTTAGTCAGGTGAACATAGAAGGAGAATGAAAAATAAGTACAGTGACGAGTGGTTACGCCGATACATTGAGTATTTCGTTTTCCGCCATGTTTTTCTTCACGAGCAAGTATGCACGGGTAAGTTTGTACCCAGTCCTCTCACGTACTTGCCACGAACTACCAACAAACAAAGAAGGCGCCAAGATCGTAAGTACTAAAATCGGTTCATCTAGATGGCAAGATATTTTTGGCAGTTTTATATAGAGCTGTAAAAATGAGTTGTAATTAAAATTTGTAGTTTGAATTTCAAGACAACCTAGCCATTTTCAAGGGAAAATTTGGTATTTCTTTCAGTTTAGTATTAAAGATTTTTACTACGTTACACAATATATTCACTAGTTGCAATCGTTATAGAAACAATTTGACAATCACTTTGTTCTAATTATTAACAGAACACTAAATCTAACGAAACTGATGAATGGAAGGGATGACAAGTGAAGGTGAATATAATTCTGCTACAACGAACAAATTCAACAGGCAAAGCATTACAAGTCTCGTTGAAATAGGCCATTAAAACCTACCGCACAAAAAATAAGAGATAGTAATTTGTCAGCCGAATAGGGAGCACTACGAGTACAACAGTAACACTAAGCTTTGCTGAAAGAAAGCACAGCAAGAACTGAAGCTCGACCACAGAAGCAACATCTCGTCAATAAAATAACAGACCGGCAATTTTTACAGCAGCCAGGTGAATGAACCTCCAGTCGGGTTACGTCTAAAAACTACCAGGGACTTCTAGCTTCTAGATCTTGAGCGCGATCTTGACGGAGACCGTCGCGGTGATTTACTGCGTTTTTTCGGGGAGGCAGAGCGGGATCGGGATCTAGAGCGGCGGGAAGACGTCCTGTTGCTCTTCGTACGAGACTTAGAACCTGATCGCGATCTGGAACGGGACCTTGACCTCGACCGACTCCTGAAAGATCATTTTCAATCAAATTAACACTGTCAGTTCTTCTCCAAACATGGGGTAATACTGTTCAAGAACTACGAGATATCAAAAGCACGCGTGGCAGTCGTTCATAAAAGAAGGGGGAAGGAGAAAAAGGCAAAATCGAACGCGCGAGCTCGCACGCCCTGGCGTTCTCACGCGCGGGCCGAAAGGGTTGATAACATAGACTTTAATACCAGCCATGAGGCACTTTAAGGTCTTATAGCTCTGTAACTCCTTGTCCGCTACCTAATGTTCTATCAAATCATAATAGGGAAGTAGCTTTGTTTGTTGCCTCCGCCAAGCAATAAACTTCGCTTCCTTTTCATCTAGGTTATTGTAATTCTGTTGGCTTATAAAACCCTATCCTCTTGTGATTTGACCATTTTTTCCCTCTAGGTAAAATTTAATTGTTCACGTGATGCAACATTCTGTAATTGCATATTAATAGGGAGCTTTACCAACGACGACAGCGACGGTAGCGAAAACATGACTATTAAAACGTTTTCGCGCTTTTTGCACATTATTCGGGATTATTTCAACTCGCTTTGAATGTCAAAACCAAGTTAGTTTCCCTGGAATTGAATCTTTGGGGACCGAACCCACGTTTAGAGGGGAAAAGAAAAAATCGTCGTCACTCGTGTTGTGTTTACGTCCTCCGTGAAACGTCGCTGGAGGGATTTCACGTTATAGTCGTAAAGTGACGGCACAGAAGTGTACAAAAAAGTGTTCTGCACGTACAGAGTTGTTGTTTTGCTAACGTAAACCTATCGCGTTTTTTACGTCCTCGCTGCCGTTGTCGTCGTCGTTGCTAAAGCTCCCTATTAATAGTATGAAGGTAAACAAGCTGCTCCATAGAATATCAATACATTTGTTTACCACGCTTGTAGCCAGGTCGCAATTTTAACAAAAGCACCGTGCTTAGCACTCAGGATTTGTAAACAACACAAATATCTTACAAGTCTCACCTTCTTCTTCTTCTCCTCTCTCTACTTCGGCTTCTGCTGCGGCGACGGCGACTTCTGCTTAGAAAAGGAAAAAAGAAGCACTTCGTGTCAAACAAAAAGGCCAAAATATGAAATCAAAGTTACTGTCACCACTTTTCCCCTGTTGGACCTTTTATAGCTCAGCGAGGCAGCGTGGCCGAGTGGTTAGAGCGCTGGACTTGTAATCCGGAGGCCCCGAGTTCAAGACACGCCCTGACCGCTAACTGGATTTGTTCACGGTAGTCCCGAGTTCAAATCCTCGGTCACGCTTGTAAAATAACCAACTGGTTTGCCTCCTACCAGTTGGTATTTTTAACCATGTTATGTCACACTTGTTTCATTATCCCTGAAAAGTCCCATAAGGAGAGAGGATAATTTAAGTATTTTTTCTTTTTTTTTTTTTAAATCAAAAGATCAAGTATTGAACAAAAGAGGGAATTAAATAATGTGCAAACTGATACAATCGAGCCTCAATAAGGAAACACTCCCGTAAGCGACCACCTATCCAAAACACCAAAATTTTCCCAGTCAATTCACTACAGTTGGAGCGGCTCATAAGAGACCGCAAAGACTTTTTTGCATGACAGTTTTAGAATTTTCCATTCTTTTTGCCCTCGTTTAAGCGGCCGCCTTGCGCATGGTTTATCCCCATGTTCGCTGAATGTACACGAGAATTTTTTCAGTTGATATCCAGGCGCCAGGAAGACGATTTACACAACACAGCAGACAAGACTCGTTAAAAACCCCCTACAAGGTTCTTGGACATCACATCCAATAGTCTTTCGAGAGCCCAATGTAGCCTCTCGAACGATCAATAAATCTTAGGGGGATGTTACACGAGACGATACGCAATAGACTGCGAGCAGTCTCTTGTTTTTCTTTGCAAAGTTACTACACGCAAAGCCGCTCGTGGTGGTCAATCGCGCTGGATGAGATCAAGAACTAGACGGATTTTGAGAGAAAAGGCGGACTGCAAGCAGTATAATTCGCAACGACGATCTTTTGCGCAACACAGCGTTGCAACATTGTTGCGACATTGTTTCGAATAGTTACAACATTGTTCCAACATTGCAACGCTGTGTTGCGCTAAAAATCGTCGTTGTGAATCGTTGCGTGTAACATCACCTTCAAAGTAATCTTTAACTCAGAAGTTACCTTTAGTTACAAGTTTCCTAATTGTAAAAGTATTTATCCAAGATTCATAAGGAACACCCGATACCAACCGTTCTTTTTCTCTTTCGCGCTCTCTTTCTCTCATCCTTTTTTCCCGTTCCATTTTTTCTTGTGCCCGCTCACGTTCTCGTTCCTCCCGTCTGCGCATGCGCTCCATTTCTCTCTCGGAGCGTTTTTTAGCTACCCCCTCCTAGAGACAGCGAAAGGAAAACCACATGCATTACGCCTTCGCGATGAAAGAAAATTTCATAAACTACTCCCATAACGGATGAACCGCAACAGAGGGTTACTTTTCAGGAGTATTTTAATGAGGTGTAAGTCAACTTTGGTCATGCGGACAACCCTGATAGTGATACGAACGATGGCTAAATCTCAGCCAAAAATAAATGACAGACTTATGACCGAAATTAACTCTCGCTGTGAAGGACTCTCCCTTTTCCGGAGTCACATACAAAAAAAAAGAAATGTAAAATATATTTCAATTGCTTCAGGCCATTATACATTTATGACTATCTCACAAATGATGCACGTTAACCCTCTTATACATAGCATTTTTTTCCTAAGGCACCCTTTTCACCGAGACCATAATGCACCTTGTTTATTCCCCCCCGCCCCCCCCCCCAAAAAAAAAAAAAAAAAAAAACAGTCGTCCCAAAAGGAATCGATGACAAAAGTTTTAGTTTTACAAACTTTTCTTTTCTGGGGGGGGGGGGGGGGGGGGGAGAGGGGAGGGCAAACAAGTAAACTTAAGGTCTTAGTGAAAATGGTGAATGGAAATGTGCGCTTCTATTTCGGAATCTCGCTTTTGAGGACACTAACTAGTACTACGAACTGGTATGGTGGTATGTAAATATCAGTAAAGCCCATTACATTAATTTTGATTTGTTGGTATAGCTTCAGATGTTCTTCAACACTATGTGTGTAGAAAACAGATGGTCAACAAACGCAAACCAGTATGATTCACTAGACTTCTCGCCCTGGAAACCACCGGAAGTACCTGTAGTTCTTTCAGTCTGTCGCGAATCTTGATGAATCCCATGTGAAGTTTTCCACCGAAGTGATCAGCTAACCTGGAAACAAGAAATAGAAAATATTGAAAGTTATTTTGCTGAAGTCGCAATTGATGAGATCTACAGATAAGAGACATAAGGGAAGACCATTACGCGAACTTTACATAAAGGCATGCTATGCGCGCAGAGGCGATGGTATCTCTGAATACAAATTACCTCCATCACGGTACAAACCACATACCATCAAGAGCTATAGTATAATCCTTGCCTAGTACCTGTACGGCGTTTTCCCAGTCCCTCTCGGGGGCGGAATAATGAAGTGGTATTGGAATATCCCCCGGCAACAAACATACACCTGAAATGGTATACTTGCTGGGGTTTTAATTAACATGATACCAATTTCAAAGACTGTTGCTAAATCTACTGACACATGCACTACTTCTGCAGGGGCTTATGCAAACCGGTCCTCCTGGTTAAGTAGCAAAAAGGAAAACTGTTGAAACCTTTTCTAACCTTACCAACCAGAACTAAAGGGCTGTTTCAATGACCATTCATACAAACCTGCGATCATTGTCATACAAGCTAAGATAAGCAGCACACACTTCACAGACCCTCAACTTTTGTTGCTGTAGAGACGATGATGGTACGCTCTCTCGATAAATATCCTAGAGAGGAAAAAGGAACAGAGGTATTTTGGCCAGCGTGTTTTCAACACCTGACCCAGATATACATTGGAAATCAACAACTATGGCCTAAACTACACAAAGCCTCAACTAATGCAATATACACTGTGTCAAACGACGCAAGGTATTACCATTTCATCTGCTGTCAGTACATGTATTTATTTCTTTGTATACTATCTGTTATGCAAAACAACTAAACTCTTGTTTCGTTCCTTCTTTCTTTTTTTTCTGCCATGAGCTGTACATGGTACAAAGCAAAGCAGCAGAAGCTTAACAAAATCATGAACTTGATATAAAGCTGACTTTAAAAGGAACTGTGAAACGACATTAAACTACATTCAGGCAGTAGAAAGTGGACACCAAATTGCAAGAAATATAAAAATAAGACCTTAAAACATTGAAAATAACAAAGAAAATACAAAGGAAGGTCAAGGAAGGATGGAAAAAAATTGAAGAAGATTAAAGCAGATTGCAATCGACGTTTTTGGAAACTAGATAGGCTAACAGTTTTTCAAAGTTCACCTCTGTTTTTGTATTTTAAATACTGGGCTTGAGAAACACAAGTGATTGTCAGAGCTTTGATTTCATTAATTACAAGTTATTTCTTCACTAGTGTTGAGTTCCATAGCAACTAGGGGCAAGTCATTGGTACCACTTAAAAAAACATAAATATATATAAGTTCTACCTCAGCTATTCGTTTCTTTGATTTCAAGTCTTCCACCTCCTTCATGAGCTCCATTGATTCCTCTACTTTGCCCTCAGCACCTGTACAATGTGTACACAACAGCTTCAACACACGCTTTTACCCTCATGACTCTTAAAGACGTTTATTGGCTTTTCACAAGAAGACACTGTACTTGGCTGGCAGCCTTAAAGCCAAGCGAGGAAGTCCATTGTAATAAAAAGGTTTATGCTGGCCAGGGCACAATGTGTTTTAAAAATTTGAGGTATGGGGGAGTGGGTTTACAGACGGGGTGATAAATATGCTTTCTGATCATCCTAGAGGATTGTGCACTGCTTTCAAGTTTAAATTTTAATCACTGTGTAAAGGTACAAACCAACAGCTTCAGCTTCTGCAAGCTTTTTTCCTATTTGTTCTGCCAAGTCATGAACTGCTTGGGCCTAATGAAAAAAAAATTGCATTATTAAAATAATGTTAGCCAATGAATTTTAACCTGAGTAGTTTTTGCAATCATTCCTACAGTTTTTTTCAGTTTTCACTGACTGAAAGACAAAACCTTTCAGTAGCATTCAACACTACAGATCAGTCTGAGAGTTGTGGCACTTATTAGATTTTTCAATGTTTTGGTGTGGCACTTATTCAGGAGCATCAGCTTCAACGAATTAAAAAAATAAGTTCAGGACACGAGCAAACTGGAAAGCCACCAATAACTGAATCCTTGCTAAATGTTATTGCCTGATTGTATTCACCCCGGTTTGCTATCATGAAGAAAAATAAGACAGTAAATTTACAAGGAAATGGCATCTAAGCAACATACATTGTAAAGCCCATGAATGTTTAGACTGGGAGAATGAAGAAAGGACTGACAAACAGTTTTTCACCCTGTAATTCAATACCATAAAGCTCACACGTACCTCAGGGACATGCTGATGATCATCTTGTGTTTCTTCAAGCCTTTTTTTGGCAATCTGAATCTTCCTATCACAGTCCTTAATAAAAGACTCAAGATGTTCCATTTGCTGGTTAATTTAGGAGATAAAACAACTACCGATTAGCCTGTAATTTGTCTCTCAAAAACCTAGTCCAGCCTCTGTATTAAAGGGGCTGTGCCATAGATGACGAGTTCATTTGGTTTATAATGCCAATTGCATGTCCTCTTTTGCTATGAAAATTGAGATATAACTTGTGAATGACAAGATCACAGCTTTGTGTCAAATAAATACACCTTCCAAACAGCATATCAAACATTACAAACAACAAAAAAGAACTTTGAAAAACTGTTAGGCTAGCAAATATTCAAAAACCACAATATTAAAATCCATTTCAATCTTTTTCAAATTTGTCCATCTGTGCCTCCTTTTGTGTGGTCCCTTCTTTCAATGTTTTTAGTGGTTATTTTTATGTTTCATTCAGTTTGGTGCCAGTTCCCACAGTTTGAATTTTAATAAATTTCACGACACAACTCTTTACATATTTTTGGGGCTATATGTACCTGTATCTCATGGAGCCTAAGTAATAAAGTATGGCTATTCAAGGGCATTTATTCCACTATTGGTCAGACCTTTTAGGGCGCTTTCCAAAAGTCAGAACTGGCTGGCCAGACCATGGTTGGACCAGTCATTTTGACAAAGCAAGAAGCTTTTTCCAAGAGTTTTTGCTGAAAAGCCATCTCCTTCATGCATACTATTTAGGATCTGACTGATCTGGCTGGATAGTTTTTATTAAAAGTGAAATTCCCATTGCGATGGGAATGGTCTGGCCAGTCAGTTCTGATAATGGAAAGCCTCCTTAATTTCATTTTTTCTTTGAAATATTGCAATCTGCCACCATGCAGACAGCAGGGTCTGTTTGACTGTATATATGCAGTGCCATGGAATATTGCAGGGAAATAAATTATTTTTCAGTGGGATAAAAATAATAATTATTTATAATAAAGGCATTTTTTGCAGCTTAAGTTGCTTGTACTGTAATTCAGCCAGTTTTAAGGAGCTTCACATAGGCTATGCCTTCACACCTTATGCAGAAAGGTTTTTAGGCATAATTCTGATAAAAATATTCTCATAAATTATCACTGACGCTAGTTTGCAAAACACTGAGGTACAAAATTATCTGCACACAATAGTATAGGTCAGACAATGTCCAATATGACCAATCTTACTTCCAGCACTTCAGCCTTAGCTTTTACATGTACCCTACTTACATCTACATCATAACCATAGTCCCTCCTCTTGGATGCAAGTTCAAAGTCAGCTTTGAGAGCTGCTTCATGAATCTTGTTACAAGGACCAAGGTCCATTTTCTAGGAGAAACATACAACAAGAAATACGGCAAATGGCAAGTTGCAGGGTAATCAGGTTATGATGGAATTAAGAAAATTTACTTGGAAAAAAATGGCTTAATGAACAGTTTTAACTTACAGCTTTGAAGATCCACTGTTCATCAATGGATAGCATGAAAGGGACACAACAAGACTTAATCAGGGATAGACAGGACACAAACACAAAACTGTTTATATTCTCTGTAAAGGCTGAACACCTAATTTGTAAAATAAGTAGTAACTGTACAGATAAAAGGTAGGGTGCTAAATCACACTGTAAATTGTGTGACAGACAAGCAAAGTGTAAGTCAAATGTAAATAAGGAAAAAATAGCAACTTTTCTCCCTTCATTTCCTCATGGCATATCTTTCATGACAAAATAATGTTAATTAAAAAATTATGGTCACAATGAAATCTATGGAAAGCAGGAGGAGACCAAAATGTTGAAGGAATGAAAGTGCAGTAATAAACTCTAGAAAAGGACAGGTGATAGTTTATCTGCCAGATGTCAACACTGTACAGCATGACTTATGTCTGGTTAAAACACCACATGGGTCGGACAGAACAAATTAATGGTGGTCAATCTCCACCACGTACACATTATGTGTCTTTAATGATTAACAGGATGGATTCACAGGTAGCCTGACTACTACCAAATGTTCACTGCAACAGTGTTATTTCATTGACAGGACAATTTACATGCAGTCAAGATAGATTTTGATCGTCTGCAAAATGATAGTCTTACGCATTAACTTTGTCTGGACATGCTGCAGTTATTTTTTTATCTCGGGTAATTTTTGTTTTTCTTTTGATTTTGGGTATGATAATGTATGCTAGTGAAGTTGAAGCAAAGGAAAAATTAAAGCCACCTGAGATAAAAAAAAATTAACTACAACATACACATCATGTCCAATGACAGGAGAGATTTTGTCAGACAAGGGCCAATTTTACTTGTCTGATGACTGACTATTATTTGCAGATCTGCAGTCATTAGAGTGATCTGTTCCCTTAACATGTTTTACACTGCCAACTTGAGATCAGTGTCTTGGACTGATTTGCAGTGCTCACTTATACCACTGCCCAGGGAGGAGGGATTCCCATAAATGACTCGACATATAAATTTTCAATAGCTTATGTTTTCAAATTATTAAAATAAGAACCATCTTTTGGAATTTTGACTTTTGGCACCACTGGAAGAGAAATTGTTGAAAATCCCTGTCATCAGGTATATATCTAATCTATCTCACAAAACAACTAGTGCCAAGACAGCGCAAAGCTACAAAGAAGGCCTTGTAGTAGCTTTTCGTGACTGTTCATCAAAGCTGACTAAAGAAAGCAAAAACAGTGTTGTTTTTAAAAAGAGAATGATCTGAAAAGCACTTAAAAAGTTCTAAAAATAGTGGCTATGAAGAGTAAAACATGTATTTCTAGAAACTAAATTGTGTATAGCCGCATCACTGAGTATAATGCAGAACTATTGTTATGGTTTTGATTGAATTGTGCAGTCCCGAACTCCCACACTGTCTGAAGCATTGTATATCATATTATTCATTTATAAACTTAATCAGATTGGAGACAAGACAAAACCACTCTTGTAAGCGAAAAAAGGTGGGATTTATTGTGGATAAATTTTATCCTTGGTTTAATTTTTATTTCCCTTTGTTTTGGGTTATAGTAAAGTTTGATAATAAGTTAAAAACAAAAGGAAATAAAAGTTAAACCAAGGATAATATTGGACCACAAAAGGTGCATTTTCAAATTCAAACAGACTTGTGTGAGCAAGACCTAAGATACTAAGTTACTTGAGAACATTAAAAAAAAAGAATAAAAACTGCTCACTGTGTTGTTGAAAAGTTCATGCGGGCAGAGTCCCATAAGGTAGCTCTTACAGACACGGTCATCAAAAAACTTGATTTCATCTCCTGGCCTTGCACCTAAAGGAATAAGGAAGATGACGAACAAAAAAAATCAAAAGCTAAACAAAATTATGTCTGAGAAAGATTTATGGCTTAAAGAACTAAACAGGACACATTTAATTGACTCGAGAGATAAAATTCACCTCAATAATCATGATCAGTTTGGTGACAAAGCCGTACATGTCATGACTATTTTGTGTTCTACAGAATTCTTGTCTTGTTCTGCTTAAAACCTGTGTTGTACATCAAGTCACTTACATAAATCTAATCATGAGGCTGCTTTGTGTAAACTGTCTGTCTTCAAGTCTGTGATGGTTTTGTTTAGTACACCCTATCGTTACACATTGTACCACATCTAACATTCTGTTGTATTGCCACGAGTAAGTACTGTATAGTAGTTTACCAAAATATCTGTTTTGTGCATTCTATTTCATGCTCTATAATGATGCTTGTGACTTAAGACAATACCCATAAAAGCATCTCCAAATAGATTGTAATTTTCAGCATATCATACTCATTGTAACTGAGTGTCCACAGTACACAGTTAGGTTGACAATGCAGTGTTTAGCCTTTCAAAAAGACAAAAGTACACACCTCATTTTGTACCAGATAATGCATGTAAACCACCATTTCTAAATAAAACGTATTGCTGACAGTGAAGGACTGAGTAGTTAAAGTGTTTGGTGTTATTCAGTTTTGAAGGAAATTAGCTAACGCAAACTGTGGCCCTCTCTTAATCATCAGCCACCTGTTTTGCATAATCATTTCTCTTTGCTATTCATGGAAATTTATTCAACTAAATGGAATGGATTTGATACTTATTTTCAAAGTTACAATCCCATTTAAATTTGATATTCCCTTTTGCAATGCACATATGAAGAACTTTGATCATTCCAATTTCTGTTCCCTGAAATGTCCTCTAATTCAGCAATAATATCTATGTCTTGAAAGTAGTTCAATCACTTCTTGAGATAAGACATTAAGTTGTATTTTTAAATATCTAAGAATGAAAGTGCATTGATTGTGCCTCAGTTGTAAGTACAGTATGTTCTTCCCCTCCACCATAACAAAATAAAAATTGAAATTTGTTGGCCCTACTTACGTCGCCCTACTTACGCATCCAATGAACTTGCTCACACTACATGTACATGACTATCAGTGAGCCTTGTTTGAGAAAGCATTCAACATCTAGTATTAATGCTGGGGAACAATATCTTATCCCTAATCACAATCATTATGTGTACTAAACAATCGTCTTGTACACATAAATATAACTATTACAAGTTACTTAGACCTGCTATAGCAATAATAATGTGTTTGTTAAATATGGCCAACAGGACAGTGGGGTTTATATCACTGGAACCCAGGGAGCATTACATTCATCCAATGTAACATGATTGAAGGGATGGGATAGACTATCCTTAGCTTTACAGTGTACTACCCCAAGCGCTCATTAGGGACCTTACAATTCAACAACAAAATTACCTTAGAACAAAAGGGAGGGAACTGCAACTGAGTTCACATAGATACACCGAAATCTATTGTCCTCGCATACTTCATATTCTCTAGAACACAAAATTTGGTCATCATATGTTGCAGTTGCAAAGGAAAAGAAATTTTTGTTTCGCCCAATAAACCTACAATTTTTTCGGTATTCTTGTTGCTGCTGTTGTCACCCTTTTGTAAGGTCCCTAATTATTCAAGGGTGGAAGCAGACCAATTAAAAGGAGAAAAATCTTGTTTCAAAAATGTATAAAGAAACAACATCAGAGTCAAGAATGAATAAGCGAATGTCAGGTAAAGGACATTTCTAAACAGCTGCTCCAGTTTAGTTTACACAGAGCTAAAAATTAACCTTTTAAGCCCCAACATCCACATACAAATTCTCCAAACTGATCTCTATACATTTCCTTCATGGATGGGTTGAGAGAATTTGATAAAAGGTGAAAGCGTTGTCTCTTAGATGATCATTTTGTTAATTCTCATAACCTAATCTCTTGACATTGTATGGATATTGTTAGGAGAAAATTGATGTTGGTCACTATTGGGACTTAAAGGGTTAAGAACAGACCTAAGGCCCCATCCACATGTATCTGTTACTGGTCAAAATTTAATTCAGGTTAAAATTTTTTAACCTCGGTTGATTCTAGACTTCCTGTGTCTCCTTGCACTCATTTATGAATTGTTAGGGCTAGGAGACAAAAGCAAATGAGAATCAACCTATGTTAAAAAATTTAACCTGATTATAGTCTTGACCTGTAACATATCCACATATTTTTGAAAATGAAGATTTTTTCTCAGATTCAGCCTTCTGTACCACACATAAACAGTGTTTTCGAAAACCAAAAAGTGCAAGTTTTCAAAAACGGTCCAAGGAGTGGAGTTTTTTAAATGCTTGCTTATTGTTTTCATGTTAACGGATCAAAACACATGTTTTGTTAGGGTTGCTATTGTATATCCATTGTTTTGGTGTTTTCATGTGCTACGTACGTATTCATATTTTTTCGAAAACGGAGGAAAAAACCCTCTGTTTTCTAATATTACCAGTGGACAAGGCCTTGGTTCCCACTTGGACCAGTTTTCTTCAATTCTTAGTGCCCCTGGCTAAAATTCGGTGGTCTCTTAAAGTGATGTTGAAGCAGGGTAATTACCAAAAAAGGAGCACAAAATATTCTGGGTGACTCAGAATCAGCTGACAACAAAAATATTAAACTAGTGTTAATACACTTCAAAATCGCTCAGAATTTTTCACTTCATTATCTAAAATCATTATAAACCGGAGCTGAAGAAAAGGAGACAAAAGGGAGTCCAAGGAAACTGCTTGCTATTTTTTTTCTTCCCTCTGAACTTCACAAAAGTGCTACTCAATTGTGTTGTAGTCACATACTGAGGGATCAAGCATTAGCTATCATGCAACTGCCAATTTTTAGCCCTGTTTGTATTTTGGTTGTAAACTTTATTATTAAATTGCCACATAAACAGCTGTCTTTAGAACACCTTTCATGCAAGTGGCATTTTGTAGGTCAAAATAAAATACAGGTTAAAATAGTTTCGACCTAGTTTTATTCCCTGTTTTCTAGCCCTAATTATTCATGATAATGAATAACTACAGCTAGGAGACAAAAGAAATTGAGAATGAAACTGGGTTGAAACCTTTTAAACCAGAAGGTTATTTTAGACAAGAAATATCTATGCAAATTTTTCGTTAAAAAGGCATAATCTTTGACAATCATTGAAGCTTATGTGACTTTTAATTTTTATAAGCCAATGAGGAACCTACAGCAAGGGACTTCTGTTATGCTGTATATATTAGCTAGTCTTGTTCGTTCTCAGGAAAAGTAACTTTAGATCATCCAGTAAATTCATGTAAAGATTCTCTTTCTAGAATACCATACAGTTTTATTACAAATACGAATGAACGAGGCGTTCTCATTAAAAAATACATATGAGTTTCGTAAGCAATAGAACGTCCTTTTGTATAAAATAACTAAGGTAAAATTCGACAAGCAAGGAAACATGTGTAAGACAAAAACTCACTCCACTTGATTGAGCTACCGTCGACATCACAACCCAGTTTTCTAGTTTAGTCAATATGCAAAATTAAAATAACCGGTGTAAGAAAAAGATTTCAAGTAAGCTTTATACAATTAGCGTGGAAAGACTTCAACACATGCAATGGCAAGAAGTAGTGGGCATCCGTATAGCTTTGGCAGTATACATATCACTACTTACCATCCCTTTGGGTTCCCATTAGCTCATCTAACATCTTTTTCATTTGTTCTTGCGCAGTCATTTTGCTAGGAAGAGGCCGCTTAAAGGCCGAAACCTACCTTACAAAATGGCGCGGTGCATGCAGTCTCGAACGCTGATTGCAAAGCACACTGGGCCTCAATAGTTTTCGCTCCACAGGTATACCAGTGAACAGGCGCCATGCATTAGGTCCTTTGCCACTGGCGTCATGAACTAAAAGTTAAAATCCAAATCATGTAACGTATTACGTAAATGCTGGTCAACACAACATCATAGAAACAATTAAGTCTTGAGGGTCAAGTGCTAGCAGGGGCCCATGGGAGCTGGTACTACTGTAGCCAGTCATACCCTATACCCAGTTCGTTGAAGGCCAATTAGCACTATCCCGAGATTAAATTTTTAAACCGGGTTTCTTCTGCTTGGCGGCTCAAAAGCATTTTTCGAATAATTTTTTTGCCATTGAAAGCATCCAAAGTTACCCCAGCTTTGAAAAACGAACCGGCCGATGGCAACAACTTGTAATTGACAAGATTTTATGAGCATTTCAGGATATTCACTATGAAGTGCGTCATATTGAAATTGAGAAAATTTTTTTGCTTTAACATTCGTAACTCCTGCATTTTAGAAAAAAAAATTAACGATAAAATAAGATTTTCTATGGTTAAATTTTATCGCTAGCCACGGGAGACGTCATGCCCTTATATATACAGATAATACGTTTTCGCTGCTCTTAAAGACCTTTTTTATACAAACAAACTCTTTTTATTTTTTACGTGCATGCAGTCATAGGGCATTTCCGAGTTGCACCAAGCCTCTGTTTAAAGACGAGGCTAAGTGCCAAGCCATTGTTATGAAAATGCTTTTTCGTTCTCATGCAAATAAAACTCATTGTCACAACTAAGGTTTTGCACTTAGCCTCGTGTTAGAAGTGAGAGTTTTTGCAACTCTGAAATAGCCTAAACCAGGGGTCGGGCTCTAAAACAATGGTTATACTTGTTAATTCTCGCAAAAGTTTTTTTTAATTGACCCCAGCCAACATTTTCTCACTTGGAATTCACTTTTGCGATTCTAAGCAAGCCATTTCAGTTTTTTGACTTTATTGAAGTGAAAATACTGGCGGAAAAATATTCGGAAATTAATACCGTTGTCCTAATCTAGCTTAATCTGGTACCCAGATCTCAATCTGTCTTACGCTTAGCCGTGGAAGATCTGGGTACGAGATCACCAGATTACCGATGTCCTTCTAAGTTGTGTTATTCTCGTGATTACAGTGTGTGATCGAATAATCTAATGCGTGCACAGTCTGATTCATGTTAATAACCAACTGCTCTAGCATCCTTTTTAAAGGGCAACTTTTGTGAAACTATATAATTTGAATATATGTATATTATTTTTTGCGGTTGTTTTTATTTGCAGGTTTTATTTTTTTGAGGGAGGGGGTGGGGGATCGCGAAGAAACAGCAATAGTTAAAACCGGCAAAAATGAATTAACTGATCTTTTCCAATTCCTGTTTAGATTTGTCTTCTTGTAAATGTCCATATAGATTTTTACCATTCAAATCAATCAAGAGAGTTAAAAGTGGACACATTATATGGAAGGTCATATTTTGCGCTTAACTCCTGATCTTTTTTGAGCTAAGTAGCCTAGTGCATTTGACTTTCTCATGACTTCCACAGTACTAACATGCTTCGTCGTGTCTGGTCATTCTCTGTGCATTGTTATCGTTCATCTGCCACTTTGTCGGTACTGTTGATGTCGGAGCTTATTCAATAAGCCCCAAGGTTTCTATTTGAGCTTCCTCGCCAGAAAAATACGTTTAATTCTTTTACTTATAATTTACGTCTCTTTAATCTTTAAATAACATTTTTGTAATATATTGAATGTCTGTATGTATATGTACTTTTTTTCTGGCAAATAAATCAACTGAAACTGAAACTTAGTAACGTTCCGGAATGCTTAGATTGTTGATTAGGAACGGCAAACGTCCCGCCGACAACCTTTTTTTTTCGCACTGGGATAGACTAAGAAGCACTGGCGTTTTCAACAATGTTACTTCAACTTTTTTACTTTTTTAGCTAGATGCTAAGGCTTTTCAGAATTTACCAGGATTTACATTATTTCCATTGTGACAATAGTAACAAACGTATAACTATGCGAACTGTTAACGGACTAATACTTCGACTAGTTTAACTGGCTGATAGTCTTCCCGTGCCAGTGCTATACTGAAATATCGTTGTTCATTTGTACAACTACAACAAAGTTAATTTGTACTGTAAGCAACTAAAGAGAAATACACGGAATAGACTTAAAAATACACACTGTAACGGGACACCCCAAAAGACTAGAAAGCTTATTCTCTAATTTACCCCTTTCTCTCTTATAGTATTCAATTTTGGGGTCTCCCACAAACCCAGCATACAACTTTGCAAAAACGAGTTCTCAGAATAATGAATTTTTCTGACCCTAGATTAAATACCCCGGAAATACTGCTTAAGTATTTCAGTCCATAAAGTTTCTGAAAAAATTTGTCTTGAAATTCAGCTATCAGTCTTTTGTTTATCAGTGGTACCATAAACTAAGCCCATCTTGTTTTGTTGACTATTCAAGTCAATCCATTATCTTCCATTAATCCCTATCACCATGGATAATAGAAAGTCTTTCTATTATCCACGCTATCACACAAGAATTTAATCACAGAATCATTATCTCTATTACATTGGTACCCAACTATTGGAATTCATCAGTTATCAATCGATGCTAAGCAAATCAAGCCTTTTTCTAGACTTCGTCAACATATATATTAAGAATTCTAGGATTGATGATTGTAATCATGATAGTGTTATTCATTGCTGAAGTATTTTATGGTTATGTCTTTAACGACTACTTTTAGTTTTTGTAGTAATACCATTTATTTAAAACAGCTATTTTTTCGCTTTATTACCTTTGCCCATGCATACTTTTGATTTGAATCACCTCAGCGGTTAGTTTAATGAACTATTTTGTGTCCCAAAATCCACACAATCAATCTAGAATTGACATGATTTTCTTTCCTTTTTCCTATTTTTGTCATTTAAAAAAAACAAACAAACAATGAATTATACATAGTCTCGTTTTTCTTTTGTCTTCTTTAATTCAGCATATTTTTGTGTATCTATGTATCTATCAGGTTATAATGTAACTCACTGATAATTATCCTCAGAGCCCCTCTGTAATAATATTACATGTTAAGAGCCGTTTTATGGCTCTTGGATATGTTCAAGTAGGAGTCAAAATAGAATTGACCTTGAAACCTATGCGAGTATGGGCTCCTGCTACCTGGGGGGATACTCTTAGGAATTTTTGGTGGGAGTGTGCCGCCCGGTTCTTCAAATCCTGACCCTATTTCAGACCAAAAAATGTGATTTTCCACACCCGTTTTCAGACCTAGCCTTTAAAATCCACACCCGATTTCAGACCTGGTCTCTAAAAATCGTTTATTAATTACTTAGATTAGAATGGCAGGAAAAAGATTTCTTAATATCCATTTCGAATTTGCATATTTTTAAATACTCTCTTTCTGAAACCTTTGGAATTGAAACAAATACATTTATGCCTCCAGTGGCTCGCTCGAGCATACCCCATTCCAGACCAAAATGGGAAAAATTCTATACCTGTTTTCAGGCCGAAACGGCGCAAAAACCATACCCTTTGGGGCGGCACATACCTAGGGCTTTCCACAAGTTGCTCGGCAACTTGTTTGCAACTTCTCGTATTTCGAGCAACTTTTTTCGTCTCGAGCAAATTTTTGCATTCAGAGCGATTTCTCTAGTTATCTTCTAATTCTGAGAAATCGGAGCAGCTTTTAGCAAGAGAGATCTCTTGCTTTTAGTGCTTAAATTGGCCTATCTTCCATATTTCACAATGATTTAGTAGACAATTTATAAATTTCCCTTAAAAAGGAGGCCATTCCCCCCCCCCACCTCCCCGCTGGCGCAGATCATGGACGCAAGATAAAAGTAGCCGGGCTGCTAGGTCAGCGGTTTTAAGAGAAAATTCAAAATGGTGGACCTGGTCGTTCAAATTTTATTGGCTCATTACATTTTTTGGTTTTATTGAAGATAAAGTTATTCAGGAACGCTGAGGACGCCGCAAAATTGCAAAAAAATGCTTAGAAATCTTACTTTTGTTGTAGTACAATTTGCATATTTTAGCACCAGACCAAAAACAGTTTGTGTTTTTTTCGAGCAACTTTTGAGCAACTTTCGTTACAAAAAGCAACTTTTGATTGTTTTTTGAGCAACTTCTTGAGAAATTACGGGAAACTCTTTGGAAAATCTCGAGCAAGTTGTGGAAAACCCTACACATACCTGTATGGCTTACATAAGGGAGTACCCCCCGGGTGCTGCTAAAATACATAACACTAAGAGTTAGTTCGAGCACAGTCGTTCTTGATGTTTATACACTTTGTGCAAGTCCTATGCAACGATTTCGGTATTTAAAGAGAGTTTACTGAATCAGTATATTCCCTAAATTTGCCTATACTGTACAACGTTGTTGTTTCTAACTGTTTTAGACAGTGTATGAGACCCGAGGTGTAAGCACAGGGAGCCCAAACTCTATGTGTGTTCGTTGGACTTTGAATTTATAAGAGAATGTATGAAAATAAACAAAATACGTCCTAAATTCCACTTTTCGATGAAAATAGAAAAAAATGACTTACCTTGTGTTTGTGTTTTGTTATTTACTGTCTTTTCGCCTCTAGAGCCATTTGGAAGCCGTTTTATCGACGTTTAAGATAAGAATCTGAAACGTCGATAAAACTTCTTCCAAGTGGCTCTAGAGGCGAAGAGACAGTAAATAACAAAACACAAACAGAAGGTAAGTCATTTTTTATTTCAATTTTTGTCAAAAAATGGAATTTAGGACGTATTTTGCTTATTTTCATACATTCTCTTATAAATTCAAAGTCCAACGAACTCCCATGGAGTTTGGGCTGCCTGTGGTATAAGATAGGTTAAAATTTCAGCGCAAGTAAAATTCACAGAGGACTGCAATGGTGACGAAGGCAGTGAAAAAGACAATAAAAAATAAGCCAAGAAACTTACTTAAACACCATTTGTTGAACTTTATAGAGAGTACTGCCAAGATCACCCCTGCCAAAAGGCAAAGTAACGTGTAAATCACGTGGCCTTCCTCCACGTTCACATGGCTTCCAGAGTCGATAAGTGAGGTCTTAAAAAACCAAGGGAGTCCTAGGCATAACAAAATGTCAAATAAATTGCTTCCAAATACGTTAGCGACAGCCATGTCCCCGTCGCCTTGACGAGCAACTATCAGGCTGGATATTCCATCAGACACACTGCCTCCTGCCGCTAAAAAGGTAAGACCCATTATAACATCAGAGATGCCAAGCGTGAAGCCGATTATGGTCACCATCCAAACCAGGATGTAAGAGAACAATCCGATCCATATCAGGGACATAATGAATGTGACAAAATACCACTTCTCCCATCTGTCTTTGCGGCAGTCGGGAATTGTCAGGTACATCAAGCACTGGACGGGTAACTTCATTAACCACAAGAATCTTTGAAAAGTTCCTTCAGGAAATGAAAAAGGTGATTCATCATTTTGATTGATTTGAACTTGAATTTGAGGTTCGGTTACAAGTAGGCGTTTCTCATCTTGCCTGAGTTTTTCGCCTTCTTCTTCTTTTGAGAGCAATTTCGTTTTCTCGTCATCTTCTTCATTCTTTTCAATGTCATTGCTTGTTTGACTTGTCTTCTCAGTGACCTTTGTTAACTTCTTAAAGAAGAACTCTTCAAGGGCTTGATTATGGTACATTATAGCAACATAAAATAAGTACATGCAGACCAACAGCAAAGCCTCGTACCAGTATACTTTCCTGTCGAAAATGATGGCGACCAGGGCGCCAATACTTAACAGGTAACAGAATGAGTCACGCAACAGGGGCCAGCGTGACAAACGCAGAACTGAGCCAGCAAACAGACCACATAAACCCACGACAAAGAGAAGGTTAAACGCCGCGGATCCCACAACAGTTCCAGGGCCAATGTCGTTTTTTGTCACAAAAACACCAACGATGCAGATAAACAGCTCAGCTGCCGAACCACCGGCGGCCATAAACGTGGCTCCGGCAACATCTGAGCGCACCTTGAACTTGTGTGTGATGCGTTCCAGAGAGGGAATAAAGTACTTATCGCAGACCAAAGTTAAGGCACCAAACATATAAAGCGCTATCAGAAAGTGAGCGACGATGGCCCCATGGCGTCTCTGGTCTGGTGTCATAAAATCTAGAGGGAAGTTTTCAAAGGATGGCTTGTGAGGAATGCTTTTGTTTATTTCTACCTCCATTGTTCTCCTGACTCACTGTAAGATAAAGTCCAGAATGGCTTAATTGTTGCTGCGACACGTAGTTAAAACAACTTGTAAAACACGCTTGGAAACTCGAAGCAGTTGAGCCTCAGAACTTAAAGAGCTGATTTGAGCCGACCTTTTATTTAACACTAAGATTGAGCAATGTCGTGTGCCGAGCCGTTGCATGAAAAAGGGGGTCAACACGTTCATTCGAATCTTAAAAAAGAAACACGATAGTGTTATGTAAGTTTAACAAATGACAAGTTGCAGCTTGTCGAACGACGACAGTCCCTTCAAAATCGGGCGTAAATTTGTCCTTTAGTGCAAGTATGGATCACTATTTCTCTATCTACAAATAAATAACTCTGCATAAATGACTTTTTTCACTTTAAAAAAGTAGTATAATAAACAACTTCAGTGAAGAAGAAGTGTACATGGTATGTGAAGTTCTCGATCATCCCGCCCATATCAGGGATAAGATTACCATAAAAATCCGGTAATTCCTGCCAGCGGCATCTCCTAACAGGATGGGCACGACTGAACACATCAAGTCCGTACCAGTCACGAGTTATTAGGTCCTAAGCAAGCAAATATCATACTTCTCCTTAACTGCATGTAGTAGTAGTAGTGTTGAACTTTATGTATAACGAGTCAAGAATCTCATTTGGCGCAAATAAAAAGATAAAATCAAATTTTACAATACAAAGGCTAAATTTATACAGTGAGTACTAGTTTTAATCCAAAGAACACAAGACAGTGACAAGAGCTAATTCCGAAAAAAATTCCCACTATTCAGATCGTGATAAATTTATTTCGCAGGGTTCAGAAGTTTGGAATGCTTCACCAAGTTGAAACTGGCCTTTTGTTCATCCCGACTGACTAAAGAGGCTGGAACAGGAGTGCAATAATGCACAATAACGCCTTATAGGTCTACTGATCCCGCAGGAAAAGAAAGGCAACCTTTTACCGCAAAGCTGTGAGGAGATGGGGGACGAGACAAAAGACAAAAAGCAATGGTCGGGCTCTTAGTTTTCAAAATGGTTACTTTTATAGAGCTTGTTTTTAAACGATGAGAGGGTCTCGATGGGGTGGTGGCTTTTACGGTTATCGGCTAAAAGTTTGGCTCTTCTACGGCTATCGTTTAATATTTTTCAGTTACGGTTAACAAAAAAGTTAAAGATTAATTTCTTTTGTTTCAAAGAGTTAAATATTAATAAACCTGTATTTTTTGTATCTTTAAAGCAAAATAAAGGTCTTAGGATCATCGCGGGATGAAATGCTATTTTTTTTGAAAAATTTTAACATTTGATAGATCATCACCTCATTATTCCTCGGGGCTAATGCGTTTCGGGTCACGTGGTCAGAGCGAGATTTTTTTCTCAGATACGCCACCGAAATGCCTTGAACGAGATTGTGTGGGGAAGACGCCTTACAGGGACTAGGCATGGCAATGTCTACCGCAGCGTCAGAGAAAAACAGGGAATTGCTGTTTGTCGGCAACGTGTTTTACAAATCCTATCTCTGCGTGTTGTTTCACTAGTGTTTCGAGGGCTCGACCTCCTGAAAGTCGCAAATATTAATCCCCAGCAAAAAGCAAAATTTTCGCTATGGAAAAAATTAGTTCGCCGAGAGAGCGGCGAAAATAGAGTTTAGCTCTAAGCTACATAAAAGGCTTGGCCTAACGTGACGGTACGGAGTCAAAGTAGCCGGGACATAAAAGCGTAACCATAAGTGAGTTTAGCACCTTTCTTAAATTAACAAACCTAGCTAGGGAACAATTTCTTTTACGGTTAACTCTTTTTACCCTATTTACGGCTAACGGTTAAATTTTTTCAATTTTTACGGTTATCGACAAAATTTTAGGCCGTTTTATGCCTATCGGTTAACCCCATTGTGACCCTATATGGTGGCTTGCTCGATCACGCACGTTTCACACGTTTTGGCAAATCCACTCAATTAATCGACAAGGCTTCGAAAAAGCCTGCCTTGCCTTCAAAAACAAAACAGCCCATTTGGCCACATTTAAGCATTTTTTTTTTTTTCAAAAAGAAAAAAAAAAAACATTAGATTTGCCGGCAAACAAGAGTCTCTTAACTATGACAGCCGGAATAACGGCAAAACGGTTAAATATATATATCAAGCTGAAATAGATAGCTCGGTATGACCAGTGTAAAGGTGTATTCCTCTGTAGCGTAATTTTTTTGTGGGCACGCAAGAGCAGAATTCGAATTTCCCTTTGATAAACTTACTGAAAAGAGTCAGTCCCCATGATCGTGCCAAAAGCGGGGGCCAATGGTCATGATAGCTCTGTACATAATACCAGTAAAACATGATAGTTTCCACAGTGGAACACTGGCACCGAGGACTGTTTTCTGTAAAACATCTGTTCGGAGAAGCAGATGTTACCTAGAATTTTCTGTTACTTAAGGACGGCTAAAAATTTCGATTCTAGATGACCGTTCCATTCATGTACAAGATTTTCAAAGCTTATCTAATAAATTCTAGGCAACATCTGCTTCTCCAAACAGATATTTTACGAAAAAAATTAGGTTTCCTTCTTTCTACGAATAGCCTAACCTGAGGAGATAACTGTGAAAAATTATATTTTAGAGTTTAATTTTTCACACTAAACTCTTCAGGTTAGGCTATTTTTCGCAGAAAAAAGGAAACCTCAAATTTTAGGATTCAAAAATGTGATGAAGAGAAGAATCAGTAACATTCTCCCTTTCGTAATACGTTAAATTGCATCTAAAATGTTCGGGAAATTAACACTGAGGCCCTAGGCCTCGTAATTTCGAAAAGACTCAAGTTTCCCTAGCCCTGGGGACCGAAGAGATACAATTTTTATAGCGCCGCTTGGAATGCATTTCTACAGATCTAAAATTACTCTGGATTGCCTAAAAAGTTGTTTCAATTTCAGTAGGAGGAAACAGTAGTTTCGCCCACCATCATTTACCTCAGTGTACTAACATCGCGTGCGGCCAAATCCGGAAAAGACGCGTTTGCTCTCGCAAACTCTTGTCCCGGAGATTCCAGGTGCTTGAACTGAAAAAGGACAAACAAATAAATCGGTCATAATACCATAAGGGCCACGTCAGTAGCCTAAACGCCTCTTGATCATGGTTCTTTCCCGAAAAAGGAAAAGACCATAGTGAGTGTAATGCTATTTACTTGATAACGGGAAGAAAAAGGGACAGACGAGAAACTCCGTCATTTTGCACGCGAAAGGTCACGCAAATGCTGAGCCTGTCGAGTCAGACATCGACAAGAAACAGCTGACCGAAAAAAAATCACCGACTATTAAGAAAAAAATGTTAATTATATCAGTATAGGTAATAGCATGATTTGTAGTGATATTTCGAAATTGCTATACGTAATTTGAGACAATTTTGAAATATCGTGAGTGGTATGCATGCCAAATATCACGTACAAATCATGCTATTATTTGTTTATACTACTAACCGCAAAAGGTTTGTGATTTTCACATGTAGGCATTTCCAATTAAGCTGAAACACCACTGCTCTAAGCCAATCAAATTGCAGAAATTTCTCATTTAGTAGTATAAAAAGTGCCTAATACAATGAAGTTCAAGCTTAGCCCGAAGGTGGCGGGGGGGGGGGGGGGGGGAATATTTGAATATTTGAATATTTGTCCAATAGCGTTAGTGTTTCCTTACCTTTCTTCCTCACCCCCTCCCCGCTCTTTTCCTCTCGCCATTTTTCGCGCTGTCTTTAACTCGATCTCTCGTTCCCCGTTCTTTGCTCCGAAACCGAACGGAAACGCTTGCTACGCAGGCGCAGGCCGCTAACTCGGAAATGGCCTATTTCCCAACCGAAAACCCATTTCCAAATATTCCTTGATTTCTGAACTTAATCAGACTTGCTACATTGCCCACACGAATTCTCGAGAATTTAGTTACTCCTTACAAGTAATGACAAGAAAATGCTTACCGTAACTTGCTAAAACCAGTCACCTTTATTAGTAAACAGGCGATAGTATTTTTAGCAGATAAAATTTTGAACGGCTATTGAAAGTGTTTTTATTAAAACTGCAAAGAAAGAGATTCGCAACCCAGAATAACCGGAGCCTTTTGCGCGCTAACCTCTTTTCCTTTAGACTACGAGCAGTCTCCCTTGTTTCTGTAGTCCGTCGAGCAAAACGCGAGACACGCAAATGGCCACGCGCGTGACTGATGGTGCGAGACGGGAGACGTCTCGCGGCTTCGCCGCTCCCGCGCGCGTGCGTTGCTCTCACTAAGTCTGAAGAAAAAGAGAGACTCGTAGTCTACTCTCCCTTTAATACCTCTACACAACCACAATGAAAAAACCCGCCGAAATTACCAAAAATTAAGTCACCTGACATGTTATGTACAAGCCTGACAAGATCTGTAGATAAACCCAACTTTGGCTAAAATTTTGATCTTTCCATGGCTACGTAAAAATGTAGTTTTTTTCAGATTTTTCTTGTTATTGTAACTTATCCAGAGCTTATCTAACATGAAAAAAATCTTGGTTGCCAGTTATAAGATCAACCACTAAAAATTGCATCGTCTCGTAGGTGCCAGTTGATGCAAGAGGTCAATGTGTTTTAGCTTGATAGATCAATTTAGCTGTCTTTCTAATTGATGAAACCGCAAGACATCCGCAAGACACCAACAAGATTTGTTGGGCTGCCTGTGAGTACAAAAGGGTTCTTTGGCCATTAGTGTCTTCAATCATGTCTTACATGTTGGTTGGTTTAAATCTCCAAACACATTAAGCCCAAAAAGGGTGGCGATTGAGACATAGCACGTGTAAAAAAAGAAGAGTATTACTGCAAGAAACTTATTCAAATACCATTTGTTCAAAATCAAGCACAATATTAGCAAAATCACTGTTCCAAACAGACAAAGGGTGCTGTAGAATATACTGCCGCTTACAACATTTACGTGATCCCCTTCTACTACGGTTCTCAGGAACCAGGGGAGTCCTAGACAGAGCAAAATGTCAAATATATTGCTCCCCAGAGTTTGAGCGACAGCCATATCACCATAACCTTTTCTTGCGACAATTACACTTGAGAGACATTCAGGAGCGCTGCATCCTGCTGCCAGGAGAGTGAAGGCGAAGATGACAGTGGGGATACCAGCGGTAAAACCAATGATTGTCACCATCCAGACCAGGCCATAAGTAAAAGATCCGATCCATATCAGCGAAACGGTGAATGAGACGAAGTACCAATTTTCCCACCTCGTTTTGCGGCAATCGGGAATTGTCAGGAAAAAGAGGCACTTGATTGGTAGAGCAATTATCCACAGAGCCCGTGAAATAGTTCCTTGAGGAAACGAAAACGGCGAAGCGTTATTTTCGTCTGTTTCTTTAACCTCTTGACTGTATTGGATGTCAACTGAAAATGATCGAGAGCTCTCATCTTCTTTCGGAAGTAATCCTTTTTTCTCACTGCTAGCATCGCTGGTGGGAAAGCTTTCACTGTCACTCGTACCAATCCTATGAAAGTAGTTTTGAAGGGGCTGGTTAAAGTACATAAAAACGGTGTAAAGTAAGTACATGCAGACCATCACAAATGCCTCGTACCAGTACACTTTCTTATCGTTACAGACTACAACCAGGGCTACAATACTCAGCAAGTAACACAATGAGTCACGCAACAGAGACCACCTTGACATGCGAACTGCAGAGCCAGAAGCGAACAGACCAGAAACGGCCACAACAAAAAGAATATTATAGGTGCAAGATCCTACTATAGTGTCAAGGCCAATATCGCTCTTTGTTACGAAAGCGCCGATACTAGCGGTAAAAAATTCAGGAGCAGAGCTTCCAACGGCCATCAAAGTAGCACCGGCGACATCGGAGTTCATTTGCAACTTGTCGGTGATCTGTTCAAGGGAAGGAACAAAGTAGTCTTCACATGCGACTGCTATCGCAAGGACCATGTAAAATGCCAAAAAAACGTGCAAAGCGACTCCACCTTTCTGTCTCTGCTGTTGAGTCATTACATCCGGAGGAAAGTCATCTAAGGATGGCTTTCTACAACTGATGAATAAACCTATTTCACTTGTACTTATATTTGCCGAACGATTATTTCGACTTTGGGAGAGATTATAGCTCAGCTCTGTGGGCTCCTCCTCTTCAGCTGATGACGGTGATGATATCAACTTGAAAAGCAAACTTGGAAGAACAGTGCAGGCGAAAAGAACTGCGAGAAGAATGCGAAGAAATCTCCGATCTATCATGTTTAAATCAGCTAAAAGACTCTGTGACCGCAAAAATGTTTTAAACCTTGTGACTGTCGATGCGGAAATTTAAGGGACCATTAGGCTCGAGACGATGCCATGACCACCTCGTGACTCCTTGCAATACCAGAGAAATAAAAGAGTGCTTAATCACATGTAGCCGACTTGATGACACTTCTTAACGAGCCTAAATCAAAGGAAATGATCTTGCTGTGTATGACTTGAGCTCGTCCATCAACGATCCGTGGCACTCGCGGCTGTTTACTGTTAGCCTGCGAGCAAGCTCTCCTATTTGGGCAAGCGAGACTCGTTTAACTCGCCCAAATAGGAGAGCTTGCTCGCAGGCTAGTTTACTGTCAGAGCGATTCCAGCGAATTCTAGGTCACTCAATAATGTTCACCGTTTTCCTCTCCAAATTGAGAGATAAATGGAGTGAAAACGGTCTATATCCGCTATTATATCGAAAAATTAGACTGTCACGTCTGCGACACGGGCCCGGACGCGGGCTCTACGTTCTTTGGCATATTCGTTTGCGGTCCTTTGAAGTCCTTTATGGGAGCTCGGGCTGCTATAAACCCACTTTCCCAGGGGGGACCTTCTATGGCCTATATGAGGATGTGCCGCTGCCCGCTGAACAAGGTATTGGTTTTTGACCTCCCTGTTCTAAACAGGGTATATAATTTCGTATAAGTCTGTTAAAAGGGGTTTCCTGTACGATCGATTTGATTTCCTAGATCAGTAAATTTTGTATGCAAAAGCAGTGATGATAGCGATTTTAAGGCCAAGAGCATGGTAGAACTGCAGGACCTGCAAGAACGAGGTAGGAGTGCTTGTGGTGGAAATTCCCGCCTCAGCGGCTGAAATGGTTTTAACATTGGATCTACACTTCGAAAGATATAAAACCGGTGACGTAGGCAAATTTCATAATACATACATAATTCACACTCAAATGCTATAAATTTCCAATCCATTTTCGCTATAAAGACCGTTTGGCCATGTATTGTTTGACATTATATTTTCAACTGTATATTACGGCAAACAGGGATTCGACTCTTTTGATGACGGTTATGTTGATTGTTCAGATTGTTTACTAACTGCTAAGTTGAATCAAGCCGGCTGTTCGTTTACATATCTAGAGACAAACGGAGGCAGAGTACTTCAGGGAAGATAAGCATAAGCTTATATTTTAAGTGCATAAAAGGCGGTCGAGAAAAAATGTAAGTTTCATTTTTTCTAAGTTTACATCCGCAGGGCAAAACCTAACCTGCGTAGCAGACGTTTGGAAGTAATTAGCCTGTTCACAGACCCTCTATTTTTCCTTCAAAGTTTCAAAGTACATCGAGCGCGGATGATAAAATATAAACCGCAGGGGATTTATTGACCGCCAGCGCAAGGGGGTAGTGGTGGGGGAAGAAGAAAATAGACGAAAATGTTCTTTATTTTTCTTTCTCGCGCTCCGCGCTCGCTTCGTTCGCGAGCTTGCCGATGTTTTTGAAAAGAACGAAAAGAAAAATAAAACAACGTCTGTTTACAGGACAGGAAGTGATGGGAGCAGGAAAGAACGGGGCGCGCGCAAGAGACACTCGTGTCTCCCTCGTGTCCCTAGCCTCCCCGCAGACGTCCTTTGGGGTTCGTTTGTCACGCATTCATTTCTCCCCCAAAGGACGTCTGCGGGGAGGCTATCGTGTCCCGTACCGTATCGTGATCGCTGCACTACATCAAAACAATAAATAAACAGAAGAAGGCAACATGTATCATTTTTTATGCAATCTGCCCGAATCTAAAAACAGACGGCAAAAGAGAAAAAAGAAAAAAAAACAACTTCATTGTTCATTATTTCATAAGCCAGCTCTGAGATCATCATGCCTACAGTCCTGGGCACGTCTTTCCCTAGCCTGCGAACACAGACGAACCGTATTGCTGGTTCTCAGTGCCACGCCATTCAAAATAGATCAAAATAAAAATCAAAACCGTTCAATAGATAAAGTCCAGAATTTAGGAAATGAAAGGAGGTACATATGCAAAGACCCTCGCCAAGATTCAGGTCAGAGGAATATTTCGCATACGAGATATCCGAAGAAATGTTTTACCCAAACTTATAGAGATTTGTATGGAGACTAGCCTCCCCCGCAGACATTCGTAGGGGCGCGTCACGCGTTCCTGCCAGAGGAAACAGAAATGGAGACATGGAGACGCCATGCTGGTGCTCACCTGGATGAGCTCCAACATGGCGGACGGAAACCAACAGAAACATCTGTTACCAAGTTTTGCTACAAAAGCGTGAATTCATTCTTCGAGAAACTCATAAACATTAAAGTAATACTTTTTCTAATACATGAACAGTTTGGATAGCAAAATTTCCTGAAATTAGTCACTTTTTTGACCTACATGACAGCTAGCCTGTTCCAAGCGTTCAGATAGTGAAAAAGCTTAGAAATTCAAGCGTACTCTATCACAAAACCAAAAACCCTTCTGAAGAGAAAATTTGTATGAAAACTAGTTTTCAGCTGCTCTAATGCATCGTGAAAGTAAAATCTCGGTAGGATCGATAGTTTTTTAATCTGAATTTTAGTGACGTCAAGTGAAAACCAACAATTTATTCGATTAACCGCCCTGGGCGTTTATTAAATTTTTGGACCTTGAGAGTGGGCGCTTATTCGAGGCGGGGCGCATATTAAATTTTCACCATTTTCAGCAATTAGTGTAGTATTTTTATTTTGCAACAAAACAGTAAATGCCAGTAACAAAACACGAAGAAGTAACAAAGCAAGGTCTCTGCAAAATACTCCGGAGAACACTCCGACTTCGGGGAAGTCTCTTATTAGTACTCTTCAATTTCAATTTCAATCTCATTATCACTCAAGTAGGTGGAGTAGGGGTGGGCGCGTATTTGAGTTTGATTGGGAGGGAGAGGGGCTGGAGTGGGCGCTTATTAACTTTTTCTGGCTCTAGGATGGGCGCCTATTCGAGGTGGGCGCTAATTCGAGGTTGGGTGACTATTCGAGTAAATACGGTATTTCCGGTCGTTATTTTTCGGGTGGAGAGCAGAGACGATCGGAAATACGCAGGCTAGTTGCCTGAGGAAAAAATGGCTAGGGAAAAAAAACTTCCTCTGGGAGGGCATGAGCCTACTGGCAACGAATGGTCTGCACGAAAAAAACGCCAATGACGAGTACCCGGTGTACAGCCGCCCCCTTCCCTCAAGTGTGCGGTCGAAACGTCGCGATCAATATCAAAGGGACAATCGTGAGACGAACGATGAAACTAAACCCTTTATAACACATTATCCACGATGACAAGAGAGGATAAAGCTCAGCTGAACTTTATCCTCTCTTGACGATGATTAATACCGTAAAATTCCTAAAATGAGCCCCTCCATGTATAAGCCCCTCCAAATATAAGCCCCCCAAACCGGCAACGCAAAAAACCCTCCATCAAATCGCCCCTCCAAATATAGGCCCCCTGGGGGCTTGTACTTGGAAAATTGCCCAATACAAGGCAAAAACGGTAAATTTACTTCCAACTATAAGACTAGCCCAATCGATTTTGAAACACAAATTTCCCTCCGTAGATAAGTCCCTCCGAATATAAACCCCCTCCAAAAATAAGCCCCCCAAAAAGGTTCTTTGAAAAATATAAGCCCCGGGGCTTATTTTCGGAATTTTACGGTATCTTTCATTATATTGACTTTTTCAAACTGAATAATTTAAAGCAACTGAAGGTCTCTACTGAACTGTTAATCACTGCAATTGATGTAAATTATCATTTTACCCCTAAAAACAGTTTTTTTGCACATTATAACGCGAAATATAGTGACGGAGTGCCCCAAAGGGGGACTGGAAACTAGACCTTTAAAGGCTTTTGCCTTAAAAACTAACCGTATGATCCCATCTGAAAAATTCAGGATTTATTTAGTACTTAGAAATAATTGTTTTTAGAGAGAGAGAAAGAAATCCTATAGACAGTATTTTTGCAAAAGCCAAAAGTGTGGAATATTGTCTCTTTATATAATAACTAAAAAACTGTCCTTGGGATTTGTTTGAAAAAATGCTTACAGTTTCGTCTTTATGTTCCCTAACAATCATCAAAATTCGAACCCAGGTCGTACGGCTAGTTTTTAAGAAAAAAAGAAAGACCCTTAAAGGTCTAGTTTCCAGTCCCCCGTTTGGCTGCTCGGTCACTATATGCCGCTTTAATCTACCCAGTAGAATGCTTTTAGAGGGTAAAATGATAATTTACATCAATTGTAGTGATTAACAGTTCAGTAGAGGCCTTTAGTTGCTAAAAATGTTCCAATTTTGAAAAAGTCGATAATTTTTCATCCACCTTAAGCAATCAAATACAGGTTGCCAGGCATCCTCGGAGACCCAGGGGCAGATAAAGGGGGCGAGGGAAAGTCTAAACGGGCGGAAAAATATATATGGAACGAAGAAAAGTAAAGAACGGCGAGAAGAGCCCCTGGGGACAATGTCTTACCAGACCAGTTCCAAACGGTCGCCGCCGTTCTGGCTTCTGATTGGTGCCAGAAAACTTGTGTTTTTCTGGCACCAATCAGAAGCCAAAATGGCGGCAACCGTTTGGAACTGGTCTGGTAAGACATTGTCCCCAGGGGCTCTTCTCGCCGTTCTTTACTTTTCTTTGCGCCACAATTTTCCGCCCGTTTGGACTTTCCCTCATCCCCACTATCTGCCCCTGGGTCTCCGAGGATGGTTGCCAGGCAGAACTTAAAATGTCTTAGGGTGGCTTGCAGACCCAGTGGTGAGAGGCATAGCTGTTAGACTCGAGAAGCACACTCATAGTCAAGCGAGCCTGCGTGCACATGTGTGCGTTTTTCTGTTGCGTGTACTAGTAGTAGCATAATAATAATGAGAAGAAGAATAAGAATAATAATGGTGATGATGATGATGTTGATAAGGTCATCATAATAATTTATTAAATCAAGTTTTACGGGGTAAAGATTAAACCAAGAAACCTGGCTCGCAAAAAAGATAGAATTTTTCCGGAAAAAGAGATTTGATTTTTATGGAGACAGCTTGCTTGCCGGTTATATACAAATGCATCAATACTTGTAAAAATTGTCAAAGAGACTCACACATGTACAGGTACAAAGAAGGTATTATTATTTAAATTGCAATTCATCAAAAGAATTTGACATATCATATTTAACAACTACTCCTCTAATATTTTTTACGCTTCAATTAAGATTTACAAAAAAAAAATAAACACCTATTTGTTCAAATCCAAAAAATTATTAATAATTTTATTTAATATTATAATAATGATATCATTAGGCTTCTAACTGGAAAAGATTCTGAAAGTGAATAGGTTATTCTAAAGGTCAATTTTTCTGGAAACTTGACCTTTCTTACAAATTTAATATACAGTACCCATCACCATCTCATGATGAATAAATTATAAGGAAAATTTTTCAGTATATTGAGTTTGCTTTGAGATTTGATCACACAAGATTACTTTCTTGTAACTTTTCAGAACTGTGTGGTGTCCTAGCAGTCTATCACTGCAAATACAGGTTGACCTACTTAGGCTAGGAAGCTCCCCACTACCTGCCAACCTACTCACATGACCTGTAGAGAGTTTTCTTAATAAGGGACCGTTCATTTCTTATTGGGACGGCGTGGCTGGTGGAAGTTAACGGGTAGCTCCTGTAGTACATGAAGACCCCCCTTTTTATTACAAATTTTTTTGGGTGGCTCCCCCGTGTATCCCAAAATCAAATTAATTGTGATAACCCCCTCCCCCCGTCCATCCCCCCAGCAAATATAAAACGAAAGAAAGAAAGAGAGTGAGAAAGGATGAAGAAAACTGAAATAAGGAACAGAACGCAAATCAAATAGACTTTCTGAATGGCCATAAGCAGAGAATGGATATTGTCTGTATAAGCTGATGTTGCAAAGGAGACTGATTCTAAAAAAATGAGAACTGCGGGGGAAATTTTTGGAGCTTCAAAAAGTAACAAACGTTATTGTAGTACAAAATATTTACTGCACTGATGGTATACCAAGTGAGGACGACCATGTTGTTTTTAATAGGTTTGTTCATATGAGGGCTGGCAAATTTTGTATTTTGGTTGGGTAGAATTGTTTCTTGGTGCGTAATAAGGTAGGGGATCCGTTGGCATGCTTCCCTGGGAAACTATGATGTTTCTGAATGTAAGAAATGCTGGTTTTTGGCATACTGGCAGGCCGTTTGCATTACTACGGATGCCATCACTGCAAAACTTGAAGGAATGTTTTTGGTGACCCCCTTTACACCCAATATTTTTCTTCTGACCCCCCTTTAAAGCCAATTATTCTTTTCATGGTTCCCCCTCAAATCCCACCAGCCGCCCCTAAAAAAAATGAACGGTCCCTAAAGACTGGATAATATCCTTGTAAAATGTTAGTCCAGGGCTAAAAATAATTTTTGGACGGTGGCCTAACATGATGACCACCCTAAGAAATTTATGCTCAGTCAAGTCTCATTTCTGACTGGTCAAAGTCAGGCCATAGCTAGGTTTTTTGTAACGGGGGGAAATGTAGAAGGCACAAGCCTCGTAAAGGGGTCTGGGGGTATCCTCCCCCAGAAAATTTTCAAATTTGGAGGCTTCCAAATGCTATTTTCAGCACTTGTCATGAGATATGTCGTATTTTTGAAAAACGCAGTAACTGTGATTGTAGTTTTACAAAGAGACAAAACGTAAGATTCACATGTGAGGATTTGGCTGTTTTTCCAAGAATGAGAGTGTATTCATGACAGGTCAACATGACCAGGGTAAGAAGCTATTTGGCTGGTTAAGTTGCCATTACGACCAGACATTGTCCATTGACTGGCCATTACGTTGAGCCCTGTAATCAGGTAGGGATAAAAAAACCCCTAGCTATACCCATAATGACAAACTAAATTGGGACAAATGCAGAGGAGACAGAAAACCGTTGCCACCAACCAAAACTGATATTGCCCATAAGTATGTTATGTATGTTATTTTACTCACTGTAAAATTACAAGAGTCAAGTCAAGTTTGAGCAATTGTGGTGAATACAAAAATGTTCAGTTGCAATCTGTTAATGTCACCGTATACCAATTTAAAAGAAGAAATCAGCGAATCAATGCTCTAACCACTAAGCTATAGGAAACTGGTGAGCAAGGTTATTTCTAAGTAAGACTGTGATATACATATTTATCTATTAACTTTAGATTTCCATGGCACAAGTGTACTTGCTAGCCTTCCATGCAGACGTTCTTAGTGATTTGTCACACACTCCTTTCTTCCTACATTCAAGGGGGAAGGAATGCATGTCAAAGCCCTAAGATCATCTGTGTGGAATGCTACGTATCTGCTGGGCTAATTTTCACTATGTCCGACAGATTGGCATGTTGAAATCCCCAAAATAGTTAAGCTCAAATAGGGTTGCAACTGTAATGAAAGCAAAGTAAAGAAAAAGAAGTATCATTCCAAGACACTTATTTAAATACCATTTGTTTAAAACTACAAACAGTAAGGTAACAAAGACCGTACCAAATAGAGAAATTGATGTGTAAATGATGCTCCCACTTAAAACCACTACATAGCCTCCAGTGTCAACTATTGTGGTCCTTAGAAGCCAAGGAAGTCCTAGACATAATAAGATGTCAAATACGTTGCTTCCAATTGTGTTTGAGACAGCCATGTCCCCGTCTCCTTGACGAGCAACAATCAGGCTTGATATCCCATCTGGCACACTACTCCCTGCTGCAAGAAAAGTAAGGCCCATTATGACGTCATCGATGCCAAGCGTGAAGCCGATTATTTCAACCATCCAAACAAGGACGTATGAGAGAAGCGCAATCCATACCACAGATACAAAAAATGAAACAAGGTACCACTTCTCCCATCTTTCTTTACGGCAGTCAGGAATTGTCACATAAAAAAGACACGTGAGAGGTAATGCTACAATCCAAAGGGATCGAGAAATTAGGCCTTCAGGTACTGAAAATGGTGAATCCTCATCTTTGTCAATAATTTGTACTTCTTCTTCTTGATAATCTTCTGAAGGGTTTGAGCTTTCTTCATTTCTAAGGAGTGACTTTCCTTCCTCATCATTTGAGCTATTCTTAGGCAAGTCATTGTCTCCCTCTTCAAATCCTGTTAATCTCTGAAAACAACCCTCAAGGGATTGGTTGAAGTACATGATCAAAACATATAATAAGTACATGCAAACCAGCACTAATGACTCGTACCAGAACACGTTTTTGTCGTAAGTAATGGCGATCAAAGCAACAATACTCAACAAGTAACACAACGAGTCACGCAGCAGCGGCCACCGGGACAGACGCAGCTTGGAGCCAGCGAACAAACCACAAATGGCCACGATAAAAAGTATATTGAACACTGCAGATCCTACTATAGTACCAAGGCCGATGTCACTTTTTGTTATAAAAACTCCGATAACAGAAGTGAATAATTCAGGAGCAGAGCTACCAGCGGCCATGAAAGTGGCACCGGCGACATCGGAGTGCATATGTAACTTGTCGGTGATTTGCTCCAGAGAAGGAACGAAGTAGTCATCACAAACAATCGCTAAAGCAATGAACATGTAAAGCGCTAATAGAAAGTGAATGACGACACCTCCTTGCTTTTGTCGCTGGTACTGAGTCATAAAGTCATCTGGAAATTCATCTATGGATGGCTTAACACAGTTTTTCGGAGAAGACGAATCGGCAAGGGCCTTCATCAACGTCAGCACTTTTTGCAGCATGGTCGAGTTGTTCGTGTTGTTCGTGTTGTCAGTTAGTTCCACTGACTTCCTCGTTCGACTGGAAACGACCACAGGGTTGTTTGTTCGTGGTGATTTCGGCGATATAGACTTGTAAAGAACAGTTGGGAAAATGAAACAAGCAAATAAAAACAGCAGAGCAAACCGGCAAAGAACCCTTCCCTCTCGTGCCATTTTGAGACAGACAATGAAGGAAGTGATGTTCGAGAGGCTATAAAATGAGTCCTAGCCAGGGGTGGGTGGTGTGAAAATGTTCCGGTTTCCTCTGATGATATTCTGCCGAGTGTCGCGGTGCTTGCAGTGTATGAACTACCGTAAAATTCCGAAAATAAGCCCTCCATGTAGAAGCCCCCCCCCCGGGGGGGGGGTTGTACTTGGAAATTGCCCTCAAATACAAAGTAAAACAAAGCAAAAACGGTAAATTTCTTCCAACTATAGGCTAGCCTGAATTTCATCCGATTACTTCGAGTCGTTATTACTCCCTCCGTTGTTGAGAGGAGAAAACGACTAGAGGCAATCGGATGAATTTCAGGCTAACTATAAGGCTAGCCCAATCGATTTTGAAACGCAAATTTCCCTCCGTACATAAGCCCCTCCAAAAATAAGCCCCTCAAAAAGGGTCTTTGAAAAATATAAGCCCCGGGGCTTATTTTCGGAATTTTACGGTATTTTATAAGTTACGATTGTCGATACACTCGACTGACTGAATCATTAAACTTTTTTGGACACGGACACCACGTTCAATAGATTGCTCCTTGAATTCGTACCGGTCCGCAGGCTTTGAATCATTTCTCTTATACAAATATCCTCCCTTTTTTAAACCAAAACTTGGATGACATTGGTAGGGAAAGGTTGAAAACAAAACACTAATTAGACAGTTAGGTATAATTAATCCGCATAAAATCTAAAATAATCCTGAAAAGGATCTTCACCAATATTTCATGTGTACACACAATTAGAAACCAGACCAAGAGGGCAAAGGAAGCCTAAACTAGTTGAACAATTTCCCCTCAGAGATAAGACATCTGCTAAATCTAAAGTTTTACAACTTAATTGCATGGAAATTATTCCATGGGAAAGATTATTTCTAACACATTTTAAACTGAAGAGGCCTTGTTGTATAAAGTTTTAATGGACTATATCTGTATTAGTTAAGCATTAATGCCCACTATTGTAAATTGTCACGACTTCTAGCAAGATCAAGTAAATATGAATGATACGGTTTGGGTGCAAACAAAGATTGGTGATGACGATCATGATGATAATAATGGTGGTGATGATACAGGGGCACCCAACGGCAATTTTCGGGAAAATATCTGTTCGGAAGACGATTTGAGATCTAGAATTTTCGGAGCATTTGTTGTAAAATTTCTTGCTTGCCTGCCTCTCCTAGGATTTTCGAACATCTACAAAATGGTATAATTACCCATTTTTAACGGATTTTGACCTTAAAAAAGGCCACCTAGAATTTTCGGGAGCCTTTTCCTGGCTGAAATTTTCGAGAAGGTAAGTTTTTCTCCCTATAATTTTCGGATCACTAGACTTTCAACTAGGAAATCCGAACAGATGGAAAGCTTTTAGGGGATAAAAATATGCCTATATCTACCGTTTGAATACTAAAATACGTTCAACGATGCTATGTTAAGTGGTTTTGAGCTATATCCTCGTTGGGTGCCCCTGATGATAATAATGATGATGAATACATTTGTTGCTCAGTGCGAAGTACAAAATATGCGACATTTGCAGTACAAAAAAAATTGATTTCATGAAAAAATGTAATAAAAACCGGAATGTATCAATATTACTGGTAAGATGAGGTACTTAGGATATCTCGTAAAGAATCCAGATCTTGTCACGAGCAGAGTGAATCATATCTTGTAGGTGCTATGACGAACTGATTAATTTGAATACAGGGGCGTAGCCAGGATTTTTCAAAGGGGGAGTCACCATCCGGGGATCGCCGACTATATATGGTTTATACCGCTGCTCTCCCTCGTGTATCAGCGGGCTCAGTCGTATTATCGCGGCATGAAGGCCCATATTAACTAAAGACAAGAGCCGTTGACGAAAATACTTTACAAAAAAACAAATTTTAAAAAAGTGGGCTTTTCAACAATGGCTTTTACGGCCAAGATATTGTCATGGCGTTTTCGCCACCTGAATATTGTAGGTTGTTTGCTCAAAAGAAGGCCTACCAAGGGGGGGTCACGGGCACCCCAGGACCCCCCCCCTAGCTACGCCCCTGGAATAGCCTTTTATTTTTATTATTAACTCAGTGTAGTTTATGTAGTTTATGTAGTTATTGAAGTCAAAGTTTGTACCAGGCTGGACTTACAATGAGTACACTCAAAGTTAGGATGTTAGTTCGTTTTACAAGTGATCAATATAATTGTGCATTACGATTCTTCACATCGCTTTCTCGGCAACCGTGGCGGGTTTTGAATTCACCGTTTATTGCAGAAACAATTTTAAGTTTTTAAAGGTGAAGAGAAGAAAACCTGCTTTAGAAAACTGCACCGTAACTTTTGTGGAAGGAGAAAGAACGCTTCCTTTGATGACTAGGGTCCGCAAATAAACAATTTTTGAGTGATCTCCACAATGATGGAAGCAGCTTTTTTAATGAATGAGAAGCAATGAGTTTAGTCAAGATTTCTTATATTGATTTCGAGTCATGTGAATATTGTACAAGACCCTCTGATAACGCTGAGTGCCGTTTGATATTGCTTCTTCAGGGTTGCCACTCGTTTAATTCCTTAGTTTTCAACTGACTTTGCCGAGGTGAGTATTGTGTTTGAAAAAGACATCCATTTTTAGATTTGCTTCAGTTTCTTTTAAGCCGCTTTTTTTCTCCTGGTTGTTTTTTTACCTCTTTACGCCTTTCACGAGATTTTGCTGGATGGTTGAGACCGAATAGTAAAGCACCTCTCAGTCTGAGCTCTGCGTAGTGACTCCGCGCGTGACTTGAGGAATATCAAAAGCTGATGAATATCAGGAAAAAAATTGGTCTTTGTTGGCTATCCTAAGCTAGGCCCAAAGCTGCATGTTTTCTCCCACCTTACGAAACCACGACGCCAACCCGGGCAGCGAGAACGTCAAACAAGCAATTGATTTCATAATCAAAACAATAACTTTGCACGAACTCTGCACCAGTCTGCACGCACATCACTCTTTTCTGTCCATTTTATTGCTGTCTCTATACGACCGGTCGTGACTACGTCATGAAATAACCACATTTAAAGCTCTGTTGAGAACGTGAGTGGCCGAATTCATATTGAGACGGACTGGAAAAACGTCTTGAACGGGAATCTCGTCTACAGACGGAAAACTCGACCGATATGAATCCGGTCGAGTTTTCCGTCACAAATTTATCTTTTTCCAGTCTAAACCGACGGCAAAATAAGACGGGAAACTCGTCTTAAACTGAAACATGTCTTAAATTCATAATAGACGCGAAAATCACGACGACTTTTTTGCGCTTGCACACAAGGAAAATACTGCAACTAGAAAGCCACAATTGCAGATGGCGCCCAAGAAAAAGGCCCCTGCAGAAGAAGACGAACAGAAAGCTTAGGCGAGCACTGACAACAGATATCGCTCCTGGCTACATCAGCTGTATCTTTGAACTTAGTGCCTTTTTTGGTGATGAGATGTTCTATAGCATATAAAGATCCTTTCAATGTATCATTTTGCCATCTTATTACAAAACAATTTACACTGTTCGCGACTTTAAGACGGTTTACCGTCCCTAAACTCATGAGAAGGTATTCCGTTCAACGGAATCCCGACTGTGACGAGTTTCCTGTCTTGTAATATGACTTCGGCCAATGGCAAGGTGGTAATTTTTAATGTATCTTTCTGAGCTCGGACGTGGTCCTGCCCGTTCAGCTCCAGCTAAATTTCCCAAATTTTAAAAGTCTGAACGAGTTGGAATAATTAAGAAAAAGTTGAAAAGAACGCAAAGTTAGTTTTTCAGTGACAATTTACTGACGTTTCAGTCGGTCAGATCATTTTAAGGTCCGGCTTTAATGACTCCCTAGGAGAGCGGGCTGAAACACTTTTTCATTTGAATCCACAAAGTAATGCATGCTGTATATGAACATTGAATATTTTGAAACCAGCTTTGCCGTAGTTTTTTTTCGTGGCCAAGACTCTGATCTTTAGATGCTGGTAAAACAAACGTCATATTTCCAGTTATAAGGAGTAGTTTATCTGAACTAACTGCTGCCCAAGTTTTCTGAAACTGTCCTTAGCAACCTATTGAAAAGGAGAAAAGATGTTAGACTCTAAAAACAGAACATTTCAAAGACTAAATGGGGCAGGAAAAAAATGTTGATAAATCTGAGTTGCACACTGCAGCCTTAAGAGTTATGTGAATAAACAAAAGAGCTGTAAAATAACACACTAGGAAACAAAAACGACATAAAGTCAGGGTTTTATCTAGGATTTATCGTTTGGGGGAGAAGTCCCGGGGTTTGGGGGTGTCCGGGGGCATGCTTCCCCGGAAATTTTTTGAAATGAATATGCGCTGAGATGCCATCTGGTGCATTTTGAGACCCAATTTTGAGAAATGTTACAGTGGTATTTTATTTTATTTTTTAGTCGTGATCACGTTCTGACAATGTTACACTTAGGTCCGATATTTTTTTTTGGGAGGGGGAAGCTTCTACCCCTCAAATACCCTTGATAGAACCCTGAAAGTTAACTATAACTTGAAAAGTTGAAGTTGAAAAAGTTGGGTCCGTTTTATCGAGTTGTAATTCAATTCCATCCCGGTTAACAAAAACCAAAGATTTGTACTCGCAGTTTAGGTAGAGTAGTAGTAATAGACCTTTTTACAGACACGGTGGCCATATTGAATTAATTAGATTTAAGGAGTATTATGGAATGCCCAGGGGGCATGAGCACGATCCGATATACTCGCTCAGTTTTTACGCGCGCCTTTCGGGCCAATTTGTCTTCAAGTTTTCCTAGAAAAAGATTGTAATGGGAAAAAAAAGATCGTTGTGCCGTGTTTGGATGTAATCATGCTCGCCTTTTTCCCGAGAAAAATACATTGAAGTTCTCTTTTTTGCCCGAAAAGCACTCGTAAATACTGAGCGAGTGCCCCCTGGGCATCCCATAATAGTCCTCAAATCTAATAAATTCAATATGGCCGCTGTATCGGTAAAAAGGTCTATTTCCTATTCTGTGTTTTCACTCAAGTGACCAGCATCTATGCAAATTTATTGGAACAAAAGAAAGCGTTTACATAAGAAAAGAGTTCAACTCCCACAGGACTGGTTTGGGACACAAACATGGCCGCTGTTTCATTGTTTTGGGACACAAATATGGCCGCCATGACGTCATGTGAAAACACACGATAGAAAATTGAGTTTTCGTTTATTCCAATATGCTTTTAGCAATAACAAAAATCATAATAGATCCTCTAATTTATACTTGAAAATAACAGTAATACCAACCGGTTAGCTGGCAGGAGTTTGGTCATCGCGACCAATTCATCTACAAGAAAAGAAGCTTAGAATCAGGAATGGTGGCGGTCAGCCTCCATTATTTAACAACTATTCCTCAAGCCCGAATGGGCTCTGAGTCAGTAGCCCATGAGGCCGAAGGCCGAATGGGCTATTGACTCAGAGGCCATGAGGACGAGAGGAATAATTGTTTTAGTAAAATACATCGAGTTGGTCAAAATTATCAAGACAAAACAACTTTAGCTAGCAAAACGCGATTCAGCCGCCATTGTTTTGGCGCTTTTCGCTTCTAGTGAGCTATAACATATAGCCTATTAGTAGCTTGACCAATCAGAATGCAGCATTAAGAATAGACCACTAGCTGGATTTTACTAATATACATTGTGCTCACTATCCCTTTCCTCATTGGCTAAAAGCCTACAGTTAATTTTGGAAATAAGCGCAACCTAGAGATTAGTTAGTTACCTGCTAGCATATAACTGACTTTGCTGTAGGCTACGCGAGCAATTCATGATACCCAAAGAGCGATGTCAAACCGTGTTACGTACGACGGTCTATTTGTCGTTATTTTCTTCAAAACTAAGTATAATAAAACAATAACTAGATTTTGGGTTTTTACACCTTTAGGGAGCTTAAGCAACGACCACGACTCACGGCAACGGCAGCGAAAACGTTACCCAACTGAAAGTGAATTCGCGCTGCTTCAAACTTCACGTTGGCGATTTTTTCAGGATTGAATTCTAAAGGACTGTATCTAAGGTCACAAAAAGAAAATCGATGTCATGTGTTCCCGTCCTCAATAAAGGTGATGTTACACGGGACGATTCGCAACGACGATTTTTAGCGCAACACAGCGTTGCAATGCTGGAACAATGTTGTAACCATTCGAAACAATGTCGCAACAATGTTGCAACACTGTGTTGCGCAAAAAATCGTCGTTGCGAATCGTCTCGTGTAACATCACCTTAAAACGTGAAATTAGGAAGTTTCACGTCGTAGTCGTGCAGTGACGGCAGAGAAATGTACCAACAAGCGTGATGCACGTGCAAAGTTGTTGTTTTGCCAATCTAAACCTATTGCTTTTCTGCCGTTCTCGTTGCCTTCGCCGTCGTCGTTGCTTAAGCTCTCTAGTTATGTTCAGTAGAAGTCGCTAAGTGATGTTGTAGAAGAAAACACATGAGCTGCTGTGGAGAATAAAGAATACCAAGATGTAAATCAGATTCCTGGTACACTAAGCTAAGCGAGAGAGTTGCTTGAACGCCCCCAATAAAGTATTTAAAATAAATAATGAAAATTTTCTGTCCTTTTGTTTGTCAGTTTAACTCACCTTTGCTGGCTGAAACACATCCAGTTGCTATGGCAACTTGCAAAGTTTGCGCATATCTATCCAACGACAGCTGAACTTGTTGATCAACGAAGCTGTGTTTGAACTCAGCAGTTTTAATCTTTTCGATCAAATTTATCATATCCTGCGTTAATTCCCTCAAATCAGCTCCTTTAATAAGGTGACTCGAATCAGATTCGTCCATAACTTCTCCTGGCTCCAATTCCATTTCGTCTTGCGGATTTTCTTCGTTTTTTCCAGCCGATAAGAATGCTTGAATTATGGCCAAGTGAAGCTGGGAGTATAACAATCTTAACTCACGCTGGGTATGTCCATCGATTGCTGAGTAATTCCCAGCAAGTGGCATTAGCACAACCCAGCGCAGCAGGCCCAATATTGGACCTGAGGGGAGTGGGGTTGATTCGGGTGGTGCCAGTGATCCCCGCAGACGTCCTGCAGTGAGTAGAGCAGCAGGACAAGTTGTTAAACACAGATCTGGGTTGTCACTGATCCACGAGGCCACAACTTTAAGGAGAGACAGAGGAGGAACATTTGATGATCCACTGACTGGTATCTCAGCTGAAAACAAAGATTTTGTTACAAACAAGATAATTCTCTTACAGTAAAAGAGATTTTTTGAGATGGGCCAATTTTGTATTTGCCATAATTTTTTTTTCGCAGATCCGCCGCAGATAAGGATGAAAAGATAGTAGCCTGAAAACTAACCTTTACAAGTCAAATTAGATTCAACTTCAGAATACCCGTTTATTTCTGTGCATCTATCTCATTGGATTACAAAAGTTCTTGTGAGCCTTCTTAATGAGTTTTTTTACTCTTAGGGCAAACTTCGTCAATAAAATATGTTTAAATAAAAACAGAGGTAGGGTATTGCTCCAAATAATTTACAGAAAAAATATAAATGGAATGGAAATTTGAAAACTGTAAGCAGTCATGGCCAAGGCTGCTGTACTCGTGTCTCTAAAAAGGAATTTTTAGTGCCATATGCATGGCAGTACTAGCTACATGTACTGGTTGGTTCTATGGGTTCTCTCATGACTGTGCTTTACAAAAAGCAACAATAATATTCACAAAAATGATGCAATGAACAGACCGGTAGCAGTGAGTCCCTTGATTTGTGGGCAAGCATGCCATAAATATCCCTCCCATAAGTTCTCCTCATAGTCTAATTTTATTCTGGCTTTTTCTCCACTGTGGTGTTGTGTAACAGAGAGAGAAGGGGCCACTCCCCTCTTGCAGGGTGCAAAAAAAGTCAGTTTTACAGCTTGCTATTCGGGCAAGCTGTACCTAGTATAAAATGTACTAGCCCGAAAGTCATTTCAACTAGCCTGAAAAAAAAAAAATGATGAGCAGGATTGATTACAGTTCTTCTGTAATTTGAATTCCCCCCCAAAAAAAATCACTTGTCGATTGGGCAAGTTAATGACAGAATTCACTACCCCGACAGCAAAATCCACTAGCCCCAGGCTATCGGAAACCACTTTCTTTGCACGCTGCCACTTGGAACATTAGTTCTTTCCAGTCTTGCCAAGCCTGGACTTGACTAATGAGAAATTGCTCACAGCCTACATACAGAAAACAGGTTTGTTTTAAAACCTAATAGAACATTTTAATAATGTACAATCAGTCAGCTGGACCATTCGCACTAAGAGGTCATGTGACAACATTCTTATGAAAATGAAAGTTATCTGATTTTGCCTTCAAAAAAACCATTAGTGGGTCATATCTTAAACAAAATAATAGTGATTAAGTTTTTCAAACCCACACCATTTTCTTAAAATGAGTAAGTTCCTAGCTGGTCACGTGACCAAAATGTGATTTTAAAACTATGAATTACCTCTTTCTCAACAGAAATTTTGCACTTAAACTTCAAGGAAATTGTCGAAAAGATGATATGGTAACATTTTCAGCACATCTGAGCATAACTATCAAACGTTCAACAAGATACAAGCAAAAAGTAGTTTTGGCCGCCATGTTGGAGAGCAAGAGTATGCCCTCCAACATGGCAGCCAATACAAATCATACTACATGTACTTTGTTGAAAAATCAAAGTGCCATAAAATATCTCCCTTAAATGCCTTTCCTCTCAAATTTTGGGTGTAAGATAACTTTTATCCGCTTTGTCAATTTTTGGCATCAGCAAGATTCCAACTCATTGTTTAAAGGAACCATTGGTCATGTGACCTCTTAGTGCAAGTGGCCTATTTGTTGATAGTAAAGAGTCTAAAGAGCAATATCAAAGTCTGGGAGAAGTGCTTGTCTGAGGAAAGCTAACTGTTTCCTTGGTAGCCTGCGAGGTAGGCACATAAGAATTTTGGAGAGTGAGATAAACATTGCAGAATTGTGAGGAGAATACATACCGTATGAGGTTACTTGTGCCTAGATTTTTTTATATACCAGCCACAAAGTCTATTATTATTTGGTGAGATAAGGGAGTCATTCTTTCATGCACTCAACCATTTTTAAATCACTCAATCATTTAGCTTGAGAAAACAGCCATCATTTTGTGACGCCACAACTTGTTTCCCATGAAATGACGTCTGAGAAACAATGAACAGAAATTCCATACTGATGATGCATCGCTGATCTGGGTAGTGCTTCTGATTGAATGAAGCAACCTTCCCATGCAGCACAACCAATTAGAAGCACTACTCAGATCTGGGTAGTGATGCGTTGTCAGTATGGAATTTCTGCACTCGTTTCTCAGACGTTATTTTTTAGGGAAACTAGTGGTGGTGTTGTAAAATGTCAGCTATTTTCTCTTTGGCTCTCTATCAGTCTGACCTTTCTGTTTGATATCTGTGACAACTGGGTACAAGTTAATAAGTGCAATCATCAACTGACAAGCCATCAGCGGTGAGTGAGAAGCTAACGTCTCAAGGAATGGAAGTGACGCAGGAATGAGACGGGTGTAGTCTTCAACAATGGCAGATGTCACCTTTAACACAATGTCAGGTCTGTGGTGATGCCTCTGAAATAAAGATCAGTGCCACAAAATTAAGACCATTTGACTGGTCTTAGGTGTTAATTGTGCCCAGAGACTAAACCTGCAACCAGGCATTTTTCCTTTATGAGAGAGAGGAAAAAAAGGAACAAGGGACATATAGAGATAAAGGGTAAATTAGTGGGTAGTTAGCAGAGATTCAAAGTTCAAAACAAAGTCGCCAAGCTCAGTGACAATCTTAACACAAAATATTGGAAAACTATGCAGAATTCTCGGGAGGTCATATTATGTGGCAAAAAATAGTCTATTGGGGGACAATAATTTACATCAAGGCTGCACTCTAGCAGCACCCACTGGCCCCTGGCAACTTACTCAGTGTTGCTCTTGGGGGACGAGGAAATCATAGTTTTTTCATTAAGTCATATGCTGGCACCCTAGATTTCACAGGTTCAGAGCACTAGGCTCCCTTTAATTTTACTTGGAGCACAACCCTGCACATGTTTATTTTTTTTTAATTCAGAAAATTTGAATTTTTGAGAGGTTATGATGCATGATTTTTCAAAAGCAAAGTAGCGTATTTAAATTATCTAGTTACTTTTTCCACTTTATGATGTGGATGCAACAAATGCAAAGCTGCACCATCTCATAAGATTGGAAACCCCGCCTTTTAACACAAACCTGCATCCAGATGGCCATGGATTCCAGCAGATGATCACACTGTAGTGCAACAGCCATGGAAACCAATTTGGTTAAAATTTCAACTTTCTTGTCAACCTGATATCATGCAGTTCATTACAAAGAGTTTTTAGTGGTATTCAGCTCATTCCTTGTATAAAACCAGGATATCATTATATTGCAGTTGGAGTGATGATGCGGGACCTATGTCGCCGATAACTGTAATTCTGAATGTTGACTTGTCTTGTATAAAGGGTTTAGTTTTATAATTTGTGTCACAATCATCACTTTGATATTGATCGCGATGTTTCGACCGCACACTCTTGTAGAGTTAAAGAGGCTATTGACATAAGACTTCACCCTAACAACATCAATAGGGACAGTGGAATTGAGATTCCTGAAGCGTGACTGGATGCCTACAATCAGACAACATGACAACCGATCTCTACCACAGCTGACCGCTGAGGGATCAGTTTCTTCCTCTCACAATACCAACAATGCTTTGGATCGAAACCCACCAACCATGAGCAAGGTTTGTGATACACCAATCACGAACAACCACGGTGGTACAAATAGTCCGATTCAGTAAATTGACACTATCAACTGATGAAGACCTGCAGTGTATGGTCGAAACATCGCAATCAACGTCAAAGTGACAATCATGGCACAAACAATTAAACTAAACCCTTTATACACATTATCCACAATGATTAACATCTTTCATGACATTGACTTACCTTATATGCCCAAGTGACTGTATAGAATTCTTTAAATACATTTTAGAAAACAAGAACCTATTTCAAATTTTAGGCTAAACAGGTTCTTGTATAGAGGGTGCCTAACTGGTGGCAAATTTTAGCCTACCAGGTTCTTAAAAACTAAGATCTTAGTCACAGGTTTTCACTGTAGTTTATTGATAATATTGGGAGGAAGTGAAAAAATCAGCAGGGGAAAATTGGTCCCGGGAAAGGAATGGAAAGGCCTAAAGATAACAATTTGAGGCTACTGGCACTTGCAGTGCATCAGATCTTTGATAAGTTTCATGATCATTATATTATTGTAGAGATAAAGTCTGACAAGTACGGAGTGAACAGTACAATACACTTTCCAGGCAAAATCTCTTAAGCCATTTCCCCATGGTTTGAGCTTTTATATGAAGGAATTGGACGGAAAAGTTGTTTTATCACTTTAAAGCACAATTTTTACATGTTAACAATTGTTACAAGTTACCATACATACCTTTCCATCTTTTATGTCTTGATTAGATATTCCAAACAGTAAATAGAACACTTCACATCTTACAATGTCAGAAACTTGATCTTGAAAACAAGAACAGACAACCTCTAAAAGTTGAAGTTCCTGCATGGCAGACAATGATTTAGCTCCTGCCGCTTTGCTATGAAATATGTACAAATCAATCACATCATCAAGAAAAGCTGACAAATAAAGCCCTGGATTAGGAGGAGTGTCCGGGGCATACGCTGTAAAGTATCTCTCCAACATATGAGTAACATTCCTGCTGCATTCAGGAAACTGTGTACAACTCAGTGAATGCTTGATGTAGGACACTTTGCCTGGGATATCTACTTTCCAGGATGCAATGTCTACAAATTAAGAACAATATTTTTAACCAAATAATTAGTATCCATGGTGTAAATGTGGATGTTGTTAACGTCAGACTCTGAAAATATAGCTTCACTTGTATGTTACAAAATTTTGTAAAAGTTTTATTGAATGACCCCTAGCATTATATTATTTGTTTTTACAGTGCAACTACTATAACTGTGGCCACCTTGACAAAGGTGAACAATCAGATTACAGGAAAATAACAATAACATTTGCCTTGTCAGGAGAATGAACTTTGGGGAAAACCACTGCAAAACGTTATGTGTGCATACTCTGCTCAAAAGGGGCTACAATTATATTAAACCTTAACTGAACAACTGTGATTCATTGGCAGCAAATAATAATAATAATAATAATAATAATAATAATAATAATAATAATAATAATAATAATAATAATAATAATAGTTCATTTACATGGCGCACATGTCCACTAACCGCTCGAGGCGCTTCACATGATTAGAGTTGAATAAAAATAATATGCTGTACACTAAGAACATGGTAAAAACTAAGACTTATAAAAAATATGCTGGAAAAAAAAAAACAGAGAGAGGGTGAGTTCCAAACCGCCAGTGCGCACACTGCAAAAACCCAAGCAAGCCAAATTTGGACTAAATAAAATTAAAACAGCCCCAGAATTAGTAACGTATCTTAGGATTTACTGGTACTCACTCCAAGCATCTTCTTCAAAGTCATTCATGACTGAAAATAAGGAAAATTATCGCAAACTATTCTGATGCACCAAGTACTACCCCAACCATCTTCCGCCATCTTTGCCTAAGCTACCTAGCCATGAAGATTTGTCGTGGCCCGAGAGACTGGGAACCGTGGGTGTCTCGATGCGCCCGCGATTCTAGCAGGAAACACTGATTGCGGTCCACAAAAAGTTTTCGCTGTGCTGTATAACCAGGGGGCGGGGGGGGGGTGGTGAACTTGGTAGTTTGTTTGTCCGGACGATCTTGGCCATCGTGACGTCACGAAGAGAGAAGCGCGCAACTTCGAGGAGTTTTCGAAAATGGCGCCGTTGCCATTTCCAAATACTACTTTTAAAGTTGGTTTTCCTGGATACTGACGCTCCAAAATGGTCTTTGTCACGGTAGGATAGTGCAGTTCCAACATCTCTTTCCGAGCAGGTGAGTGAAATGTGCATTAATCCGAAAAATAACGCGTATGAGAGCTGTAAACAGTTTCGGTCAATTTCCTCGAGTGGAATAATGTGCCGCAAAAGTTTCAATGTTCGCACAGTAATATCGCATTTTCTCGAAATCGGTGAGGTGTTGAACATCGAAACTTGGCATGAGGGTAGGTTACTTCTATGGGAAAGCATTGCCTCTGAAGTTAATTGAGATAAAGTAGCAGAAAAAATGATCAGTCCATTCGAGTGTGCGAGCGTAGCCGCTAGTAAAGGTACAGTCCCAGAACTAATGCCATTGTATTCATTACTTTGCTGTTATCTCCAATAATGCCAATAGTACCACCTATTCAAGCTGTCTTTTCGGGATAAGTAAACTTTAAAGTAGTTTCTGTTAGAGGGAAAGTATAGTTGCAACAGCTTTTTTCCGAGAAGGAGAGTTAATTGTATTATATTCTGTTGATAATTACCTCGTAAACAGTTTAAGCCAATTTTTTCAAGTGGAATAATTGTCGCAGAAATTTGCATGATCGCATATTAACATCGCATGTTTTAGAAAATCGTTTTGGTGTGGAAATTCGAAACTTGGCAGAAGGGTAGGTCAGCAATAGTGGAAAACATCGTCCTTGATGTTTAATGGGAGAAATTAGCAGTAAAAATGATCAGTCCATTCGAGTGTGCTTAATATTGATATAAACAGATGACCTCGACTCGGTTACCCCGGCACAATGTAAGTCAATTATTTTTCGGTTTTAAGAAAAAGGAAACCAAAGACTTCCCTCAACACTATGTATCTATAATAATTACACCAGCAATATATATTTTTTTAACACTTGAAGGTTGTACCGTCTTGTTGAAGCAAAGGATATTTCTCTGTAATACCTTTAAGCTTACATTAAGTTTTCATAAATAGCCAAAAAAATTAATAAGATTTACATACAGCTCCAAACATGTACATCTGTTATGCATGAAGCAATTTCATATCCTTCCACATCAATAGTCAGTGTGAATGGAGTCAAACATGTACAGTGAAACTTGTATAATTTAAGCGGACACCTCAGAGAATGCTGTAGTGCCCACTTGATACAAAGTTTCTTCCTACTACATACAGGTTTCGATAGAAAATGTGATATGAGACAGACCTGCCAACTCTCACAATTCTGCCGTGAGTCTCACGATTTTTTAACTTTTCTCACGGTCTCATGACAAGGCTCCCAATCTCATCGTTTTCTGGGAAATATTCTAAATTGAAATATTACCTTGTTGAATAAAAACATAAATTTTGTGGGGAAATTCTTGTGCCTGGATAAGCTTTAACTATTTTAGCCATGAAGTTGTCTTAGCCCAAAGAAATGACTCTGCTGTATGTTTCGTCACAGTGATAACCTATTTTCTGGCCTCTTAAAGTCATCAAAGAAAAAGTGGCATCTAATTTGTTACATAACGGACCACACTAAAGCAAGGTTATATTAAAATAAACAGTTGATTCCCCTAATGGAAAAGGGGTCGTTTAATTTTGATCGGGAAAAAATAGAATCTTACTAGTTTTTGTAGAATCTCCCGATTTTTTTTCATGAGTCTACAGATTTTCCTTTATCAGGGGTTGGCAGGTCTGTATGAGGAGCTAAGTACCATTCAAATAAAAGGTGGAAACATTTGGAATACTCCCAGAGATATGATGATATACATTTGCATTAATATCTTTATTTGTGTGGAGCAAATTGTACCTCAAATTTTAGGATATCAAATGAGTCAAACAAATTTATACAAACAAAAATGAAATGAGAAAGTACTGTAACTCATTTATATAATTTACAGAAGTCCCCTAGTGACACTAGCCAAGTGCTGATAGGGCAAGACTCCCAATCTCATGGTTTTCTGGGAAAGCAAAAGGCATCTTAAAATAACAAAAGGCACATAGGGCTCAGCCGAATGGTACCATAATGACGTCAAAACGTATAGAAACAGGCCGTTTCTCCAAAACCCGCCCCATTCCCCTATGGCTATTTTTATTTGCGTTTACCCTACCTCCCCTCCCCTCCCCGTACCTGATGAAACAAGGCTTTCAACAGTTTGTTGAGATGGGATGCTTTATGTTTTAAAGGATGAGCTCATCGTATTTTATTATCGTATAGACAGAGGTAAGATAAGTTAACAATAATAGACAGATTATTATAGGTGGGTTACTCATTTTTACAGCTATCCCTGGAAGAAGAAATAGAAGTAAGAAGCTGACTGGTAGCCACTGAGATTGAGGAGAGGAGAAAGGAAATTGAAAGAGAAGAGAAAGACTTGGAAGGAGAAGAAGAAAGGTTAAGAAAAAAAGCAAAAGAAATTAAAAACACAGTAATAGAGGCCAAGCAGGTAGCTACCCAACTGCAACTAATGGCAGGGTAGCTAGACTGCTTGGCTAACTAAATTCTAGAAGAGACCAAAAAGTTAAAGAAGAAGTAAAAGAAAAACACCAGTGTAAGAAAATTTTATTGATAACAAACCGTTTCTTTCAATCAAAGTCAATGTGCAAAGTTTTTACATGTAAACAAGTCTAAGTCAGACCTGTTATGCAAGAAAGAAAACACATTTGTTCAGTATATAAAAAATAAAAGGAAACTGGTTCTTCTAATTTCTCGTATCCTGTATGGTTTCTTCTTGCTCCATGGAATCCACTCCATCTAATATCCTCCACTTCCCGCACTGCACTACTCTCTTCGTGGAATCTATTATACTAGATCTTTACAGACATCCAGTAAGCAGCACCTCCTCCATCATACACTGCATGTTTTTTCTCATCATCTACAGAGTATTCCCAGCCAAGGAAGCACCTAATTATAAAAACAGTCAGATAAAAAGAGATTATTATATATACAAAAGTCAAAACAAAATAAATCAATAAAGGCAATATTATCACTTAAAATCCCTAATTATTTGTTAAGCATCTCTTAAATCAGATATTATAATGGTTTTCCTCAACTACTCCCTAAACTTCACATTAATATAGGTGAGTGAAACCACAAACACAACCACCCCCCTCCCCCCAAGCAATGGTAAAAAAATATTTCTCCCTTGAATTATAAATTTTTGTAACTTCAAGCAACCTATCAAGATAATCCAAAGACTGGTTTCTAATCTTAAACCAATAGCGAAATGAATACCTGTCAACCTAACTGTAATCATACCATAGCAATGGCAAGGCTATGTGAAATATATTAGCAGAGGCAGTACAACAGCAAATTTTAAAGAAAGGCTTTAGAGCTATTATAATGGAACACCTATAGTCATGGAATGATTGTCTTCACTAAGTTACGCCTACCAAGAAATTACCACAAAGCTACATCAGCTGAGTGATAAAACTGTACAAGCTGGGTGATAAAACTGTACGAGCAGGCCCCGAATTGTGGGAACTGGCCAGTGTCACTTGATGTAACTGACAATAGCATGGAGTCCAAGTAAGTTAAAAAGCATCAACGAATGAACTCGTGTAGTTATTGAACTATATTGTCATTCTTGAACTTTGGTGTCTTTACTGATCTACACAAAAAGGAAAACCGAAAAAATGAAACATAAAAAAGTCTCTTTTTATATTGTAAAAGTGTGAGAAGGGTGATGATATTCATCGCATGAAAATCCTGCAATTTTTTATATCCTTAGAAATTTTTTTTCCCCTCATTTTTAGATGCGGACGCCCGAGGAAACACATTTTCAATATTACACCATTGAAACGCTTACTAGTGTCCGTTTTCTTGGCTTTTTCTAGTTTTTTTTCCTATTAACTCTGTAAAGCGATTAAGGCAAAGCTACATACCCATCCTTTCTACGGCTCCTCCTCTTGGATTCTCTGCATAAAGCCCTAAAAATGTTGATGTTGATCAAAAACTTTAGCTTACGGCACTTTACCCTAGTGATAGATTCTGTTTGACTATTTACTGGATAAAAACCATGTTCTCCTTTGTTTGTGGGGCGAAGAAGCAAAGAGAAAGGCAATGTGAACTTATCTCCATCATAGCAATGAATGTTTGGCAAAATGATCGTAATTTATAGTGAAAAGTTGCAATATAATAAGCTATAATATCCTTGGTTATCGCGCGACGATTAGATTCAATACGCTTTATTAACATTTTGATACGTTTGACTCAAACAGGAAATCCTTTCAAAAGCCTTGAAGATTATAGCCCATATTCTATAAAAAAAAAACCACTTGCTTCTTACATTTGTTTACTGTTAATAAATTGTTTACACAATTTAATAGTCTAGTATGAACATCATGACGCTATGTTTCGTGACCTGTCCACGCCACTTTCGCAATTTTTGTAAACATCCCTGAGGTTTGCGACTTTTATCCCACTGATCATTTTTGCTAACTTATTAGATGACTCACTTCTATCACTAATTGGTAGACCTATACCATATTAACGTCATTTGTTTTTCTCGAGACTAAATTCTGCTGGGCTTTTTAGTTATGCGTCTCTAAAGACGCCCCGGTATGAGTTGTACCACCTGGTCGATCTCGGGAAGTTCTTGATTTTTTACGATGGAAATGCTCTTTCCTAGGATAAATTGCAATTTTACTATATAGCATTAATAGATAAACACATACCTTCGGTCATTTCATCGCAACATCTCGACTTTTACCTCTTGAAACCACGAAACAATTTCGCTCCATGAAACCATTTAAAGTTCCCGGGATAAATTTCTCGTGACGTCACGATGGCCAAGATCATCCGCCGCGCGATCCCTATATAATAGGAGCGATTGACGAGTTCATCACCCCCCCCCCCCCCCCCCCGTGTATAACTCAGAAACAATAATTTACAGCCAGTTTAACTAAACTTCTGTATCAGCCCAAAACTCTAAAACCCTCTCGTCAGCCTGCGCAGGAACTAGTGTGCGTAGCACCAAGTGCTATACACGTGACGTAGGCTAACTGCTCGGCAAAGTCCACTAAACCTCCCAGGGTCCGGGGGCTATAAAGGATGTTAATCCGTAGAGGCGGTGGCTTCGACTTTAAGCCTGGTTTTCGTATGTCGGGAAAATCCCAGACGATCGGGGATTTTACTTTTTGCCGACCGTCCCAGATATACCGGATAATCGCCACCAGTCAGACTCAGATTCTCCCGATTAATTTGGCCGGAAATGGAAAGTGTGCCAAAAATTGAAACTTGCGTGATAGGGGGACTGAAGCCCAGCAATTTAGGGGATTGGTAATGACCGAAATCCATCGCCGACGTCCCCGACGGTACGAATTTGAGTTTTCATTTGTCGGGAATGATCACCGACCATCGCAGAAATCTGGGACGCGTCGGGAAAATAGAACAGATCCCAATTAAGATTGAATTGTAAAATCAATGACGTAATAAGGTACCTGCGACACCAGGTTCACTCAGGAGTAGTAATCGGCTTCTGGTTCATTATAGCTTGGAGGGCGGGGGGCGGGTGTTGGGTACAAAGAAATTATAGGGAACCCACCTGGCCTTCGGTCTTACCTTCACGGTTATGGGTTAAGAAATGTCGTGCACAAACAGCTGCATATACTGTATGTGCTTTGTCGGATATTTTGTTGATGTAAAATTGCCGAAATTTAATTGCCTGTTGCCAACTTGAACCCACTGTAGGGCCAAAAAAACAAAAAGGCGTCGTTTTAGGACAAAGTACTGGCTAGGCATACATCAAGCACTTGAATTTCCTTTAAAGGGAACCTGGAATAAGGAGCTCTGCGCAGGTAGCCCTGCGGGTTCCAGGGCGCCCGTCCCGTGTGCTATTTGCACGCTTTACCCGGCTTTTTTCAAAACCTGGAAATCAAATCCAGGAGGTTATGAACGCCGTACGGGGGTTGAGTTCGCTGGCCTCCTCCTTTCTACCGAAGTTTCTCTCCAATTACCCCAGTATTCACCTCTTCTCCAAAACCAACACTTCCAGATTCGACATGTCCAATTCGATCTCAGTCGAACTCACGAGGGTTGAGAGGGTTCCCAACAGGTGTTGGGGAACCGGGACTTGCCTTATTTAAAGGATGGGATTTGCATTTTAGAAGAAAAGGTGAATAAGATACGGAATGGTAATTACGAGCGGGATAAGGGGTTTACTGCGTTATTACGATGTGGAATTTTTTCTCAAAAGAACCGACTGAACCGGGAAGAAAAATCAGCTACATTATCTTAAATGCTGAATAAAATCCTCCCATTTTGACTTGACAGAAAATGCCCACATTTTCCCTCGCCCTACCATGTGACTGTTTTGACAGTGCCACCTTTGTTTATCCATCGATCTACCACTGGTTCTTCTAATTTTAAGGGAATCCAAAACGTCTATAAGGGAAGTCTGGGATCGAAATTAGCCGTCAATAGCGAAGCTCTCGAGCACAATGGGTATACTCAAGGACATACGTACGTCCACCCCATCATGTTAGCGGATTTGAAGTGTTTTGCTTACAATCTTTTAAGTCCAAGGCATATGCAAATAGTATTTAACCTGATATTGGACATCAATTATATGATAAATTGACATCTGTCAAAATAGGGTATCTGCTAGCCAGTGTTACATGACTGTATCGCAGGCTCACAGAGGGATAATAAGGAGAGGACATGATCTCATGATCTCAGGCTAACGTGTTTTTAAAGTTTTCCGCTGACCAGTTATGATTTCAAGTGATCGCATGCTCAGAAAACTTTACTTCAGAAAGAGATTTCTCAAAACGTTCACACGAGAGCTTCGCTTTTGGCCTTGGCTAAATCTATATTTTCACGGTCGGGATTACGTGAATGATGGAAACGTCTGGTAGGGATTTCGGGATGAAAGGAAACTTTTGGTCGGGATGATGATCTATGAAGGGACTGGAAAACCCCACTGGGTAACAGTTTTTTTCTACGTAAGGTCCTTTTTCTAATTATCTTGAGTGACGGTTGCTATACTCAATTTCCTGTTAGAATTTTACCTCCGACCTCGTGCATGTTAGCAGGGGTCAGATTAGCTGTCATCGGTAGTGATCTTCACAGAGGCGATGAAACAATTCTAAATTTCGCAACTGTCTGTTAATATGGTTAAAACAATACAAGGTGGGGTAAAATATACATGTAAATAAAGTCGAGCGCGGTCTTTTCAACTATTCTCCGGATCGGATCAGCCCGATCAAGCCACCTTGTATGGAGTATAAGTGGGTTACTTTTTGCCGTTTCCTGGTCGAGAATTTCTGTGTTGATTCGCGATCAAAATCGCCTCCCTTAGTAGCGATTAGTATTTCAAGAACATTTAAACAGATCGGACAGGTTAGGAGAATTCAAGCTTCTCTTCTGAAAACCCGGAGATGGCCAGCCTTCCTTCTTCACATTGGTTCAAATGCGAGGCCAATTCAGCCTTAGATCAGTAGGTTTACCTTGCGACACATTAATTCTGGTTTGTATAATGACTTGATTAATCGTAAGACTCCTTGAAGGTAAGCACAGTGTTCGATTTATTTATTTCTGCTTCGAACATATCCGCGCCAAAACCTCCTAAATGCCCGCCAAATTTAATGTAGCGCTCCCGATCGTACAGCTCGTGTTTAGGAAGAAACAGGCCCAGCACAACTTCCACTGGAGGCAATTTTGTGTACAAAAAGTACCCTAATAAAGAAGTTGAAAAGCTCTATTAATTTCGTGCGACATTTTCTTGATAAACAAAGGAATGTGCTGAAAATTATAGACGTCCGTGTTTTATAATACACATACACACGTAGTGGCCAAATTGCTATATCTCTGACCTTTTTTCAACTGTTTTGCTTGTTGCCGATGTTTAAATGCTCCATCATGATCCAGTGCGATTTATGTATAGTTGTCACTTCATGCTCAGATCTTTGTTTCAATTAATGAGAAAATTATGTTACAGTTAAAACACTCTTTGCACAACAATAAGGCCAGTAATTATCGCGTAATATTGCGTTGTTGCATGCGTTCTCAACACAGCCAGAGCCGGACGGAGCTCTGCCTATGAAAATAATCGTTTTCCTAGTATCGAATAGGCAGATATGACTCCCACTGGTAGCAAATTGTGCTACAAAGCCATTAATAAGGGCTATTCCATGCAAGTATAAACCTCGTAAAAGCTTTTTATTTTGATCAAAAATGAAATGAAACGCGTTAAAAATATCAGACGCTCGTGTTACCCATACCCCTACCGACCTACCAAAGGTACTTCGCAGATAGAGGGCTGAGTGTTAAATTTGCTCGTTGTTTGTAAGGCCCTAAATCTAAGTAGCTTTCTCTTTCTTTTAAAAATTTTTACGGAGGAATCGAAATGAGTTTTGGTTGATTGGTTGTGTCCATCGCGGTTCACCCCTATTTGAATTTTTTTTTTCAAATAAAATACGACTGCGCAAACGGTCTCTATTATTTTTCACGAGCAGAGAGCTTTGATAATATAATTCACCGAAAACAAATTCATGAACATGGTTCAGGGTATTCTGTACGTGCTTTTATGTTGGGTGTGTCGCCTGATTAAAAGCGAGCGATCGGGTGAGTCGCCTTCGCTTAGTGCAAGAAGACTTTGTAAAACGTGTATATTAAATGAATCTTTCTGTAAAAAAACGAGGCCTTAGGAAAGTTTATAAGGTAAAATAGTCTTGGAAAACGGTTTGCCAAATATATTTTTCTTTTGTTTGGGAATTGCTAAGATTGTATTGAGTCAACTAAACGCTTAGAATTCGTAATTGAACTTATTCTTTGAGTGATTCAAAACAAAGCTAAACAACGACCAAAGTTCCGTCTGCACGTGCTCTTCTGGGTGAGTCGCCTGAAAAAGCAAGCGATCGGGTGTGTCGCCTTCGCTTAGTGCAAGGGAACTTGGTTGGTTATGGCTCGTGAAAAATAATAGAGACCGTTTGTGCAATGGTATTTTATTAAAAAACAAATAGGGGGAACCGCGATGGACGCAACCAATCAACCAAAATTTATTTCGATTCCCCCGTAAAATTTTTTTAAGAGGAAAAGAAAGCTACTTAGATTAAGAAATATAAATTTCGGGGGAGCAGAATTAAAGCGGGACTATTCCCTTTTTTGAAAAAAGGCCGGTGAAGTCTCCTATTTAAATTCTGCTCTCCAGAGAAAGCTACTGTAAAAACTATTTGAATTTATAGTTAATGTAAATTCTATTAAATTTAAATCGCTGCACTTCGTTCATCTTCGGTAAATATATGCATATTGATTCTGAGGTATCCCCTGTTTGTTGCAAAACTCCTCTACACCGCCACAAGTCTTAATTCCCACTGATGCACTGTTTTGGAGCGATTTTCATTCTATCAGGTTCTGTTTTTTAGTTGTGTTCGTCTCATCAGCTTTTTAGTAGTGTGTGGTAAAATGAGCGGTTGACAGATATGTCGGAAAAAGCTTCACAGGAGGCCACGAAAAGAGATTCGCATTTCAGCTCAAGTATGGTTTCAAGCTGTCAACGGTCTATGCTTGGCTGAATTTAAACAATGGCCTTCTGGTCAGATGGGGGACAAATTTTCCCCCATATTTCGGTCGCTAAGGCTTGCGGCTCGCCATGTTGTGCATATGACGAGTCATATGTCGCCCCAAATATTCTGTATTTTATTTCATTTACTTTTGGCCCAGTGTTGGAAAAACTACAATTAACTAGAAATTTCTGTGATTCCACATAAAGCACGGTCAAATACTTCTCCTACTGAATAGCGCCTTAACAATTCCTTGAGTAGTATAAGGGTTTCATATTGACATACTACTGAACCCCAACTTGGCAAATTCTGTAAAATAAAAATATTAACATCTCAATGTTATAGACTTTAATCACCATGTTTGCTTGAAAAAGCTCCAACTTTTTAATAAGAGTGTTCCGACAAAATCTTAACCATGATAACCACCCTGTCAGTCAGAAAAGCTAAAAAGCCGCCACTCTTCCCCTTCTTAGATAAAAAAGGTAAGCTTCGGCTTTAGTTCTTGCATGCATCTACTTTTTATAGTCTTACCTATACCGACATCGATATACACTAACATTTTTTATACTCCCAGCAAGTCGGTTCCAGCTATCTCTACATCCTTGCGTTGCAGAGGCTTTTTGTATATAAAGATTAATTCACCAAAATGAGTGTCGTTTCGTTGAAGAAAAAATTTTATCAGCGCCCTCCTCCCGTGTCGTGATAAATGGGTCCTTTGACTCCTTTCAACAAGTACTCCGGTTCTCTTTTGGCTGTTAACTAAAGACATCGGTGCTCATTCGGGGAATTTAAAAGAGAACCATGTGAACATAAAACGATACCCCACGGCGTTCTTATTGTAGGTGCATTGTTTTTTCACAGTGTTGTCGCGCACGCAACCGCTTGCCTTGATTAGCGTTACGCATATTTTATTTTGTAAAAAGGGGGCAAAAAAAAACAGTAAAATGCAAAAGTACAGCTAACAACACGTACCAGTGGCCTCCTAATTAGACGTTCTGATCTTAGGGCTTCGTCACGCGTCCCTTCCTTCGCGTGAAGGAAAGGGAAGGAATGCGTGACGAAGCCATAAGATCGAGTGCGTAGGAGGCTAACGTACCAGCCCTATCCAGTGCTCCATCCGCGCTGGAGGCGGAATCACCATCGACGCCTGCTATGTAACTGTTAGCAATCACTAGAAAGTCTGTGCCGTCCGCACCAGTTGTGCTTGCCAAATATGCCGCCAATTCTTCTCTGGTGATGATGTTATCTTGTGGATTGACGTCGATTTCGTTAAATATATCCTGTAAATTTAGTGATTAGAGTTAAGCACTGACCATAGTTATCCGGGTTAAGCTCTGGAAATAGTGATTAGGGATAAGCACTCACTCGAAACAGTAGCTTGTTTTAAGGCTTTGGGTTGTCGCTATATAGGCTGCAACTGATCCCTAGTGGCAAACTGAAAGTGGTAAGACCCAGCGCTCCGGGATCGATTCTTGCTCACGCTTAGGGGCTTTCCACAAGTTGCTCGAGATTTTCCCAAAAATTTCCCGTAATTTCTCAAGAAGTTGCTCAAAAAAAAAAAAACTTTTTTGGGCTGATGCTAAAATATGGAAATCTTACGACAAAAGTAAGATTTCTAAGCATTTTGTGGCTAAATAACTTTGTAATGAGCCAATAAAATTGTTGTCTGAATGACCTTCCTCAAGACACTCATGCCAAGTCAGTCGAGTGTGAATCTTCGTCCATCCTCGGAGACCCAGGGGCAGATAGTGGGGGCGTGGGAAAGTCTAAACGGGAGGGAAAATATGGCACGAAGAAAAGTAAAGAACGGCGAGAAAACCCCCTGCGGACAATGTCTTACCAAACCAGTTTCAAACGGTCGCCGCCGTTCTGCCTTCTGATTGGGCAGAAAAACACAAAAGTTTTCTGGCACCGATCAGAAGTCAGAACGGCGGCGACCGTTTGGAACTGGTCTGGTAAGACATTGTCCCCAGGGGCTCTTCTCGCCGTTCTTTACTTTTCTTCGTGCCACATTTTCCCGCCCGTTCAGACTTTCCCTCGCCCCTCTATCTGCCCTTGGGTCTCCGAGGATGATCTTCGTCCACCATCTTTTGAATTTTCTTTAAAAACTGCTGACCTAGCAGTAAGGCAACATTTATCTCGCGCCCAAAACCTGCCCCAGGGGGGAGGATTTGGTTCCTTTTTCGCAGAAAATTTATAACTTGTCTCTAAATCATTGTGAAATATGGAAGAAACACTGAAGAAAGGCCAATTTAAGCACTAAAAGCTGCTCCGATATCTTAGAATTAGAAGAAAACCAGAGAAATTGATCAGACTGCAAAAGGCTGCTCGAAATGCGAAAAGTTGCCAAAAAGTTGCCGAGCAACTTTTGGAAAACCCTACTGACGCTACTCTGAATATATGTTTTTGCCATTTTATTCATTCTATATTCTATAATTCAATGTTAACCGGCAAATTCAACCCTCATCAATTAAAGTTTACATCTTTGTTTATTCACTTTCATTTCCGAAAAGCGTCTTTTGTGAATAGCACAGTTTTGGTCTTTAACCTCGTGACGTGAACACCGCCCACCCCTCCTTCCCCCGCCACCTTGCCAAACTCGTCCTCAGGGCTGATCCTTTGGAAAATGGGACCCCACCAAACCTTGTGGAAGAGGTTATCCCCTTTGCCCATTCTTAAACTAACAGTCAGAGATTAGTTATATCCTGAGTGCAGGGTAAATGAGGACAAAAACTTACATCGTTTCTTTTCCACAGACTCTTACTTGTTACCATGGAAACTGCTATGATCATCAACAGGAATATGGAAGTTCCCATGATCTTGAGAAGAGTGTTATGTCTATTACAGACTGGAAAAAAGGTACAAGTTATTTAACTTTTTACACGCTTTTGTTCTTTTACCCGACGATCACAAAAAAGTGCTTTGAGTTTCCTGTGAAGTTGTCTGGGGCTTGCTTTACTCGGAAAAATAAGGTTACGCCCCAGTTGCACAATTGGGCAGAACCAAAAACTACCTAACTGACACCCTCGTTACGCGTTCCCAGTCGGCCTTGGCGAGGTCGGACGTGACGTCAACCGGTAATTTTTTTTTATAAGTTTGAGCAAACGGGCGCAAGAACTCCCAACATTGTTGGGCCGACGACGTTGGGAGTTGTTGCTTCCGTGTTGGCAGTGGTGCGTTGGGTGTGCAAACGGATGCAAGAACTCCCTGCATTAATGTTGGGAGCTGCAGTGCACCGTGGAAAGGATACAACCCACAAGACTTTAACATGGGAGGGTAGCGTCCATATACGCACATATACGCCCGTGGGTACAGCTGAAATCTGGAAAACATTTTCCCCGGAAAGGATTTTTGTCATAAATTGGGATGACCGGCAAATTTTTCGCATTATATTGGTGTCTTTGTGAGTATTTCCTTTACACCCTTTTGTTATTCCATAAACCCGCCGGCAAGAAACGTTACGTTATATTGGGGTGACAGACGAGAAATTGAGCTCTCTTGCAGTTCTGCACTTATACAAGCACAAGGACGATCGGTAATAATTGCTGATGTTGTAACAGAGTTTGCCTATCTGAAGGGTGCACATCTCGCCCTTTGCTTGTTAACCTTCTTGATGCCGTCTCTGGTTAACCCTTTTTTCCACTTTTTTTAAACAGCAGCACCTTGCCGATAACACTAGAGATGGGAAAAATGGATGATGGAAATATACAGTAGTTATAACCACTGCATTTTCCTTGTAATTTATTTACTGAAAAAGAAAAACACAGGAAATTACAATTTCGAGACCCTAAATTTAAAAGTTTTTTCTGGGGCGGCATACCTCCCAGACCCCCCCTAATGTGGAATGCCTTTGTCGCTCCAACCTAACCTTTCTTTCGTGCGTACACCTTCAAAATCTCACGCTGCGCCCCTGTTTAATTGTAAACTTCAATTCGACAGCTATGTTGGCGCATGTGTGGCTCCAATAATGTTGGAAGAGCTGTGCAAATGGATCCAACATTTCATTTACAAAATTCGATGTTCTGACCTTAAGGCGAATAACGTGGGCTCGCGGTTTCACTGGAATTTTGAACATTTTGACGCCGTTATTCTGTGGTCGGAAAGTTTATTAAGCAACTGAAATTTGTCTGTTTTTTTGCTTTCTTTTGTTTTTACAATAAAAACGAAAGTTTTAACGTCCATTTCCGTCGAAGTTTCAAGTAAAAATGGCGCGCGAGAGAGACTGAAACCCCCAAAAACTGTCAAAAACCCTGAGACGAAAGAATCGAGTTACCATAGGAATTTTTGCTTTCGTCAGGAATCCAAAGAAATAATACTGAAAACTCAAATTGTTCTGTGCAAATTTCTAGTCCAAATTGTTAAATACAGAAATGGCATAGCAGACCTGCACTGCGTACAGGGTTTGGGAATTATCTACGAAACTGTCCTTTGTCACGACCACAACTAAAACCAACTTAATGAAACCACAAACCACTCAAAATCAAGCGGTCGACAATGATTGCGAGGATAATTGCGAGGTTAATATTGTATATTGTATTGTACTTAAACTTAAATGAACAAATAAAAAACTAAAACCGTGACTTAAACATTGCAGTGTAACTCAGAACTAACGACTCTCAAACGAAAAGACTGATTTTTGAAAGGGGCCCTGTACACTTGAGTTATCATTACTGTAGCCCGCGAGCTATAGAGCGCCACGGAGCGGCTTGCTTGCGGGCTACAGTCACTGTGGCAAACTGTTTTCGCCGTACTAATGGTATATTTTGCCAATGGATAATTTCTTTTGTTTTGAGGACACCAGAACAACCACAAAAGCTTTATTTGTATGACCATAAGCATGATAAGAATTTACTGTTTTGAAAACTCAATACGGTTACGATTACGGTAAAAACTGGTTTTTCTGACAAGGAATTAATTTAGCAAGTTTCATGCTCCATTTTTGCCTTCTAAGTGATATTTAAATACTTATAAATCCCATCAGTTTCGTGAGTACGAAAAGATAAAACAAAACAAAGGATGAAGACCTAAGACTGCCTTACCTCCTAATTCGAGAATTTAAATGGTGAATAGATGATCGATGGTTGACAAACCGAACTCCTTAGTGTTTCACTGTTTTCTGCGTGTGATAACAAACTCTGTGTCAATTAGAACTGATAACATAAAAGTTATTCAAATACGAACATTTTTTGACGAACAGTAACAACTCCCTGTGCGACCGCCTCTTAATTAGTAACACTAACCAATGCAAATACGTTCTTCCAGATTTTGTGAGTAACAGAAGCATAATTTTGGCATACTTTCGAGAGGTAAAAATCAAGAGAAAACGAGTTAGAAGTTCGACTCCTGCTGGGAGAGTCCGAAAAATAACGTCCTGGGAACTCAGTGTCCCTAATGATTAGGCTGATTTAGCAACAGAACGGGAACGTCAGTTGACGACGGCGCGCGCAAATCAAACAACTGGCTTGACCAATGGCACAGCGGCAAATTGGGCACCGGAAGTCGAGTTTAGTTCTTACCGCGCGCTTTCCCGTCGTCAAATGACGTTCCCGTTCTGTTGCTATGATAAGCCTATTATACGACATAATACTCAAACTTAGACGATGTAACGTCGTGTTGTTTGGACCAAACAGTACACTGACACAGCTTTGTAACTAGCAATTTGCCGTGGTACATTTGTCTTGGTGTTCACACAACTAGGTAAAAGTGGTCACATTCAAGATTATAATATTCCTAGATTTTCACTCAACTAAAGAGGGACTACCATTAATTGATTCTTGATCACGTGGCCTTGACTAAATTCAAATGCAAATGTATACCGATCGTGATACAACAGCCCGTGATCAAAGCGTGGTGGAAAGTGGCGTGAAAGAAGCAGGGTTCGTACTTTTTTGAGTTCTTCAAATTCCATGACTTTCCATGACTTTTTCAATGACCTTTTCTACTCTTCCATGACCATAGGTTTAGCTGTCATTTTCTAAAATTCTGAAAACTTTTAGTTACCTGTTTTAGCATATTTTTGGCCCTTAAACAGTTCAACAGAAACAAACTCTGGTATCCACCAAAATGTGCGCCGTTCGCGCAGTTTAATTACTCCTCTTTATCTTACGTTATCCTTGCTTTGTCATCTGCAGTAACTAATCTACCACACAAAGGTGAAAACTTTCATTTTCCGTGACTTTCAAGGACCGACAATTTTAAACAATCCATGACTTTCCAGGACTTGAAAATGAAATTCTTAAATTCGATGACTTTCCAGGTATCCCATAACATGTGCAAACCCTGAGAAGGCGGTAAAAACAAAACCAGTTTTCAATTTTGTAAATGAACAAAACAACACAGCCAAGCTAAAAAGCAACTATTTTCGAGGTTAAGGGATTCACCAGTTAGTGAAGGAAAAAGATGCAGAAGACACAAGGAAAGTACTTTGTGAACCATTCATTCAGCGGTTTTGATAATTGAATTTGTGTTCTTATAGATCTGTGTTCTCTTGAGTATCCTGATTGAGTACCAATCTCGTAACAACAGTATTCACCCCGCTGACCAAAAAGCCAGAAGACTCTGGGTACGAGATTGTATAAGCACAAGCATTGTTGAATTCGCTCTGTATTCTTTGTCACTGTTGAAGTTTAAGTCTGGGAATATAAACTAAGCACTTAATATCAGATCCCGAGGGAAAACCAGTCAGTTTTGTTTTCCCTCGAGTCCTAATGTTTCCCTTGGTATCTCCGGAAAACGAAACTAACTGTTTCCCTCGTTAAGTAAATAGAGCGTTTTCACAGGCAACCATGTTGGTGTCCCAAACTAATCCTCAGGGAGTTGAACTCTTTTCTTATGTGAACACTTTCTTTTGTTCCAATATATTTGCATTTATTCTAGCCACGTGAGTGAAAACGCTCTATTGCTCTATTGACCCAGTTCCATGGTTAGTTTCTTATGTTTCTCGCTCTATTGAGCGTTTTCACTCACGCGTCCAGCGGCTATGCAAATTTTTTGGAACAAAAGAAATTTTCTACACACGAAAATTGTTCAACTTCCACAGGACTGGTTTGGAATACCGGGCGTGACGGCACGTGAAAACGCTCTATATCGTTCCAGTGGTACTTGCTGCGTGCGGGGCACCTTTGACGCAGGAAATTTCAAATTCAGTCGACTTATTGGCTGTCTAATGGCGGGAATTCAAAATGTGAGAAAAACGTCTCGGTAGTTCTCATAGTCGCTTACTTTAAAGTGTTGACGTTTCCATAGTTAGTTTCTTATGTTTCTCTGGAGAAAGCAGGCACACGCAGTTTTAACCCTCCCGACGTAAAAACGCCTTATCCCGTGAGAAAAACCTTTAATGTTGATCGTAACTGGAATAATTTTGAAGCTCCAAAATACGTAAGGAGATCATATTAGGGACTACAGTGTTACATACATACATAAATGCATACATTCTTTATTGTTTCCTCCCCAAAGGGGCTTTTCAGGAACAGTAATTATTTAAAAGCATTACATTTAACTAATTACAACACTCAACCCTGTCTTGATAAGCTGCTTGGGCTCACAAGTTATCGAGAACCATGGCTGGAAACACCTTTCCGCCCCCACAAACAAGTCCATGCATCAGGCGATGTAGCGGTACAAATGCACTGAGAAATGAAAAAAAAAAAAAGGATTCACACAAATAATGAATGAATGAATGAATGAATGATTGATTGATTGATTGATTGATTGAATGAATGAATGAATGAATGAATGAATGATTGATTGATTGATTGAATGAATGAATGAATGATTGATTGATTGATTGATTGATTGATTGAATGAATGAATGAATGAATGATTGATTGACTGATTGATTGATTGATTGAATGAATGAATGAATGAATGAATGATTGATTGATTGATTGATTGAATGAATGAATGAATGAATGAATGAATGAATGAATGAAGAGTCGTGGATGAGAGGACAACAAATGTGCCCTCTTACAATACATTTTTTAACATTTGAACAAGATACAAGATATATAATATAACATATAATATAACAAGGTACAATAGCGAACGGAGTCTCTTGAAATCAGAAAGAAAGGAAAGGGGCAGATAAGAGATTAGAAGGAAAGAAAAGAGAGAGGAAAAGTGATAAAAATTAATAAATTAACTTTTCATCTTTGGTTCATAAATTCATGCAGAATATACAAAGAGCCTCTTCACATCGAGGTGGGTGACCCCAGGGAGGTGAAGGAACCCCCTTGGGTGAGGTAACTCGCCTGTCCATACGTAAACCTCACGAACTAAAATGAGAGATTATACGGACAAATGGGTTACCTCACCTACATGAGGTCTCCCACCTCCATGTAAACAGGCGCTAAGTTTCGATTTTATGGTACCTGTCTGACGGGTCCAGTTTCTGAAGTAGCGGCAACAACTTTTGGTCGGCAAGTTGGCTGATGTGCAACTTAAAACACAACAGTTGAACCTCATGATGGAGCTGAATGAGCTCGTGTAACTCCTGCACGAAGAAAGGAACAAAAAAGACAAAATGACCTCCTCCTCTGGTATACTAACTGCATATTGTAACTGTGAGTACTTTCCTTCACAAGGTTGTGCTCTAAGGAAAATTGGAGGGAGCCCAGTGGTCTGAAACTGTAAATCTAGGGTGCCCAGCACGTGATTTATATGAAAAAAACTAAGATTTTCTAGTCGCCCAATGCCAAAAGTTAGGGGCCAGGGGCCATCGGGCTCTGCTAGAGCACACTGAACCATGCTTCAAATACGCACGAGCTACTAGGATCCTTCCCCGGGATTTCGCCTTCTGGGCTAAATTCCTGCGGGGGCAAAAACTGAGACACTAACTGATCAGAATAATCGCCCTCCTCTGATCAGAGTAGTATCCCTCCTTTCATACAGGCGCAGTGACGTTATTTTTATCACATCAGTCCTAAAGCGCGAGCAAAAATAGTGGGTATCGTGAATAAGATCTACTGGTATTGTGGCTTAATGCTTTTTCGCTAACCTTAGGAGATTTGTAAGAAAAATCCCCTGAGTCATATTTCCATATGAGGTTCTCGCATAATTCATCCCTTAAGTTGACTTCGATATCATCAGGCATCCAACTGGAGAGAAGTATACACCCCTCTCTACTGCTGCCCTTGTTGCGAATGTTCGAGGAGTTCCGTATACACCTGACATCCCGCGAGGGCACTCGATCGAATGCATCACAGTTCCCACAAGGGCAGCGTTTTGACAGCTGTTCTTCCGCTATAAAGAGAAATAAAACTGATCATGAAAATAGTTTTTACAAAGAGAGGATGTATTTACGAAATCACATGCACAAGATGTGTGATTTCTGTTTCTCCTTTTAAGATGTGTGATTTCTGTTTCTCCTTTTAAATTTTACTTTATCCGTTTTAATTGTTACAATACCATACACAGAGTAGAGGATACGCCACTTGTAGGGGCTGGTTATGTTGCGGGCTATGTTCGGGGGCACCGAACGACTGTTTCCTCCTAAATGCATTGAAAACACTTTTAAGGCTATCCGGAGTACTTTCAGATCTCTAGAAATGCATTCTAGGCGGCGCTATAAAATTTGTATCTGTTCGGTCGTCCTAGGGCAACTTGAGTCTTTTCGAAATTACAAGAGGGTCTCAATGGGGTTAACCGATAGGCGTAAAACGGCCAAAAAATTAGTCGATAGCCGTAAAAATTGAAAAATTTTAACCGTTAGCCGTAAAAAGGGGAAAAAAGAGTTAACCGTAAAAGAAAGTGTTCCCTAGACTTGCTACTTTTAAGGATGGTACTAAACTCTTTTATGGTTGCGTTTTTTATTTCCCGGCTAGTGTGACTCCTTACGCACGTTAGGCAAAGCGCCTTAACCAAGACCTAGGCTCCACTTCCGGTGCTCTCTCAGGGAACTAATTTTTTCCATAGTGAAAGTGTGGCTTCTTGCTGGGGATTAATATTTGCAATTTGCCGGAGGTCGTGCCCTCGAAATACTAGTGAAACAACACGCAGAGATGTCACTGTTTGTAAAACACGTTGCCAATAAACAACATTTCCCTGTTTTTCTCTGACGCTACGGCAGACATTGCCATGCCTAGTCCCTGTACGGCGTCTTCCCACGCAATCTCGGTCAAGGCATTTCGGTGGCGAACTCGCTCGGACCACGTGACCCGAAACGCATTAGCCGCGCGGAATAATGCAGCCTATGGACAAGGCAACGGCAGACAGTCGTTCCGTACAGTCCTTCGCTATCATTAAAAACACTGGACACGGGAATTTTTTTATTGGCTGTTTTCACACTAGAGCTAGAAATGGATCATCCCTCTGAGACTAGCCTGTGTACAGTCGCGTCCTCCCCACAGACACCTCTTCTCCGATTTTTTCTGAGAGGAGGGGGCGGCTGTACACAGGCTATCTGGAACGGATAATCCCGTCTTCAAAAGTCAGGCGGATTGTTCATTCAAAATTAAAACTATTTCATTTGCAAAGTAAGACGTATTGCCTATCTGACGAGAATCATCCAGCGGATAACCTATCTCACACGAATAAATCCTTGTCTAGTGTGAAAACGGACTTTTCTGTTATAATGAATGTCGCGCCGCGGCCTGGAGTTGGGCGTTCGCGTGTCTAGTTTTGCTTTTTCAGAAAGATTATTTTTAAATTGACTATTGACATTTTTAAGTGTAAAATAATATTAGAAGTGGAATACTTTATAAAAAGTATGATCTATCAAATGTCAAAATGTTTCAAAAGAACAGCTTATTTCATACCGAGATGATCCAAGGACCTTTATTCCAAAAAAATGCAGGTTATTAATATTTAACTTTTTGAACAAAAGAAGTTAATTTTTAACTTTTCGTTAACCGTAACTGAAAAAACTTAACCGATAGCCGTAAAAGAGCCAAAATTTTAGCCGATAACCGTAAAAGCCACCACCCCATTGAGACCCTCTTACAAGGGCTTCGGTATTATTTTTTCGAAAAGTTTAGATGCAATTTTAAGTTATACGAAAAAGAGAATTATTCGGATTCTTCTCTCCGTCGCATTTTCGAATCCGAAAATTTTAGGTTTCCTTTTTCTACGAAAAACAGCCTAACTTGGGGACTAAAATGCGAAATTAAACTTTAGAAAATCGTAGGGAATTTATTAGATATGCTACGAAAATTGTACACAAATGGAACGGTCATCTAGAAATTTTTAGCCTTCCTCAAGCTATAGAAAATGTTTGGCAATTTGTGCTTCTCCGAACAGATATTTTACAGAAGACAGTCGCTGGGTACCCTTGTATGTTGTACGACCTGTATGGGGTAAAATGAAATTCCGGCAAAACAGTTTCTAAACTGTTTCTTTTGTCTCCTGATCCTCATTATTCATGTCTATGAATACCGTCGTAAATTTTCTCTCGCAATCCTTTCATAATCATTTGGCAAAGATTTCCTTCCTTTCTTAAAGAAACTGAAAATTAGCAATTTCAATTTCAGTCCGTGGCTTAAAACATTAAACAATAGGGATATAGAGTCTATGATCTCAAATGTACGAAATAGGACCACAACAAATTGAGTTCTGATAACAACTAGACTGCGAGCAGTCTCTCATTTTTCTTTGCAAAGTTACTGCACGCGAAATCCAGACGGCTTTTAAGAGAAAAGACGGACTGCAAGCAGTCTAGATAACAACAAATTAGCTGCACATGACTGATTTGCTGCGGATCAGAACATGTGACTTTGAGGCTGACTAACCGGAAGGGCTGATATGTTGTTTTGCGAGCAAAGGACAAACACCACAAGCAGTTCAACTAAATACAACACTGAGGACAGGAATGGCAGAAAGTGCTCCTCAGCCAATCGCAAGTCCTTATTGCTGGAAACTGATGAAAAAACTTGACAAATCTAGAAAAGAAAGCTTACTGACTGACGTTACACTCGACGTTGAAGGGCAAAGGTTCGCGTCTCATCGATGTGTTTTAGCATCGAGCAGCGAGTTTTTCAACAGCCTATTCACAAACGATATGAGAGAGAAAACGGCGCCAGTCGTGAAGCTTGAAGGAATTCCAGCTTCAATAATGGATGATCTTTTATCTTACCTTTACACTGGTGAGATTCAGGTAAGCAAAACTAACGCCGAAGATCTAATCGCGTCGGCGAACTTTTTGCTTCTTCCCCAACTTAAAGACACCGCTTGCGAATTCATGGAACTTCACACGACAGCCTCGAACTGCATTTATAACTATTTGTTCGGGGAGAAATACGAATGCAAAAAGCTGAAATGTTACGCTCGCGAATTAATCAAGAAAAATTTTGGGACTGTGGCAAGATCAAAAGAATTCTTAACGCTTGGAGTTGATCACGTTAAGGATTTAATTACAACCGATGACATAGTCATCCAAGCGGAAGAAGACATCCTTGAATATATTTTGGAGTGGATCGGAGGTAATCAACAAGAACGGGAGCAATATTTCGCCGAACTGTTTCATCACGTGCGACTGAGCAGCATTTCCCAGCAACATTTCTACTTAAAACTCGTGCACGACGAACTGATACATAGCAATCTAGAATGCAGGAAAACAGTCATGGAGGAACTGAGTCGACGTGCCAAGCTAACAGGTCAGGAAATCTTGCCACAGAAGCCCAGAAAATGCCTCCAAACTCATGAAGATGCTGTCCTCACATGTGGAGGTATGTTCCCAGGTGGACTCGTTCGCAATACGACTCTCTGTTATGTGCCAGCCAACAAAACCTGGTACCAGTTAGCACCCATGCTTTCTAGACGATTCAGACATGGGTTTGTAGCTTGTCAAGGATCTTTCTATGCCATCGGCGGTGAGGAGGGAGATTCTATTCATTGTAGTGTCGAACGCTACGACTCATGTACTAATACCTGGAGCTATGTGCAGCCGTTAAATAAAGGAGTCAAACTGATCGGGGCAGCCACCTTGCAGGGACTTCTGTATGTTGTGGGTGGCATTGAGTGTGGTGAGGAACACGAAAGACGACGCTGTGACGCTGTGCAGAGGTATGATCCTACAACGAATTCTTGGACTCTGGCTGCTCCTTTAAGTAGTCGACGCTCCTCTGTTTGCCTTGTAACAGACGAACACTTTTTGTACTCCATCGGAGGGCTTGCTGATCATGATTTCCTGTCTTCCCTCGAAAGATATGATCCCAGGTTAAATACATGGGCACCCCTGGCTTCAATGAACGAAAAGCGTGGCTGTGCTGCTGGGGTGAGCCTGAGAAAGAAGATCTACGTCTTTGGTGGAACAGTCGATGCATTCACCGGATACGCCAGTCTAAGTTGCGAGGTTTATGACATTACTTTAAATGAGTGGCACTTAATTCCATCCATGCAAGTTCGAAGGTTTCATGCAAGTGCCGTTCTGTTACGGGATCGAATCTACGTGTTTGGAGGAGTTGGAGGTGAAAACATCGAGCAACACAATACCCGAATGGTGGAGTGCTATGATGTGGAAACAAATAGTTGGACGGACGTTCATTCTATGTTCTATGAGGAGACCTACTTTAGAGGATGTTCGGTCAGTATGTTCAAAGGGTTACTTGATTCGCTGGAGAAAGTTGAGATAACACACTAAAAGGCCAGGTTTGGAAGGAGACACCATTTTTGTGTAGTCAGCTCCCTGTATAAAGATGATAATGATGATGATGATGATGATGATGATGATGATGATTATAATTATTGTGCACGCAAAAACAAAATAGCATCCACCTAAGGGAGGTTTTGTGAGCCCGCGAGACTAAGAACCCCCCAAAACCCTTGTTTTCACGAAAACCGCTGGACAAAAAAACCTCCCTTGGCCTTGGGTCAATGTTACATTTGTACTTTGTCGCAACACAAAGTACAGTGCCCACGCTCTTAGTGACATCTTTTAAAAGGGTGTATGTCACGCGTCAGCACGCTATTTATCTTTTAAAAAATCTAAAACGTTTTTCGCATCAATTGAATTCCAAATTGTGTTATTTAAGACTATATGTTAGCATTGAAACTGTTTCCTGTCGTCTGTTGTTACGGATGGCAAGGATATATAAAGACATGAAACTTAAAAAATTCGGCCAACTTTCTCACGTGTTAATAATATCAGGGGCACCCAAAGAGAATATAGTTCAAAACCACCTAAACATAGCATTGTTAAACGTATTTTAGTATTTTAACGGTAGATATAGGCCCGGGGATATAGGCATATTTTTATCCCCTAAACATTTTTCATCTGCTCGGATTTCCTAGCTGAAAGTCTAATGATCCAAACATTGTACTGATCAAAACTTACCTTTTCGAAAATGTCAGCCAGAAAAAAGGCTCCCGAAAATTCTATGTTATCCTGTTACGGTAAAAATCCGTTAAAAATGGGCAATTATACTGTTTTTTAGATGTTCGGAAATCCTAGGGGAGGCAGGCAAGCAAGAAATTTTACCAAAAATGTTCCGAAAATTGACGTTGGGATAAGAGTTATAATGGTTAGTGAGCTCCCTGATGCAATTGTTCGATATCTTCTTTATAACTCTACAGGAGTACTAGGTAATGACTTCAGCACAGAATTGACATAAAACAGTAATATTCTCGTGACATACCCCTTTTAAAAACGTTCTTAATCCGAAAGTTTCGTAGACTAAAAGCCCGAATACAAACCGAATACAAGCGAACGACTTTGTGAAAGTCTTACAATGGCAAAAATTGTGGCTTAACACTATCAATTTGTTCATGTAAGAAATGACAGGCCACAGAAAAATAAAAGATTAAAAAAGGCGTACTTTATTGCCATGACGAACAACAGCTTCTCATTTCAGATATTGAATTACAGCTATTTGTAGTGTGCACAATTATCCTTAAGTAGTTTTACAACTCTGCATTACGTTATACTTGACATTAACTTTTTGTGTCATCAACTTCAAATTTGAAATGATTATCGTATTGACAGAAATTTAGCGTACGAAACAATAAGAACATGTGGATTCTCCAAGAAGACGACGGCGTAGCGTTAAACTTCAGTTTAGAGCAATCTAATCATCCTTCAGTCTACTGCAAGAAAAAAAGGAAAGAGCAAATTTATCTATGAAGTTTAAAATATTGTAAATATTAAATCAAAGGAACGGTCTTCTTTTATGATCTTACTTTTTACAGTTTGTCATTGCTTTAGAAACATTTAAAGAACACTTAAATTAGCTGGCTTCTAGTAAACCTAAAAGCCAAAAAAGTGAGCAAAAATAAATCAATTGAGGTTTAGCCTGTTCCAGTAGAAAGCGCAAGTGATAGATGCAGCGGACAGTTGCACAAGCAAGCCCAAGCTTATTTTTGCGCGAAAACTGAATCAGCTACTACTAACATGCATAGCCCAAGCTTTTTTGGCGCTTAAACTGCATCAATTGTTATCAACATAAAAGAAGGATTGACAATGTATCTTCGGTAACTTGACCACATGTGTATGTTTAGTCCACAAGGGAAAGTACAGCATCGTAACTCAAGTAATAAGTTTCTTCCTCCTTTTTTTTTTCTGCCAGAGTTCCACGTTCCAGTTGACAAAATCTTATCAAAATAAAAAAAATAAGCAGTTTTCAACCCCGGCTGACACTTTTTTTGTCACAAGAAACAAATCTATACAATCTCCTCAGTATTAGTAGAACTTTCATTTCTCCTATACCTAGGCTCACAGTGCAAAGTGCAAAAGGCGCAGAACGGAAGTAGTAATTTGAGCCTCGTGATAAGCGGCTTTGTGGCTTGTGCACCGCTGCAAAGATAAACAAGTTTGTAACAACATGACAGGTGTGCTCTGCAGGTCAAAACGAAATATTACTTTCTTTCAGTCGATAACACTCGTTCCCCTGCCAACATTATGAGTTCCGAATATTGTTGGCCGGCCACTGATCTGACTCTGCTACACATGGCTTCAGAAATGTATAAAAAGGCTAAAATTTTCTTTCTAAGTCTGTACTAAAAAAGATTGTAAAATTTGAAATTATTTGTAACCAGCGTGCTGTACATTTGTCAACAAAAGAACTGAGTTCGAATAAAAAATAAATAAAACTCTGAAAGTACGGGCTTTTTTCATTTCTCAAAATGGTGCACTGGCACTGACTACATTATAAAGCACTAGCATTGACTATAAAGGAAACTACAAAAAAAACAAGTTTAAAAAATATTAAAAGGTGAAATTTGATTAGTTTGCAAAGTATAAACTGCACTATTTTATTTTCCTATTATCCTTGACTAAAAGTCATGCTTCTACAACGGAGTGAAACTTTTCTGCGAATATGTTTTTACCATGCACCGACGGATCTACAAGTGCATAAATTAAAAGGGACTTACTTGCTTAATGCCTTTCGTCGTGCTCGCGAGGTACTTTCCGAGGTACTTTCAGTCCATTCTGTCGGCTCTCCAAAATCTTCATCAGCAGCCAAATCAAAATCCCACCAAAGAAGCCACCAAGTACACTCGTCATAAATATCTCGGAGAAAAACATCCCTGTACTGTCTACAGACCTGCCGTAGATAAGGTGTGTAGTTTTCTGTTGCAGCCGAAATGTGACGTGACTACAACCATGGAGTTCGAGTGGTTTATCAGCATGCTTATCAGCATTTAACTTATCTTTGTCATGTGATAATCAGATAAATGTCGACATGAATCAACGTATGATCCTGACCTCTTTAAACTGATTGCAATTCCTACTCATGCATGCGACAACGATTTACACCGGTTGGTTTTTGAGAAAATGAAGACGTGTTTATGGCGGTGAAAGGAAATAAACTGAGGCATTGACGTGGGAGAGTGGGTAAGGCGGCTTTTAAAGATTTCGAAGTTGATCAGCAGACAGTGGATCTGTAGATTGTACGGCAGTATAAATCCAATAACGGCGGGAAATAAATCCGTGTAAGAAAAAAAATATATGATGTATTTACCATTGTACCACACTATACAGTAGTTATATACGCACATAAACGAAGCTACAGTCTCAGTCAAAATTGTTGGGACACTTTTGTGTCTCCTTGTTCCCTCAATGTTGGTGTACAAGGTTTGGTGACTGAACCGCGATAAACAACTTTGAGAGGGACAAGGGGAGCACAAGAAGGAAAAAACCGGGTTTGGTCTAAGTGACCCTCCCTTTTTTTGTCTGAGACTGCGTCGGGGAGGAATTTGAACGCGTGTTGACTGATACGGAGGTTAATCTGCAGGTCGGTCACAAGCGACGGGCTTTTGCTTTATTGGGGCGTCCATTGTGTTTCGCGAACGTTTCTATAGCAGTGAACTGAGTTATTCTGGCATAACACAATAACACAAAGAATGTCCAGTTCGCAGAAATCTTTTTTGGGAGTAGAGTATTGGAAAATAAAACGTACTGAGTATGCACTAAACGGTACACAAATAGCTTTCAAGTGGGTGATTGATAACGTGACAATATAGCACGTGTATACTATCTGCGTAAAATTCACACACGGAGAGTCGCTCGAATGTGCCACATTTCTAGATGTGTAGACAATAAAAAAGAAGGCCTCTTTGCCAAAAAAGAGTGTAAGGAACAAGGCCCAAAGGGACGCCTTTCTAAGTTAAGGGCAAGAGGCGAAAGACAGCTGAAAGAGCGATTAAGCGATTTCGAGAGAAAGGGGGAAACTATTCCTCCAAACTGGAAAATGCAACAAGCCAGGATTATCCCCAAGACTTATTAGCGAGAATAGTATCGCACTTTCTAAATTTCTAAAGATACTATTGACTACAAGTGCGTAAAAAGGGTGTCACGGCTCCAGTAGTGTTTGGTCCAAAACGCAAAAAAGCTTTGACTGGGAAATGTTCTTAATTATTGGGGAAAGAAATCATAAGGTTATATGCCACATCCACATTTCCCACAATGAACCTTATTTGCCCCCACAAAATTTTGCATAACCTTGGTTTTTCATTTCTCCTTGGTATAACAGCCGTACCAAGAGAAAATTATTGAAAACAATGCTTATGCAAAATTTTGGAAGTCAAATAAGGTGCATTATGGGAAATGTGGAAGTGGCGTCCCGGGGGAGGGGGGTACTCCCATACATTACCCATACGGGTATGTGCCGCCCAACGGGGTCGTGATTTGAAGCTCCTGATTTAGAACGGGGTATCCATTTTAGAGGCGTTTTCTAGAACGGGGTATAAAAAATTGTGGATCACGGCTTTATCTTCTGCTTAAAATTGTTGCTGATTATGAAGAACCATTTATTTGATGTATAAGTCGAACAAATAAAGAAATATCTTTTTAAAAAAACAGGGCTATTTCAATTTACAAACTTTCTAGGACGGAATATAAAAAATTGGCCCATTTCTAGAACGGGGTATCAGTTTTAGGGCGAATTCTAGAACGGGGTATAAAAAATTGGCCCATTTCTAGCACGGGGTATCAATTTTAGGGGAATTTGTTTTTAGAACGGGGTGCCAATTTGGAGTCCCGGGTGGCACATACCCACCCAAAAAATACCCAAGTGTCCCTCCCCCCCGGGAGTGGCGTATAGCCTTAGGATTTCTTTCCCCGATACTTAAGGTGGCTCGACTGGATTTTTTGGGGGGCATACCTCCCAAGTCTGAGCATTAACTACGTCGGCATGAGTAAAGATATGGGAAAAAGATTACCACAACTGTATTATATTAAGACGAAAATTTCTTATGATCTGGGTTTTATTGCAATCGGAGTCGCCATGGCAACGTAATGACGCCATTACGCTTTTTATTTATCTTTGTGTTTCTCTGTACCAGGAGTTTTTTGAAGAAATCGCTTAAGGGAGTATGTACCTATCATAATTGTCTCCATTATGGCAAAGTTTAAACAAATTCTATGAGAGCGTTTTCGGAATATTTTGACACGCAGTTTTAACAATCATAAAAACAGTGAAATAGCATGCTATCCACACAATTCGCTAATATTTTAAGAAAATGATAAGCTTTGGAAACGCGGCTTCATCCCATAGTGGTTTCATTCCATTGAAAACTGCATACAAAAAAAGAGCGGAATTGCTTTGGGCGATCGCGAGCAAGAAGTATTTTATTAACTTGCATTCAGCTGCTTTTGTTACAGGTTTTGAACGTAATTTGGTCCATGCCTACAAATTTCGCATTTTTCAAAAAACTGCTCGATAAATTTTTTTTATAAATTCGACAATCTCGAGATCAATCGTTAATAAATATTCCCTGCAAGTTTCAAGAAAAGGGAAGGCTTTTAAATGGGACCTCAAATATAGCCAATGTTTCCCCCAGATTTTGAGTTTATAAGTGAGCGTCCTCTTAATTTACTGCCATTATTTTCAAGTTTCATATGCACGTGCACAACTAGCAAAAGATATAAATTTACATCAAAAAGAACTCTCGATTACTTTCCGAAGAAATATCCGGAATATGCTAATAACTGGCTTGTGACACCGATAGCAGTGAGAGCCGAAACGGTGAACGTCACCGCTCATCGTGTAGGATACAATACTTAATTGTCTTACTCGGGTTATAACATCACAGAAACTGTTACAAAGAATCGCTTTGATGTTATAATGTATCACTATAATCTCTTTACCCGGTAATTAGCATATTCCGGAGATTTAAGTGACGGTCCTTTTCGATGCAAATTCTATCTTTTTGCTAAATGTGCACGTGTATATGAAACTTGACAACAATGCTTGTGAATAATGAGGACGCTCACTTGTAAACACAAAATCTGGGGGAAAAATTGGTTTTATTTGAGGCCCAATTTAAAAGCCCTCCCTACTTTCAATGTTCTTGAAACTTGTAGGGAATATTTATTGACGATTGATCGCGAGATTGTCGAATTTATAAAAAAATTTATCGAGCGGTTTTTTGAAAAATGCGAAATTTGTAGGCATGGACCAAATTACGTCCAAAAACTGTAACAAAAGCAGCTGAATGCAAGTTAATAAAATACTTCTTGCTCGCGATCGCCCAGAGCAATTCCGCTCTTTTTTTGCATGCAGTTTTCAATGGAATCAAACTACTATGAGATGAAGCCGCGTTTCCAAAGCTTATCATTTTCTTAAAATATTAGCGAATTGTGTGGATAGCATGCTATTTCACTGTTTTTATGATTGTTAAAACTGCGTGTCAAAATATTTCGAAAACGCTCTCATAGAATTTGTTTAAACTTTGCCATAATGGAGACAATTATGGGAGGTACATACTCCCTTAAGCGATTTCTTCAAAAAACTCCTGGTACAGAGAAACACAAGATAAATAAAAAGCGTAATGGCGTCATTACGTTGCCATGGCGACTCCGATTGCAATAAAACCCAGATCATAAGAAATTTTCATCTTTATATAATACAGTTGTGGTAATCTTTTTCCCATATCTTTACTCATGCCGACGTAGTTAATGCTCAAACTAGGGAGGTATCCCCCCAAAAAAATCCAGTTGAGCCACCTTCAGAACATTTCCCAGTCAAAGCTAAGTTCATCAAGTAACTCTGTTTTTTTGCCTTCGTGGATAACCTGTGACGGTTTTGAGTTTTGCGAATTAACTTTAATCTCGTACCTAGAGGATCTCTTGTTGACGAAGCCGAAGGCGAGATCTGGTCAAGTAAGAGAGGACAAAGCGGACAAGAATCCGAGCAAAAGGCTGAGAGAAAATGGCTCGCAAACGGATGAAGATGATGAATATGTGGGCGTCGGTGGAGTAATGTCAGCACGCCTCGAGGAAATGAACACTAAACTAGATCAAGTTTTAACGGCGTGTGGTGAAATTGCACTACTAAAAGATGAAATACGCAAGCTGAGAGATGAAGTAAAGAATTTAAAACAATCTTTGCAATCTGCCGAGGAAGAAATTCAAAGTCTACAAGAAAGCCAGAAAGAAACTTCTGCACAAGTAAAAGAAAACAATGAAGACATTGACTTCTTGTTCGAGGACATTGGAGCGCTAAGACGCAGAAACATCAAGTTGGAAGCCTATACAAGACGTGAGAATGTAAGAATTTTCAATGTCGGTGAAGAAGAGGATGAAAATACTGAAGAGCTGGTAAGAAGTGTCTTCGTCGCTAATTTGAAAATTCCGGCGGATAAAGTCAACGATATCCGCTTTGAGCGAGTTCACCGAATCTCCACTAATAATTCTAGTCTAAGAGCTCCGTCCTATCCCAAACCAATTATTGCTCGTTTCAGTCATTATCAGGACAAAGAATATGTTCGCTCCTTCTATAAGAACTTAAAAGGAACCAACATCGGTTTCTCAGAGGATTTCCCGAAAGAAATTGAAGAAATTCATAGAAAACTTTATCCAGTGCTTAAAAAGGCCAAGCAGGATAAGCAAAAAGCCTTCTTTAATTTTGATAAATTGATTATCAATGGCCAAATATACAGAAGAAAAGAAACTAAAGACCTTCCCTATTATTGTAAAATGGCAAAAAATTATTAATGTATTAATTCCATGATCGGTTTCAAACTGAAAAGTGAATCTACGTCCACTAGATGTTAAGAATTTTGTTTAATGTCAGTTTATATGTAAATATACTACGTGTTCTGTTTTGTTTTACTATTTTCTCAGTTAGAGGAGAAAATATCTTTTGTTTCACTCTTTTTGAATGCTTCGTTAAACGTCGGAAAGTACTAATCCCAAACAATATATGCATTTTTATAAAACACAACTGAAACGGCAGATTTATTTAAATTAGTTTCTTTGAGCGTAAGGGGCATAAGTAATTTTCATAAAAGAAGAACTATGTTCACTTGGTGTCGTAAAAGAAAAGCTGACGTAATATTCCTGCAAGAAACGCATTCAAAAGAGGATTCAGAAAAACAATGGGCAAATGAATGGGGTGGTAAAGCATTTTTCTCACATGGTCGTCCGAATTCATGTGGGGTTGCGATATTGATTAGGAATAGTTTTAATTGTGTAATCCAAAAATCAATTGTTGATCCCCAGGGAAGATTTATTATTTTGAAGGCAGGCATTCAGGATAAAGTGTACATTTTAGTTAATATTTATGCGCCAAACAAAGATAAAGTCAGCGGCAAATTTTATAAAAACCTGCATAGAGTGCTACAGACAGAAGACTTAGATTGTGAAGAAAATATGATCATTGGAGGGGATTTTAACTGTCCTCTTGACCCTAAGCTGGGTAAGAAAGGTGGCGTTATGGTTCCTAGAAAAATGGTTATTGATAATATTGAATGTTTACAAAATGAATTGGACCTTGTCGACGTCTGGAGAATTAAAAATCCACAATCTAGAAGTTACACTTGGAGTCAAAAATCTCCACCGAGTGGGTTGGAGATATGCTGTCAACCTTCTCTTGAAAGTTTTTTTCGTAAAGTAATGATTGGTCATATGTAAAAAAGGTTCCTAAAGCTTTTATGGGTTCACTGGGCCATTTAATACCAAACGGTTTTTCATCTTTTCTTTTAAGCGAACCAATCCACATTCCTTCTGTTTTAGAGCTATTTAAAGAAGCTGACAAATATATGGTCATCTAGAGGACTGTCCATTTATGGTAAAGTAACTATAATCAAATCATTACTTATTCCAAAACTAGTTTTTATATATTCGGTTCTTTTACCTCCACGTAAAATCATCAAACAAGTGAATAGTATAATTTTCTTCTTTTTATGGAATGGAAAGAATAAAGTAAAGAGACTCTCTTCAATAAACAGTTATGAAGACGGTGGCATAAAAATGACAGATATTGAAAGCTTGGTCAAAACTGTACGACTAGCTTGGCTAAAACGTGTTTTCAGCGATAACGAAAGTACGTGGAAATTTTACTTGTTTCATCTCCTACGTAGTGTTGGTGGTCTTTTACTTTTTAAATGCGATTATGCAATGAACGATCTTTCAATCAACTCGGTTTTCAACAGAGAACTCTTAGAATGTTGGTTAGAATTTCGAAATCTCTTTTTAGGTAACAAAGAACGGCTCTGTATAATTTGGAATAACAAAGATATAACAATAGATGGAAAACCAGTCTTTTATAAATCTTATTATGACTCGGGGATATGTATTATTAAAGACCTCTTGTTCAATCTCGACAATATAGAATCCTTTAATGCAATCAATAACATAGTTGAGAAAGCTAATTTTCTTACATGGACAGGTCTCAGGCACGCAATTCCTTCTATTCTGAAAACAATAGAGTACACTACCTTTACAGAAAATACTTATTTTACAAAGGGGACCGAGATTTTTGACATAGCGGAAAAGAAAACGAACGACTACTACTCTTTAATAATACCAAATAAAGCACAATTACCTAGTAATGCAAAGAATTTAAAACATGATTTTGGCTTATCTGACGAAGACTTAAAAATTGCTTACAACCTTCCCCACCTGACAGCACAGGAGCCTTACGTCAAATCCTTTCAATATAAAGTTTTAAATTCAATACTTTACACTAATGCAAAACTTTTTAAAATTAGATATCTCCAGCATGACAAATGTACTTTTTGCAAGACTGAACAGGAAACATTATGTCACTTTCTATTTTACTGTCAGCACTCAAATATGTTGTGGTAAAATGTTGAACAGTATTATTTAACAATAGGTTATAATTGGAATAACGATGTCAAAATGCCCCTTGTTAAATTATCTGTTATTAATTGGTAAATTGTATTTATGGGATTACAGAATGAAACAGGTACTTCCAAACATCGAAGGTTTCAAATTTAAAGTAAGAATTAAATACCAAGTTGAAAAATATATTTCCACTAAGAATAATAAATTAGAAACCTTTTATGAAAAATGGCCAAAAGACATTTCTCCCCTTTAATTAAGTTCGTGAGTATGTAATTAAATTTGTAATCTTTTATTAGACACTTTTTTGTACTTTTTTTTTTGTATGTGTGCATGTGTTTTTGTTTTATTTCAGAGCGTACTGTAAATATTAAGTGTTAATCTCTCTTTTATCTACATAATTAAGTATTAATTAATTCTTTGTAAAATAAGCCTCATTCGGCAATTGCGCGGCTGTTTTGTGGCTGTAATGTATATAATTGTGAAATGTGGATAATTGTAAGTATATCTGTTATTGCGGTTGTTTAGAACATTGTAGTTAGTTTCTTTTTAAGTAGTTCTTTGTAATTATAGTAATAAATGTCTTGAATAAAAAAAAACAAAAACAAAAACAAAACAAAAAACAAAAAAAAAGTAAGAAAATTCAATTTTGTCGATTTGCCAGATTGTGAGCGAGTGACGTGAGTGTGATCTTCTGCTCGAGCTATGGCGTTCTTAGTTGATTTATACGTCAGCTGTGCGTATAACTATGTTTCGTTAGAGAAACCTTGACCGCTCTAATATTAATTAGTTGTTTAACACGTCGACATACGGCAACCATTTTGAGGATTTAGTAAAGAGCATTCATCGTCTGTCACATTCCTGACAGGCGATCACGTGTACAAATCGGATTTGACCAGATCTCGCCCTCGGCTTTGTCAACAAGAGATCTGGGTACGAGATTAAACTAGAAATACGTGTATCGCAGAACCTCGCAAAGCTTGAGGGGTGAGCCCATAAAATGTCAGGGATGGAAGGGGGAGAGCATTAGAGTAAATTGTGTAGCTTGGGATGGAGGGGGGGGGGGGTCAACACTACACACGTAAAAAGGACCGAGAAGAGATGGTCTCTCCTCGATACAATGCAGTTTAACCTTGAGATAATGAAGGGTCAAGCGACTGACAAAGTTTGTTCGCTATAACGAGGTTTCTTTTTCATATATTTTACTATTACTGGGGTGAAGAAAATCGTTCGCTATAGCGAGAACTTCGTTACGTAAAGGCTTGTTAAAACGAGGTTCTGAAAAATAGTGTGTTCTTCCAATCACTTTGGTAAAAGTCTGGTGCTTTAATCAGGGTTCGAACAGATTGACCTGGTTGAGGTCATTGTTATCAGTAAGGTCTTTCGGCTCGCATGGCCAATAGTAACCGTACCGGTAACAGCCTGTTTCACTACTTGTCGAGTTCGCTACATATTACTTTCTGTACATCATTTAAAACATTTCCGTAGTCCCTCTAGAAAAAAATCTTTTAAAAGATTTCTCGTTCTTTTACGCTTTCCCCTCTGAGGGTGCACATTTTGGACTTTGCCAATAGCCAGCGAGACCTGTTTCGTTTATTGGAAAGACTCTTATGGCTGTCGAATCAGCAAGAGATCTAGGAGTATACATAGATTTACACCTGACCTATGACACTCATATCTCCCACTTAGTCTCTTCTTGCTTGACTAAACTGGTTCAGATCAACCGCGTGAAATATTGTTTTGATAGAAAGACTTTGGTTTTAATAATTACATCTCTTGTCTTTAGCAAAATGCTCTACTGTTCGACCGTGTGGTCTAATACCTCATCTAAGAACATCCAAAAGCTGCAACTTATTCAGAATTTCGCCTGCAAAATTATCTGCGGCGCTCGGAAATATGACCACGTGACGCCATTACTTGACGAACTCAACTGGCTTCCAGTTAGCAAGATGCTCAAATTCAGAGACGCTGTTATGGCTTATAAGTGTGCCAGCAATTTAGCTCCTGAATACCTATGTGCTAAGTTTAAAAAACGATCTTCTGTACATAATCGCACAACCCGCAATAATGAGAAGTTCGAAATCCCATTATTCAGGTCAGCCACTGGCCAACGCACCTTCGCCTATAGAGCAGTATCCCTGTGGAACACGTTAGACGAAGACCTTAGAAATGCTACAACTGTAAAGGCCTTTACGAAAGCCCTGAAACTTGTAATGAATGAATGATCGAATGACAGTTAGCATTTAACAATTATTAGCTTGTTAGATATAGCTTGCATTTATATTTGTAAATAGGTACTGAAAAACCTTTTTTTTGGGAGTATTTATTAAAGTTTTAATTTAATTTAATTTAACCTGTATGTAGGTAGCGAACTCAAACGTAGCGAATTTGACTAGTTGCGAAACCGGTGTAAAGCGAAAGTGCTACATTGTCTTCTTACCTTCCAATAGCTGTTGAGTCTTCCTCTGTAGTTCATTGAACTTACTAAGTACAACTTGCCAGTGTCTGTAGCATTTGTAAACTTCTGACCATGAAGAATTCTCGTTCAAATTATTACTTCTATTAACAACTTCATCAGTGAGTTTTGTCAATTTTTCATGTTCTTCAAGAAGTCCACGAGCATTGCTTTGTAATGCCTCATGAGTGTGAATTCCTTCTGCATCAAATACACATTCAATACGATTAACAAAATGCTGACGTGGTGAAGGTTCGTCCCTGTGGCAAGTGACGCTTTTTAGTTCAGAATACAGCCTTGAGCTTGTAGCTTTAAGTTTGCGATATTTACCAGGCAAAACAAGTTCAGTTTCTTTGCTGAAAGGATCAAACCATTCCTGTTTTTGACCATGAACATGCCTGGTCTCTGGAGTACACTGGCCATCCTGGTTACTTAGCCCAGAAGATTTGCATGGTTTCCCCGTTGTATTTTGAAATTTGTTGCTCAAATCATGCGATGCTACAGGGTTCATTACATCAACTTGTAATTTACTTTCATGCAATTCTCTAATTAATTCAGTGGATCTATTAGCACATTTAAATGCCTCAAGTGTTTTAACTGTTGTGACGGGTTCATTTCCCCGTAAAGGACCAGGTTGTAATTCATGATGTAAATCCTTTGAATATGAATTGGAATCTTTTTCTCTGTGAATGGATATTTCTTCCCTTTGTGCTTCACTGTCAGATTGTCTTGTAACACTCCTTGCAGAGGGGTCAGCTCCTGAAAAATAAGTATACCACGATTTATTTCATGTAATCATCTCAGTACATTATGAGATGGCCGGTTTTTTTTACTAGATTCGTATTGTCCATGCTACAGTAGATCACGAAATTCTGGGTAATGTTGACATCAACTAAAAATCGCACAGTTGACCGAAATATCAAAATAGTTGCTTCAAACATTTAAGAGAAATACAAAGAAAGAAAAAGAAAGAAAGGAGAACCAGACAGGCAAACCTGAAGAAAATTAAAATGGATTACGTTATTGTATACAAGGGTGTAGCCAGTCCATGGACCTATAGGCCCGGGCCTACAAATTTAGTCACGCACTAGTCATGCGTGCAATTTTCAGGATGTGTGGAAATGAAAGTTAGCCAGGCCTACAACTAGTCGACAAGCTGGCTACGCCCCTGGTATAACTTATCATAACTTTCCTATTTCTGTGTGAGTTTAATAAATAAACTTAACACAAGGGAGATACAAAAAAGACGTAAAATACATAAATAAAATATAGTCAAAACGAAGCAGTAGACACGCCAATCTGACGAAAAGTAAATGAGATTACATTCTTGCTTAATACTCGCCTAACCCTGCTTGTAGAGAGAGGCCATTATTATTTTATTCATATCGATTTGCCTGAAGGCATGACTAACAGTGTCCAAGAATCGTCCTTGTTTCCCACAGTGGCAACAAATTTCCCTTAAAGGGTGTTTCTTACACCAATTTATAGTTTATAACCACATGATAAAACACAGGGAAAATCATTGACAATACAGAGACCTAATCCTTTTGAACCCCATGCCAAGAGAAGCACTTACTTTGTGTTCTAGAAACATTCTTCAAAAGCTTTCCTTTGGTGTCTTTAAGAACACTGTCTAAGTACACCTTGGCAGAATTGGTCTGTGAGTGTCTAGATTGAACTAAGGAGTTTGCTGATGAGGGTCTGCTGTATGAAGAGCTGTATGTACTCCTCACAGCTGACTTCTGTGCTGCGGGTTTCTTCACTGCTGTAGGATGTCTTGAAGCAGTTTTAGACAGTTTAGGAATGGGCTTTTTTACTGAAGGCTGAGTGGATTGTTTAACAGATAAGTCTGAAAGAAAATAACAGACTGACATTCATGGACTGACATTCATTCATGGACTGACATTCCATGCTGATTTTTTTTATCGTGCAAAAATAAAGCTCTTACCTTCTTATCTTACCTTATGACTCTTTACAAGTTCAAACGAGAAAGGAAAATTTGCCAAGTACATTCCTTGGCTCTCAGCCCTCAATGAGCCTGTAAACTGACTGACATTAGACTACAGTCTTCATGCAGGTATAAACACAGCAGTAACTACCTCAGTGCACCTAATTCCTTATCGCACCTTACTTAAAGACCTTAGGAAGTTAGGAAAATGTGATATAGACAAATATTAAACAATCTATATCAAAAATCAATAGAACACTACACTCTTTAGAAGCCTCCACAAACAACAAGTAACCATGGTGGTTGTAGCTATATGAATTGGGTCATGATGCCTTTTTCATTGTAAACCTATTTTTTAGAGGTATTACTTAGAATTTTGTACATAATGTGTTTTTAATTACCGTGGAACCCTACTCTACGGACACCTACTTCTTTAGGATAAATTTGTTACAGTTACAGTTGAGAAATTAAGCAATGTTTTCTCATGAAAATATCTGCTTTCATCTTCATATCGATAAAACATGTGTCTGGGATGTTTTTTATTCTTCTGAGAACCCGCTAAAGATGGACACTCGATTAATTCAGACACTATGGTATGCCCCATCAGAGTCTGTATCAACCAGTTTCCACTGTTTACAACTGCATGAAGATAGGGCCACAAACTGAAGAAGGTAGGCATACCAGTAAAACTGTAATCATGAGAATTAAAACAAACAAACAAACAACAAAGAAAAACAGGTAGACAAGAACTTACTCTTGCCTGCTACTGGAATGGGCTTTTTTGTTATTTTCTTTTTAGGGGCATTGTTAGCCTTAGCTGTGGCTTGATCAACCTACAAAAGGAAATAAATAAATTGTTGTAGTTAATTTTTTATCTCAGCTAATTTTTGTTTTTCTTTTGTTTTTGGGTACGGTAATGTATGCTAATGAAGTTGAAACAAAGGAAAAATAAAAATTTCCTGAGATAAAAAATTAACTACAACAACATTATTAAGTCCTGATGTTATTTACTTTCAAACTAATAAAACTGTGAACACTTAAAATATTTTAGGAATGTTTATTGTGTTATGACCAATCCCAATGAAGATAAGGACCTGCAAAGCAAGTTTGTGGTTTAGTTTTCCCATGCCTGATTCATCTAGCACATCCCTCACTAGTTATTATACAACTTGTCTCAAAAAAGCTGCAAAACTACTATAGATGTTCATGTGAACAAACAAAGGCAGAAATGCTAGAGTAATACTTGAATTACCCAGGCAGGTATTTTGGGATAGAGATTAATTTTGTCTATTAAGCTTCCTGGGGGTAATTTTGTGGAAGGAAACTTTTTCACATTAGATTTAACCATCTTTAACACTTTTCAACACTGCCCTTTTGTGTTCAAATTAAAGTACTATGTGCATGAACATGTACCCAGTGCACACATTACTTGAATTGTATCATAATTTCTAGTGTTATTCTGCCATGCAGGATTCTCATGCCTTCTGTGGGATGTAGAGTGTGTGATTCAACTTGCCTTCCTTATATGATAATCACAAAAATTGTACATAAGCCAAAACAAGTTTACGATAATAATATTGCAACTTTTTCCTTCAGGTAACCAACTTGTCCATTATAAACGTAGAACAATTTTATGTGTTACACGGCCGGGGCTCGAAAAAGACTTGAATTCCAGCCTGCTGTTTGGACAAGCACCTCAAGCCAGGCAACACTTGTCTCGGTTAATGATTTTGTTTGAGGATGACTTGCTTGGACCCTTGGCCATTGAATAAGTAGCAAGTAAACTTCAAAACATTAATACTTGCTCAACGAGAAAATCGACTTGTCTTAGACTACCATACAGGACTTTTTTCAAACCCTACTGACAAATATTCGCACAACTGTTTTCACATACTTTTAGTTGTATCTCTCGCACTTTTTGTGCCTTGGCTAACAAATCATCAAGTGCTGCTAGCTCTTTTGTCTCGGCTGCACTAGCTAAGAAAAGTAAAGAAGGGCAAATTTAATTACAGATTACTATTCTTAGTTTATTACATTATCAGTTTAGCACAGTACAAATTTAAGGTGGTGGTCTTGTCTGACTCTCTTAATGAGCCATAGAGTAATTTCAGAGCTGTTAATAAGCTGTTAAAACCGCCCCGCTAGGTAGCCATCCTTAGCCGGCTACTTTCATCTCCTTCTACCATAACTGCTAACAAAAAATAACCATCCATTTCCTAGTTTTGAATGACATTTAACATATATTGAAACAAGTTTAGATCTGTGCAATGTTTGAACCGTGTGATGCCATGGAACGCCTGGAACATTTTGACGGCCTTGTTCCCAGTCCTGTGCATATTCTGACAAATTGACATGGCGTCTGTGGTGGAAAATACCTCTTGAAAACCCCTGAAAATGCCATTTCAAAGACTAAATTTCAAAATGTCCCTAGATACCTCAACCTTCAAGAACCTGTGCCTTCTTTTGTAAGAGTTCCAAAGCTGCCTACTATTCATTATCAGCCTACTACTTAAAAATGTCTTGACAGCCCTGAGTAATGTTGGCTAGCAAACACAAGTGAACCAACAATGGTTTCAGCAATGAAGAATTCATTTTATTTTTATACCATACACAGAAAGACAAGGGAGGAAAAAAGACAATACCACTTATGTTAGGTATGCAGCCACCTAGAAAACTGTAGCTAAAAAGCTAATCTAGCTAAGAGGCACAAAACACATGACAAATAAAAGAAAAATGTGAATGATATTATAAGAGGAAACTTATTCCCTGCTTCCCTAAGTGATATTATATTTGTGATGCCACTTTTATAATACTTAACCTTTGCATTCGGGAGGATTTTCATCTTCTAGTGCTGGTGGATTTTTACTGCTTTCTGGATTTTCCCCATCTTTTTCCTCAGACTTTGATTTCAGTGGCCTTCATAGAAAAAATAATAGGTAAGGTATGCAGCCACCTAGAAAACTGTAGTTAAAAAGCTAATCTACCTAGGAGGCATAAAATATATGACAAAAGTAAAATGTGAATGACATTAGAGAAAATTTATTCGCGGCTTCCCTAGGTGATAATTTTGTGATGCCACTTTCATAATACTTAACCTTTGTATTCAGGAGGATTTCCAGTGGCAAGGGGCTGAATGTGTAACATTTATGTATTTTACACCCACAGTCTACTTTCTTTGGGTAGAAAACAACAGGAATGATGAACAGTCAAGGCATAGCAAGGAAGGCAAGGCTAGTAAAAAAATCATGGTTAATATTTTTGCACGGCTCCCTCCATACTATATGCAGACTGTTCAAATACATCACGGGATGTCTAATTTGTTATCAGCACCCACCACCCCTTAAGATGGCTGGAACCCTCAATTTTTTTGTCGTTGCCTTTTGAAAAATGAAATTTGAAGGGTCCAAGTTTTGTTGGCTTCTTTGACAAAGAAAACCTGATCTTCTGCCATCCTTACAAGTTAGGTGGAGGGTGCAGTGTTCTCCCTCATTTTAGCTCAGCAGGTAAGAGACCATTCTTGACCGGTAAGGCAAAAAATATATGCTAGAGCTGCACTTTCCTGGGAAGGAGGTGGGGTGAGGGACATGGCCCCAAACTCCCTGGGAAATTTTTAGGAGCTTATAAGTTCTCTGAAACATCAATATCATTCGGTTTTTTAAGACCTATTTTAGGGGAATCCGCTGTTATAAGTTATCCGCCTTCTGATCTGAGGTTGAAAACTTACAACAAATTTTAAAAACTTACTTTTTAAAGAGCCACTGGGCTTGAAGATCTCCTGTAAAGTCCACAGTATACCTTTTTTCCTTCAAACTGGTAGTTTAAATCTTTTAGACAACAATTTTGAACGTGTGATTCCAATATGTCTTAAAAGTTCTCTTTCCATAATGTGTGACCCATGTATAAGAAAGAAGATCATAATTTGCATCTTTTTTTAAAACAACCTGTTTAATTTTAGTGAAACCCTTAAGCGGTTGCAGGTAGTAATAAGTGTTGCTGCAAGTGATAAATTTTACCGGTTACTGCCTTATAAGGAGAGCACTGAGGGTGGGGGGTTAGGCTGGTGCCGATAAAATGGAATCTCCCAGTTGAGCAGGTATTTGACTGCACGTGAAATAGGCCACTTTCAAGCTGTCCTAAACCTCTGTGTCAAAGCAAGGCTAGGAATATACCGTAAAATTCCGAAAATGAGCCCCGGGGCTTATATTTTTCAAAGACCCTTTTTGAGGGGCTTATTTTTGGAGGAGCTTATATTCGGAGGGGCTTATCTACGGAGGGAAATTTGCGTTTCAAAATCGATTGGGCTAGTCTTATAGTTGGAAGTAAATTTACCGTTTTTGCTTTGTTTTACTTTGTATTTGAGGGCAATTTTCCAAGTACAAGCCCCCAGGAGGCTTATATTTGGAGGGGCGATTGAACAGAGGGTTTTTTGCATTACCGGTTTGGGGGGCTTCTATTTGGAGGAGCTTATACATGGAGGGGCTTATTTTCGGAATTTTACGGTAGTTTTTATTCTCATGCAAATAAGCCTCGTTTTTTAACTGAGATTTTGGATCACTGGCTGTGGGACACAATCTCACCAGTTCCTTTTTTTTTTACAACGCACATTTCACACACCCTTTTCCACTAGCAGACAATAACTATTAAAGAATTATTTATAACATGAACGCATTTAAAAACGACTTTTATAGCTTACCAGGGTTTGAGCAGTTCTCGACATTGACGAACGCAACATTCGGTTTCCCTTCGCCTTTGCAAACAAAGCTTCTGCGTCCTCGTTACTTGTTCTTCCAGCCTAACCATGAAGGTAATATATAAATTTAACATAACCTTGAATTGCTACCTATTTGTTACAAAAACGTCAGCTCACATTTTGAGAACTTCGCATAGCTCCTCGGCGGCCATCTTGCCAACTTATATTTGTTCCCAGGGCTCCTCGTTTGAAATGAGGGCGCGAAACTCGACTGCAAATATTCTCCTCTCCCCTACCCGCTAAGGTAAGTAACGTGGAAAGGACAACAGCCATAATAGGACTATTATGGCTCTTGGAAAGGACAAATCTTTACTTTTTTTATCTCATTTCTTGTCTTTAACTTTACTATAGTAATAATAATTATCACACTTCCTTCTTCTTAGAGTGTATTTTTGACAGATAATGATATTTTAACAGAATACGAGTGATGTCATTCGAGTATCAGTAAAATTCTGTTTTAATAATACTAAATGTTTATTTATTTCCTGTGAGAAATTAGCCAGCGCAGCAGACATACGCACACCGGAGGGAAAAATTTCGAGGACGCGTGCTCGTGTTCCCCTCTCGCGATCGAAAAAAGGACTAACCCTGAAAAAAAACTAATGGACATAGAGGGCTAGTGAGAAAGTAGCAGCTGTGGAATCTAAATATAAACAAACCGCGGAAATTGGTCGTAAGATGAGGGTATGACAAACCAACCTCTTCATTAATTTGTAATATTTATTTATGATTAGCAACCCCTCTTCCCACAGGTGTTTTTAACCCAAGGTAATCTATTTGTGACACTTATAAATCTATACAAAATAAAACAATTATTTTACCACTTCCGGACACATCAACAACAATACTCTAGCAAGGAACGCACTTCACCAATAGGTGTTCTTAATCCGTTTCCTGCAATTAATTTTAAACTTAGAAGTAGGTTTGCAATTAATTAATGTTATATTAGCAGTATTGCACTGCTAAATTAAAAGTTAACGCAAAATAATGAAAATACATGAAAAAATAAAACATGAAAGAAATTGAGGGCCGCAGTTTTTACAGCTAGTTGACGCCTTTTTTGTTTGAGACAACTAGCATTGACGCAAAGGCAAAAGCAAGTAAAGATTGTCTGGAGCCCAGGGGAAAAGATCGGTAAGTTTCGATTCTGAAAAACCTGTATGTGCAAAAAAGAGTTTAACAAAGTTTACTCATTATAGAATGCTATTTGTTCCTAGAATTACAACGAAGTTTCCTTCTCCTAGAAATGGGAGTTTATTTCAGGTTTTTTCTTCTGGTATCTTGCCTCGTACTTGTCAAAGGTAAGTTAAAGATAGAATTAACTCGAGTAGCGCATGATTCATGCACATCATAAATGCAAGGAAAAAAACAAACAAGTACCAAAACAGAATCATGCCAACTGAGATTAGCTCTTACGCTCCATTCTTTCCCTTACTTTTTACTGCTTGTTTCAATAATAAAAAGAATCAAAGTTATTTTTAAGACCTACAAATTTAAAAAGGAAAGATAATTGTGCATGTGCTCGCGACTATTGATTACCTGATGAGAAGTATACCAGTATATTACCCGTCAAGCAGAGGCCCTTCGATCTTCCTAGGCCTCTACTCTCATGGTAACCGCTATATCAGTTCGGAATTTAATCTCAGAGTGTACATTTCCATATACTGTGGAAACCTCCTCGTGTGACCACCTTCCATAACTATAACCCACCAAGCAACTAGCCGAAACACCAAAATTTGTTTACATTCTTTTTTTTTTTTTTTTTTTTTTTTTTTTTTATTTGTTTACATTCTTACTATTTTTGATAGTAAGGCTAAAAATATTTTGTTATTAAGCATTTTTAAATCCTTTTGATCGCAGTTTTACCAAAAATTCAAAACTACGATCAAAATATATTAATTGGCTAGCAAAGTTTTCGCCTACAACATTCAATCCTGGACATATCTCAAAACTTTTGTGTGGTACCATTTATTTCTGAGCCTCTGGTAAACCATCAACTGAACTTTCGTAAGCGCCCGCTCGGCGACGCCTATTCCCCTTTCGTTAACGGTCGTTGCCATTTTTAACGGTCGATGCCACCATTGATCATACCAAGCCTTTAGTCATGATGATGTAATATATTCCCTGGATTAAAGGCAAGTGGTACGTTTTTGAATAGTCTTAGAAAGAATGACGTTGTAGCCCAAGTTGAATTTACGTTACATGTTATGGAAAGGGATAGCTAGGGTCACTTGTTTTTGATGTATCAGTTAAGAGGGTCAGTTTGCTTGTTTATGTACTTAAATTTTTCTGGAATTTTGGCGGGTCGGCGTGGCAGTGTTGTGGTAAAGGAGAGAGATTCAGGATACTAAGGGCGCGATCCATTCAACCAAAATTCAGACCGGTCCGACCGGGAAAAGAGGACCACCTCAAAAGGTGGACCCGTTTTTTCGAAACTTTTCCGGTTGGACCGAACCGATCCATTGAGTTTTGGACCGAAATTTCCGGAAATTTTGGTTGAATGGATCGCGCCCTAAAGGTCTGGGTTCGACCCTGGCTTGCGATCTTCTTTCTTTTTAATAGAAACACTCTCAAGACAGCGACCGTTTACGAAAGGGAAATTTGCCTTGGCGACCACTTTTTGGTTTGACGGTTTCATAATTTTCCCTTTTTTTTGAGCCCTTGTAATTAAAGCGACCACTTGATACACTGACTCGGATCTCTATGGTCGCTGTACACTGTATGTACTTCGATAAACAAAGCCAAGACGACGTTTATATTGACAACATGTAACTTCACATGTCGAAATTGCTCGCAAAACAGCTCTACCAAAATAGATGCGTTCAGAATTCTATTCGGAAGAGATTCCTTGTGGATTGATTCTCGTAAGCGACCGACTCCCGTCATCGACCACTAACCGCTCTTCCGATTTCGAGTAGTCACTTACGATTTACATACTCTGATTCAGATCGACCCGGTCATGCACACACAAGTCTGTCAAGGAGGCAAAATGCAAAAGCAGATTTTTAAGAATATCACAATCCAAGGAGTAACAGAAAAATCACTTGTTTTATTTCTTGTAGGTAATTTTGACAAGTGTCACTGCATGGAAGCCTCGTTCGAAAGAGGAGGCTGCTACGGGGACCAAGAGAACCATCGGTTGCTAAGATACCACATTCTGAATGAAGCCCAAAAGCGACTGACTAACTTCTGGTTGCCGTTTTTGCCTGATTTTGACAGCAACCCCCTGCCTGATTTTATTTGCCGTTGTGCCGCTGAGGCGAAGAAGCGCGGATTTGACGTCTTTGGTATAAAGAACTACGGTATGTGCAGAGGCGGATCCTGGGGAGGGGCCCGGGACGCCCGGCGCCCATGGCTTATTTCAAACCTCCAAACTGAGGCCACACAGATGTGTGATTTAGAGTGTTTTTTAGTGAAAAAAAAAAAAAGTCCGGGTCTCCGATCGAGTGTCTGAACGTTTTTGCAACTGGTTGTTGCAAATTTTTGCTACAGGACATGTCGGTTTGCAATCCTGGACATCCGGTAGACTACCGGTGTGAATCAGAACAATATCAATAACATAAGATGACTTTGAATGAAACTACAGTACTGGTATTTTTTGTACGGCAAAAATTTATTTTATTTATCCTTTTTTTATTGCGTATGTGTTCAAATATTGAAAATACACAAAAATGATTCAAAATTGGCTTTTGCAATTTCTGTCAACAGAAAAAAAATAAGTCCTCATTTGAAATACTATTCTTTACCTATAGTTCCATCGTTTCCTTTCGGCAGATTACATGCACACACACAAACATAAACAAACCGAGCCGCATCATGACGAAAATAGAGCTTTATATCCGGCCGCTTATCACACTAACAAACCCGCCCATAAAAAATGTAGCCTGTGTCGGTGGAAGAGGAACTGCAAAGGCTTGGGGAGAATGGGAAGGAGACGCTTTGGAATTTTCTCGCGCCTTCGTTCTCGCTTCTCGCGTCCAAACCGCGAGAATGGCGGCTTTGCCGCGAAAACTTTCACACGCGAGAAAACAATTCCGCCAACTAATGGCCCTTTTAAAAAGGGCCATTAAAAATGCCGCAGAAATTAAGTTCGGCATTAAATTCTTGTTTGGGCTCCTAATTGAGTTAATTATAAGGTGTGATTTTTCTTCAAGGGGAGTGCTGGGCTGATTACAAGTGTGAGTTGATGAAAAAGGAATGGCCACCCTCTTATCTCCCCCATTGTACTAATAAAGACTCTCAAAATTGCAAAAATGACGAAAGGTATTGCAGTGGAGACGATCAGGCAATAATGACCTACAGAATCATCGGCAAGTACAAACGCTAATACCTCTTCGAATTCCTTGAACGTTTCTTGTTTGTGGGCCAGTCTTGTAGAATTATAGCCTCCCACGCAGACGTTCTTTTGGCTCGTCACGCAATCGGCAGGGACGCGTGACGAAGCCCAAAAAGCGTCTGCGTGAGAGGCTAGTAGAATTAGCAATCAATTTAATTTTTCGACTTACCGGCAACGTACTTAAAGAATAATAGTAAAGAAAGGAAGAATAACAACAACAAAAACCAAAACCCTAGACCATTAATTTCCTATATGGGGGGAGCTGCCATCCCGGCAGGCAATAAGAGCATGCGCCTGGGACAAGAAACACCGCACCACGCACTTCGCACCATTGGAATCTGCGTGAATTATCATTTAAATTACACTGTCGATTAAGGTATATCGATTGATTAAATAGAGCAGTTAAGTAAAGTAAAGTGAAGTGAAGGAAAGGGAAGGGAAGGGAAGAGAAGTGAAGTGAAGTGAGGTGAAGTGAAGTGAAGTGAAGTGAAGTGAAGTGAAGTGAAGTGAAGGGAAGAGAAGTGAAGTGAAGTGAAGTGAAGTGAAGTGAAGTGAAGTAAAGTAAAACTTTATTTTAACAGGGTGGCCCATTCAGCTCGGGGGCTGGTCTCCATAAGGGCCCTGCGTCTTAAAAACTACTTGACATTAAGAATTTGAAATTACACTTTAGAAGTCTAATAAAGACGTAGGCCAAACAACGTCGAACTTTTCATGAGACAAACCAATCATAGCAAGTTAAGTTCATGAAAAGTTCGACATCTGGCTCAGTTAAGTCCATCTGAATGAGTTTGGATCGTCCAACACGTTCTATTGGTCTGCTTCAGACGGATAAAACGTCTGAAGATCATGTCCGCGACAAACGTCGATCTTCCCATGCAGCGAACTAAACTAATAAATTAAAGATTTGTATGATAATGTATATTTTTTTCAAAAAATTGCTGTTTGGTCTGATTGGTTTGACGAGTCCTAAGTTCGACGTCTGACCCAACAGAGGATCTTAACTTACACTGTAATTTAGTTCGACCCAAATTTTGGGTGTGGCTCGTCTCATGAAAGTTCGACGTTTGGCCTAGGCCTCAAATAAATGTAGACTAATTAGAGACTGATAAATTTTCTATTCGTGTAACTTTTCCATAACCTGTCATTAAGACTAATATTTTATTTCGTTTTACAAGTACTAAATATAGATTGATGAATTTTCTATTCGTGCAACTGTTCCATAACCTGTCATTAAAACTAATATTTCATTTCCTTTTACAAATATCCCCCTGACGAACGCCTCTTTGTCCTACATCCAAGACCACTGTAGTGTCACTTTCAAGAAGCTTGGCTGCTACAACGATGGCACCACAGGCGAGAAAAGTTTGCCAAATTACATTCTAAATGACCGCGATCCTACGTCACCATCCTGGAGCGGAAAATACATCGACTGGCAGAACTGGTACGAATATCTACCCGATTTCCTCTGCCGATGTGCAGAAAAAACTAAACAGAGAGGATGGAAAATGTTTGGAATGAAATTTTGGGGTTCGTAATTTGATATTAGGATAGAAAATGTTTGGAATGAAATTTTGGGGTTCGTAATTTGATATTATACTGTTTAATGGTCTTTAAAGGGGCTATGCATAGCTATCCCACGAGGATATTACGGTTTGAGATCAATTCTGTGCAGGGGTAAAGTCATTATTTTAGGCTGCGTGCAAACGGACGCAACAACTCCCAACATTGTTGCGCCAACAATATTGGGAGTTGCTGCGTGCGTTTTGGCTGTGGTGTACAAACGGATGCAACAACTCCCAACAATTTTGGGACCTGCAGTGCATCGTGGGAAGGATACAACCCATAAGTCTTTGTAAACCATGCGTAATGAGCGTGCGTGGCCCCAACAATGTTGGAAGACCTGTGCAAACGAATCCAACATTGTTGCGCTACGCTTAGGCGATCACGGAACAAAAGAAATGTCGGGAGTTGTTGACTGAAAAGTTTGACCGGTTTCAAACTTTGCCCAACAACACGCAACAACATGCAACAGGGTGTGCAACCGGACGCAACATGTAACATCCATCAATGTTGTTGGCCAACAATGTTGCGCCCGTTTGTACGGGGATTGACTTTAGTGCTTTTTAATTTACTCGTGCACAAAATGCTCCTATAGAGCTTTGAAGAAGACATCAAACAAATTTAATCAGGGAACAAATTAATTTTAAATCAATTTTTCATTGAATCACAACCAGATTTAACGTTTCTGGAACCAGAGGGTTATTCCTCCCGAAAGGGGTACCTTTTACAGGATTCAGGGGGTCAATTTCATAAAACTTTACAAGTGCAATTTACAAGTGCAGCTTCTGAAGTGTAGCTATTGCTTTCGGACCCTAAACAATAACTTCACTTGTAAATTACACTTGTAAAAGTTTTATGAAATTTGACCCCAGGTGTATGAAAGCGCACTTCATGGCTACGGCATTTTATTTATTAAACGCTAAAAGAAAAATCCTGTAAGTAGGTAGGTGTGAGAGGTACCATTTTTTTAGTGAGAAGTATACAAAAGGGGCACCTATTCAAAAATGGTTTATAAAAGGGTAAGGTGTTGGACCTTACGACGGAGCTTCCCCATGCAAAACGCCCGCAAGATTGCTGTACGGTAAGTAAGGATTTAAGTATAGAGGACAACAATTAAAAAAACTCGGTGGATGGGCTGTATCTAGTAACTTTTTACCCAGAAAGAGATACTCTCTCACGCTTTTTAAAAAACCTTACATTTAAAAATATCTCACCAACCGCGACCACTCTATTCCACAGGGGAATGTTGGAGTGGCCCAAATGCACAGGACACCTTCTTTGCTCAGGGTGCGGCAACTGACTGTAACAATGATCAGTGTTGTGACAATCAGTGTTATGGGCAATGTAGACTGGAGGACAGTTACTGCACTGGCAGACACCTGACCGCTGCTGTTTACGGTATCGGTAAGTACCAAGTGTGGCGTCATAGCGTGAGCCCGCAGTCACTGAGCAGAATTTTTACGGTATTCCGGAAGGTTGGAAGTTTTTTCATTGCGTACAAGATTCGCCGCTTTAGAAACGAAGGAGACTGGGCCGAGTAAGCTTTCGCAACGACATCTGGGACTGTTTCTAGGGCGGGAAAAAATTTAGCCAATAGCTGAACGGCGCGTCCCCAGTAACGATCCAAGAAACAATTTGCGGGACACATTTCTGCTCCAGTCCACTTCTCGTTTCTAAAGTGGAGACATGCGTAACTGCAAGCATCTTGGCGTGACGTGTAAACCGGCGAGAAACAGGCATCAACAATTAATTACATGGTACAAGCATTCACACTGAAAACTGAGTGAAGAAATACTATGCTATACCCAAGGATATCTATTGTATGTTATGAACGTGCAGTTCTGTCACTTGCGCTCACCATCCTTTGATGACGTTTGGAGTTTTTGCTGACCTGTGATCTACTTTGCTTTTACAATGCAAATTACAGGAATAGACCTTTGCATATAAGATGCTTCCTTTGCGCCCCATTTCTAACTGAACAATTCTGCCCAAAGAAAGAAAGAAAGAAAGCGCCTTAAAGGTCGGTAAAAAAAGACATATTCTATGTTTTGAGCTGCGCCTGAAGTCGCCCGCACGCAAGCTAAAGGCTGTATTGTTAAAAATTATAAAAGGAAAAAAGGAAACAATTCCTTCTTTGCAGTTGATGAGCCAGATGATGGGAGTGCACAAGATACTGATATCAACTCATGAAGTCATATCATGCTGGTTTTGGGAATCATCGGGAATCATCAATGGAAAGCGATTAAAGTGGTATAGACGACACCTAGCAGCAATTCTCAAAGTAAAAAAAGTGGTTTTGTTGTAAGACTGCGGACTTTATTTTATGATTAAAATAAAAAGGGGGAAAGATCATGAGCTGTGTATTTGCTTAACATATTCTAAAAGTACGCCCCAAGTCTTTTGAAATAGTCTAAGGCTATGTTGACGCTTGTGCGATACAAAACCATATCGGATAGGGCTCTGCCTCGTACCCAGACGTCTCTCTTTTGATGAAAATGTGAGCGCAAAGGAAGGCGGGAAGGAGACAACGGGCGAGACTGTCGTCTGTACCCTTCCCATGGTCCTTGCGGTCGTTTCGCGCTCGCCTCTGCCATGCGAAAAACGAAGCGCCTGAGGAGGAGGCTGGGATAGGGCTTCTGTTCAAACACAAGAACGCGCATTTCGACGCGAAGCTGCGCCGCGCTGATCTTGAAAGTGGATCTTTACGTATCGGATAGTTTTCTGCCGCTCTTCGTCGCAGAGTGAACAGCTAATCAGACCGTAACGGAAGCAAATGAGTAAGAGAGCGGACTGGAACCCACTGAGACGGAAGTAAATATTCAGAAGTGAGGCACGATGTTTGATGTGTGGGAACGACTTGTACGATTCTGTTCTGTTGTCGTTCATACTGTAATGGATCTGCCTCGTACCCAGACGTCTCTCTCGCGCGCGCAAAGGAAGGCGGGAAGGAGACAGCGGGCGTCTGCCATCTGTACCCTTTCCATGGTCCCTTGCGGCTCATCACCAGTCGCTCGCCTATACCTTGCGGAATACGAAGCGCCTGAGGAGGAGGCTGGTAATAGATAGCTTTTCACGTCGACACGAAAAGCTATCCGGTATATAGTAGGCATGTCACCGACCAAGCTTACATATTTTACAAACAAGCAGTCACCTGATGACGCTTTCTATTCTGAGTGAAGTCCGGGCGCACTCTTTTTCTGTGTTTCTTTTTCTTAACTGAAAGCTCTTTTCTTGGTAGACGTATCGCACGTAAGAGATGCCTTTAGGCTATTCAGCATCTTCAAAGTCACGTCATTTAACGGTGACTATAGCCAATAGTGATGCTGTTAGTGTACTTCTACTATAAACAAAGGAGGTACATTCACCAAGCGTTACTTTTTTGTCTTGCTAACAGGGCGTAGATGTTCATCTTTCGTGACGTCTTAAGCCCTTTCCTCTGTAATCTCGGTTCCACTTCCCTCCAGAATACCCAGAACACACGCAGAATATGCCGCAACCTCTGATGTAATGTTTGCGACAAAAACGCGAGTGTTTCCTTCGGAAATATGAATTATATTCGTCGCCGTTTGCAGTTTCTCGAGGACACCACCGGTGACGTCGTGTTTCAGAATCGACGTTGCTATGGCAACCGATAACTTCCCGTCAGGCTTCACGAAAACTTTCCGTACCAAATTAGCATCTACAAAATTAATAACAGAGACAAATTAAAAGTGGGGTAGGGGATGATGAGTGGGGCCAGTTAGAAAGTTATAAAAGAGGAGGTGGGCTAGTAAACATGGTAGAGGATTATGCTGATTTGTGATTGAATAAGGTACTCAGTTTAACAGAGTACCATTGCGAGAACCTTGGCAAGCAAAACATTAAGAAAATATGAATGATGACTTTCGATTAAATTACGAACAGATCGCCTTTGCGGGGTGGTCATTTGTTCAGTGCGGAAACGCGCGACTAATCGGCTCCTTTCGTGAATCTGTCGTTCACGTTTACTGGTGGCAAAAGGAGTTGATTTGTTGGTACAGTTGAAAGTCTAAAATTGAGAAATAATATTATCAACAAGTGGAAAAACTGCATCACTCACCTTCCTTTTCAGGAGGTTTGTCGTAAATTCCATCAACATCAGTCAGAAATACTGCCCTTTTTGGACGCAAATGTTCTACCAAACTCTACAGAATACGATAAAAGTGTGTTAATATTTTCATGCATAACCACAGTGCATACATGCTCTATAATGCACAACTGCAGCTTGGTATTCAGACAAATGACCCTATGAAAGTACCCCACCTAGTATAGTTAAAGTCTTAGTAGTAAATTCCAAGCATGTCCACTCTCTGATTCCTCCTGGTAGGAAATTTGTCAAGTTACGCTGGGTGTTTCCATAATGGGTGACCATCAAGGTCTGCCTGGAGGGGTTGGGGGGGGGGGGGGTGGCATTGGGAATTGTCAGTTCTTCCAACAGAACAGAATTTCACATAAATTAGAGACTAAAGATATTCGTCCTTGAAAAGTGATTTGAGTTTATTAGTGCGGTGAACACCAGCCTCTGCACATCCAAGGCACAATACATTCATTTCAGAAGAAAAGGACTAGATAAGCACGTAAATAGGATTGTCTTCACAAAGCAACCAAAACTGAACTATCTGAATAGGTGTGCAGCAGAACGATTTGCAATTTTATTTAGAGGTAAATTTTCAAGACTGCAGTTTGAAATTTTGTGTTATTAAGTGCCTCTTTTGGAAAGAACATAACCTAGCAGATAGTATTCTTGTCACTCTGTTACAAGTCAAGAAATTTAATGTTAAACTTTGCTAATTTTTTTTGTTTTTAGAGGTGGTAATGTTTATTGATACCATCTCAAATTTTTATTTCTTTGCTGGTCACTATGACTTTTAACATTGTTATAAAAAATACTATTGTTGGGTGGGGTTTTGCACACTATTTTGGGAGCCCACGTTACGATGCAATTTGCACTTGACTGAAGAAAAAATAAAACTGCCAGACAAATGCCTTGGGGAATGCATGCTTGAAATTGACTGATTGATAAAACTGTCATTTACCTCAATAATTTTGTCTCCGCTAAGAATAGCACATCCTTGTACATCATCTAAAACACAGTCACCATGAAGTATTGGTACAAACCCACTTCTCAACAGTTCCACTACTGGTGCGACTGCTGGCCTTGTTACAATACCTCCCCTTGTCAGCCAGGATCCACAGGGCTACAACAAAAATAAAGCATAGTGCAAATAATATGTGGCCTGCCAAAATTTTCCTTGCTAATACAAACAGATAATGACAATGATGATGATGATGACATTAATTTTTGATACTTAATGAAATTCACCTGGATTCTTACCTTGCATTTATGCAGGACATGCAGGGTCTCTGTGGTAGTTAAATTCGGTTTTTTTCTTGGTTTAAATTCTCTTTATTTCAAACTGATTATCATACATTGCTAAACAAATATATTAATAAATAAAAGTTGAACCAGGCACAAAATTGAACCAAAGCATCTGTTATCTACAGCAGAAAATATTTAGCAGGATTAATACCTACTGAAATTCCCAAAGCTGGAATGTTGTTAGCTATAAAGACTTCAATGATTATGTGATGTAACTGCATAAAAAATAAGATGAAACAGGAATCAAATATGAACTGTTACACAAAACTATTATGTCTTACCATTTGAGGAGGTATTGAGTGGGCTTGTGATCTATCTTGGAAGGGCCAGGGATGGGTGTAGCCTCTTATCAGGCTCTCGGTCAGTGCAGACGAACAAAAAATGTGAGCTGGCGGTGAAATAGTGAATGACGCAAAAAAAAGCAGGAAGAGAGAAGGGGAGAGCCTGTAAACATCTTTTCAAATACCTCATTCAAGGTGACTGCCCCGCCCACTTCCTGCAAAGCCATTTCTCATGTCAAAATGTCAAATGTCAAAACGTCAAAAGGTGCAGTGTAAGAGGGTTTCACATGATCCACACGTTTGTTAGACTCTGGACACGCAAAGCCAAATGATTGATGTACGTGTTGAAATATCAAACTGTCACAAATTGACCAATCATAGGGTATATCAGTAGCTGGTATATCGGAAAGAGGTTTTGAAAACAAGCACACTTACATTTTAAGAAATTATTCTTCTTAGTCTTATAATTAAGACCTTCTTTATACCATTAAAGTGTGTTAAATGGTGAATTCCAGTTGAGCAAACAAAAATGGATCAGATTTGTAAAGCTACCATCTTCTGATTTGTCAACAATAATATTGCTAATGTCAAAAAAAAGTCAACAAGGATAGAACAAGACTATTGCAGTCAGGACAATACTTTTAATTGTAGGTAGAACCTCATCAGTATTTTGACTGTGAAACTGTGAATGTTAAGAGTTTTTTAATGATTATTTTATACCTTGTGAACTGAAAGTCTGGTCTTTGCAAATCCAATCCGGGCTTTTGCAGGATCATCTGCAGTGAAGCCATTAGCTGTCCCATATTCATGAGCCTGGAAGTGCCCAAATGAACTAAAACATGGAGCAGAAGCAAATACAAAATATCAACCTCTTTCCCGGAATTTTCTCAGATGAAAGAATCTGCTGAGAACAAGGTTGGACAAATATGACCAAAGTGACCAAAACAACCAAAAGGATAAAAAAAGCAAAAATTACCAAAATGACCAGGATGGGTGGGGCAATGAAATGCCCTGGAAATGAGGTTGATTATATAAGGGAACATACTAACGCAACAGAGTGCAATTTCCACTTAAAATATGGTTTACAGTATTTCTAATGATAAGGGTGACTGGGAAACTCCCTGAAAGGGGGTCTCTGGGTGCCCTGGGACTACCCTTTCACCTCAGATACACTTCTACGGTGGTAATCAGGATTTATAAGAGGGGTTTATAGTGATGGGGAGATATGAATCTGCATGCCCTCAAAAATCCCTTTCTATTCTCTATCACTATGCTCAGCCAAATAGAAAATATTTCTGTTATAAGTGTGAAGAGACAAAACAACACAATGATAAGTGGAGGGAGCCGCAAGCAATCGAGTTTATAATACCAGTGAAAGTTACAGCAAAAACAAGGAATATATGCAAAAAATACGGAAACAGAGCACTAAGAAAAGCTAGATTAAAAATGCATGCTGACAAGTTATGCTGAGCAAAAAATTAAAAAACTAAACAGAGTCAGATCATTTTAAAAAAGCGATGCGAACATACAAGTACAAACTAAACTTAGGTAAACCTATATAAACCTCATACATAAGAAAGCGAAAAAGGCAGCCACGAGTAAACTGGTCAGCTTCAAGTGGTGTGAAATTCACGAGGAGTGGTTTATAAAGGATCTAATGGTCCCAATGGGAACTGAACTAAACAACGTAATCAACAACTAAAAGAAATAAATATCTCTCTGTCAAGGCAGTCACGCAACGCCGAGGCTGCTTCACAGAGAAAGAAAGGGGCCTGAAGTAGATTGTCCTGGAATATTTACTATTTTTTAACGACGAGTAACAGGAAGTATACAATGATTTGTTTCAACAGGCTACAAAATTCACATTTTTCACATAAAATTGTATCAAAACCATAAAATCCTACGTTTTTGGTGCATATATATCGCGATCGAAGAATTTAAAAGAACCTTACCCGGCTCCATGTATGACAATGCACTTCCCATTTATCTGTTTCACCAGCTTGGCCGCTGCTAGAATCGCATCATGTTTAACAGTTTCAAATGTATTCTTCTGTGTAACCGCACAGCCACCAAGTTTCACAATCACTTCTACATCACATCTGTCTGCCATAACCATCCACGGACGAGAAGGCGAAATGCGAAATCTGCCAGGCGTGCTTCTTTCATCCAGACTCCCTCGTCTGTCTCGTGCCCAGGGTTTTTTTAGGCAGTTCTCACGTGACCATCCGACCAGATCAAGGAATATGAAGCACTGGAGAAATAATGAAGTGTTCATTCTAATTCTCAAAAAAATTCGTTATTCCATATGATTATTCCACCAAAAAGGACATTATTTCATGAACTCCAAATTTCCGTTACACCTTTTCCAATTCCATCATCCGGGAAACCACGCCACGCTTCTTCCAGCCCAAGAGAATTTTGTTACATTTGGGATTGACAGGTATATTGGAATACCACTATCCCCTTCCCATACCAACTGCCCAATGTCCCGGATCCAGGACTCAGTCATCTCAAAACTAAAATAAAATAAAGTAAAATAAAAGCAAACGAACAAACAAAGGAAAAAAGTGGGGGCGGGGGGGGAGGGGGGAAGACGAAAACTCCGTCGTCCCAATTTCCTCGAAGAACTCGCGCGGAAACGCTTGCTACGCACGCTAGAGGTTTACGGATACGATAACTGATGATACATCATGTACTTACTAGCATTACGTGCATGCATCGTTTTGAAATACGCTACGTGTGGACGCGTAGTTTATTTGAAAAGGGAGAAAAAAATCACCGTTTTTCAAAAATATCTGGATACGTGTGGACAGGGCCTCACACTAAGTGTGCCAGATGTTTGATGCAACCACTTTTAATTTCAAGTATCGTCTTATGAAATGTTTTTGTATTTTTACCCTGATGGATTTACCTACCAGTAAAGCAAATTAATGAAAGTTTGACCGTGACTACTGACTACCACTTCAATCAAAGGAATTTTGAAACAGAGATCGAATGCTCAGTGCTACTTCTTTCAGTTCACGCGCGTTAATTAAAAAGTCTTCTTTCTTTCTTTCTTTCTTTTATCGGAATTCGAAAAACTATCCAGTGCGTGAGTAGCACTTAGTAACGCAGATGTGCCGAAAAATAAACTAATCAGATGTTGCATTAATTATACATCTTTGATGAATCCATTTGACTTTGCATTGTGTTAAATATTTTATTTCACGTGATTTGTAAGCCAGGATTCTAGAAAAACACTTGATTCACGCTATGATGTATCACGCAGACGGCAGCAAAATTTACCCAAGGCGAACTAGATCACGACGAACTACTGGCCCCAGGCTTAATACTACAAGTCATATAAATAAAGAGCAACTCAAACAACTACAAGAAGCATTTAATCTCATCGACCAAGACCGCGATGGCGTTATAAGCAAGGACGACCTCCAGACAATTCTAATTTCGCTCGGTCAAAAACCCACTGACAAGGAAGTTGGAGAAATGCTGAATGAGGTGCCCGGAAGTGTGGATTTTGCTCGATTTTCGTCCATGTTTGCCTCCAGAATGGGCACCGCAGATCCTGAAGATTTGATACTAAATGCTTTCAGGTGTTTTGACGAGGACTGCGATGGAGTTATAGATCTGGATGAGTTCAAAGAGTCATTAATGACCACGGGTCTAAGGCTGACAGAGCAACAGGTAAAGTATGCGGTGCCGCTTGTATAAAATTGGTGTGATTTTTATGAACCTACAATATCTTGGACAAAATAGATGGAACATTTAGACCCCACTCCTCCCAAATCAAAGTTGGCAAAATGAAGCGTTTTGGTTTTCGCGAGGCTTCATCCTTGATTATTTCGGGGTGATGAGGGTTTGCTCCAAGCAGTAGATTTCCGCCGCTTTCTCGGTCCTCCCTGGGATAAGAGCTAAGGGACCGGTCATTATTTATCGCCGGGGGGGATTTGGGGCTAAACAAGGTGAAATTTAGCCGATCCCCCCTTTGAATGTTACTTAACTGAAGTGGTCCCCCCTAATAAGATAAGATGACTTTCGCGATCCCCCCCACGTCTTCATTTTCCATGTAGGCAAATTTGAGTGGTCCCCCCTCTGAATCCTTCCAAAGTTTTCAGTGATCCCCCCTTTTGGGTTCTCAGTTACGACTGAACGCCCTTTTGTTCTCCTAAAAATCAAGTGATCCTCCCAAAATCCTCGCCCCCCGTCCCCCATTGCCAGGCGATAAATAATGACAGGTGCCTAAGGCTCATTGGTAGTCCAGCCTACTCTCCTCGCCAAAAGTCGTTGAAACCCCTATACACTTCCCTTTCCCTCAGCAATGTTGATGTGATTGCAAAGTTACGTGTCCACAACAACATTGCAAAAGGGAGGGGGGAAAGAAGAAAGAGCGAGGGAAATTTTCCAAAGTGTTTCAAGGTTTTTGTCAAAGATTGTAAGTTTGCTGCGGCTCCATTCAGTTTTCTAATCATGTCCAAGATTGTAGCTTTAGAACTAACTACCCTCTGAAATGTACGACCATTGACAGATTGAAGAGAAGATAATCTTTCTGTAAAAGTTGAACGAAAGTGCTTTCAGCTAGTTTACAAACACTACTAAAATGCGCATGTCAGTAAATCAACGACGACCCTCGAATTGCCTTGGATGTTGGACTGCCGAGTGTAGATGCTCTTCAGATTAAAGTTCGATTTTGTTCAGACACTCGGACACACTGCACCTGATCAGAGCAGTTGCTTTCAGATGAGCAATGCTCCTCTAATCAGCAGATATTTTTACTTCAGGTTGATGAGGTTTTCCTTCATGGAACGTTAACTGATGAGCATGGCAGATTTAAATGCGAAGACGTCGTGAAACTGCTAAAATATGGAGAAGGAAACTGTAGGGACGGAAGCTAAACTTTAATTTATCTTAATTGTTCCTAGTTTGTCAATTTTTTTCTTTAACCTGTTAACTGAACAGAAGGTGGTCGTCCTGGTTATGATCTAACAAACATAATGGTAACCACTTGGTAGATACTAATAAGAATTAAACTACTTTTCAACTTTCTTTATGCATTTACCATTTAAACCTATCCGGCAAAGGTAGATCGTTGTCTGGAGAAACTTAATATACAGAAATGAAAGCCAGATGACCATTTTAAACGCCACATTTGATCCGTTTGTAGGAACACTGACAACAACGGATTATGGCTTCGTACACTTCCCGGGGGGGGGGGTACTTCGGGAATTTCTGGGTGGGGATGTGCCGCTGGGACCCTAGAACCCTTAACCTATACCAGGGCTAGTTCAGCTGAATTTTGCTACCATATACTAGAGTAAACTCCCCCAAATCCCCCCTATCCTAGAGTAGCTGTTTGCCTAGTCTAGATAAAATCTTCAACCAACTGATCATTTTCCTGAAAAATGATACCCTATTCTAGACCAAAACACTCTGATTTATATACCCTATCCTAGAGTAAAGTGCTAACCAATATATGGCAGTCCCCCCCCCCCCCCCGTGCACTTCTCCTCAACACCTCGAATTTCTCGACAATGCTTGCATGAAAATACAAAATATGGGGTTCAAAACCTCCAAATAGCTCTTTAATATTGATGTAATAGCTTTTTTTGGCCTCTCAGAGTCGATGGAAGGGGATTTCCTTACCGAAAGCCAACTTTGACTAGAAATCAAAACGACGCACATGCGCAGAAGTGTGTCACATACACAATATGGCCACACGAAAGTTTTACGAATGAAATTCCTCACGGAAAAAAGATGAACATGTAGCAATTGCAACAGCTTATCAGCAGGATATGTATCGATACACAAATTATTAACTGGTTTTACTTTTTCTGCTTATTTTCATTTTGTGCTGTCTATTGTGAAATAATGACTAATTTGGAGAGACTTCACCCATGGGGTAGGGAATCTAGCTTTCATCTTCATCTGAATCGTTTTGCTTGTTCCAGATAACTCCATCAGAAAGACTTTCCGAAACGAAAAGTAAATGAAGTCGAAAATGCTCGAATTACGAAATTTAATTTGTCTATTGAAATAGCAAAATTAACATGGGCAACCAACAACCGAATGTTTCCAAAAACGCCAGAAGTGTCTCAGATGGTTTTCTCTGTGCTTTGGAAGCCCGTTTGGCTAATTTGGAAGGAGCTTTGTCACGTAAGTTCTTAGAAGGCTTTTTCGTCTCATCCGAAAGTGTTGGCTAGGCTTATGGGTCCGGTCGAAAGTTTGAGGACATGAAGTAGCCTTGCTTTCATTACCAAATAACAGGGGACATTTGCCTTTATCCCGAAATTTTTAGGAGATCTTTTTTAACAATGATCGCAAAATCTTGGTATTAAAATGTGAATAACACAACCTATCAAAATCGTTGTTAATGAAATGGAACGATTATCCAGGAATTTGTAGCTTTTCTCAAGCTTTAGAAAATTCTAGGCAATATTTGCTCCTTTTACAGAAAAAGTCGTTGGAATCCCTGAAATAAAACCCCTGCGAAATACTGTATTGCTTAAAAACCAATAAGTCCATGCAATAAGGCCAACTCGTAATAAAGTGGAAAAGGGAGGGTTCACATTTGGACGAATAATCCGTTTGACTTTATCCCTATGTTTACCTAACTTTCTTCAGTTTTGTCTATTTTTACCGATTCAGAACAATTCTAGAAACCTGACCACTTAAACAGGATTTTGCTGTTCCGTTTGCTGAAGGGGTTCTTTGTCGGGGACAGTTCTTCTAGCGAGAGGACCCTAGGACTCTGACAACGATTTGATACTTTTATTCTTTTTAATTATACTGACAGCAACACAAACGTCTTCAGCTCAGCATCTTACAACAAGTTATCACTAACTGCTAACCATCCAACTATAGCTTAGCTTGCGTAAGCTGCAACGCGTTTTTCGCCCCGGAGGGGTAGTCCCTTATTTAGGCTATATAGGTATGTGCTGCGCCAGAGGGTATGTTTTTTTAACTGTTTTGGTCTGAAATAGGGTATCAATTTCGACCATTTTGGTCTGAAATAGGGTATGGTTTGTGCACTCTAGTCTTGAATTGGGTATGGTTTTTAGAAGAATTAGCTACTTCTTCATCATTTGGCAATAAGAGCATTTCCTTTTTAATGTTTACGCCAACTACCGTGTACTTGCCGTAACAGCTTGTCACGCGCTCCGGTCACGCACCGGGCTCGCGGGCTTCAGGTCTGAAATAGGATAGGGAAAATCACAGATTTTGGTCTGAAATAGAGTAAGAATTTCAAAGAGCGTGCCGCACACCCCATCCCAATTTTTCTGGAAGTATCCCCCGGAACTTTTGGGACACAAAAAGCAGGCCATTGTGCCAGGCGTTCCTGGCACATGAGACCATGAGACCATGGAAACTGGGACTAACAATCTTTTCGTGATCGAAGCAACGCATGTTTTGCGAAGAAAGCTTAGGAAAGATTAAATTTAGAGCTTTTCCAAAACGCGTCGGTCCACGAATTCTATCGCTTGAAAACGTTGATCACTTTGAAGCAAGTGAACACTACTGAGTGGTCGGAAAAAAATAAGAATCTTAATTAGCAGAATTGCGATGGTCGGGTGTTGCTTTCACTGTATGCAAATGAGTCTTGTAATGAGCATGCAATTTATTTTCGGCGATTGAAATGACGTGCATGTAAATAACTTTTTTCGAAATCTGGCAATGATGTAATTTCTCCGGAATCGAGGCCCTTGAATTTTCGTGTACTTACGCGTATATAAGGCTGCTACCGCAGAGGTATTTTTGGTTGTCGATAACACGCGTACTAAATCAATTCAGAAACAAATAAAAAGTATCGACGTCGATAAAGTAGGAAGTAAAAAACCTTTAGCGAGTAAATCATGTTTCTTGTAGAATTAATGGCCTCCTCATTTCTCGATCTAATCTCCAAGCAGGCGAGACCTCAATGCCGCTGTAAGCGTGTTGGTACGTTCAGGCTTGCTGACCATGAGAGTTAAGAATGCTATCCCGAATGACTCTAACGAATTTCCCGTAGTTAACCAAAGTGGAATAAACAGTTCTATAAGAAAACCAATGAAAGCTTGACAGCTAAATCCACAAGGCTTTATCTACCTTAAACCCAAACAGGAACTCTGATGTAGGTAACAATCAAGGTCAGCGATGGTCCCAAAACTCACCCACTTTGAAGACTGACAATCAAACTTAATTAAACCCCTAGCTTAATGACACCTATGTCGACAAACCTATTAAAAAGGTAATAGCGCTCAAAAACCTGTTAACACATATATCGCTTAACGTTGATCTTCAAACCCAAATATAACGAGACCCTAAGCACGAGCGAACGCTCAGGAATGAACAAACTTGACGTCATCAAGAATCCTTATGATAATGATGTCAAAAAAACAACCACAAAACTACTTCATAACACGTTTTACAAATGAAAGGAGGAAAAGCCAGAGATGGATAATATTATTTCTTTTTGACAGATGAATAATTACAGCTGACGTCTAATGACTGAATGCGAATTATAATGAGTCAGTCATGTTTAGAGAACAAGAAGGATGATATGTTTATTTTTAAGTGTTGAAAAGGAATATAGGTTTATATAAAACCATAGGTTTAAAGAACAAGTTAGAAAAATTTTGCCGGCTCGGTGACTCGATCGGTGGCCTGTCCGCCAGTCGAGAGTAGAGTCTTGCAAAATTAAATAAACTACTTAAGGTATATGTTCAGTACCTCGGAGGCTCGGGGGTACAGTGCCTCTTAAGTCTTTTGAATAGCTGACGAACGACCTATCCATAAAAAGAAATTGCCACTTGAAATGATTTATTCTAAAAGGGTATCCAGTATTAGCCCGTATTATGCTGCTGTCGTTGTTTTTTCACTCCATATATTATTAAATTTTTTCATCCGTCTTACAGGTCAAGTTTTAGTACAGGAACGTTTTTAATTCAAGATTTTGTACGGCTGTTGGCGCGAATTTGAGAAGAGGGAAAAAAGGAAAATATGTTGGTTTGGCGATGGAAGAAAACATTTGATCTTCCTGCAACCTTGACGAACGTGTATAACGACATGGGCTTAGTCATCTCGTCTTTAACGAGCTTTAACGCGTGTAAAATGTGCCGTCGCTGGGTGCCCCTGAAATAAAACCCCTGCGAAATACCGTATTGCCTAAGTACCAATAGTAATTCGTAATAATGTGGAAAAGGGAGGGTTCTCATTTGAACGAATAACCCGTTTGACTTTATCCCTAGGTTTAACCAACTTTCTTCACTTTCGTCTATTTTTACCGATTCAGGACAATTCAAGAGATCTGACCACTGAACCATGACTTTGCTTTTCCGTTTTACAAATGAAAGGAGAAAAAAACAGAAATTGATAGTATTATTTGTATTTGACAGATGAATAAGTACAGCTGACGTCCAATGACTGAATGCGAATTATAATGAGACGTCAGTGTTTAGAGAACAAGAAGGATGATGTTTATTTTTAAGTGCTGAAAAGGTATTTAGGTTTATATATAACTATAGGTTTTAGAGAACAAGTTAGAAAAAATTTACTGGCTCGGTGACTCGATCGGTGGCCTCTCCGCCAGCCGAGAGTAGAGTCTTGCAAAACAAGCTACTTAAGGTATATGTTCAGTAGCTCCGAGACTCGACGGCTCAGAGCCCATTCAGTCTTTTGAACAGCTGACGAACGACCGATCCATAAAAAGAAATTGCCATGCACATAAAATAATTCATTCTAAAAAGGGTATCCAGTATTAGTTTGTATTCTGTTGATGTAGTTTTATTTTTTTCACTCCCTAAATTATTAAATTTTTTATCCGTCTTACAGGTCAAGTTTCAGTACAGGAACGTTTTTAATTCACGATTTCTTACGACTGGTGGCGGGAATTTGAGAAGGAGGGCAACAAAACAAATGTATTGCTTTGGCGATGGAAGAAAACATTTGATCTCACTAAAACCTTGACGAACGTCATAACAATGACATGGGCTTAGTCATATCGTCTTTAACGCATGTAAAATGTGCCTTAGAGTTTCGCCGAGGTCGTTCAAGTATTTCATTTTTTCATCAGTCATTTTTACTGCACTATTGATATACAGCTTTGGAATAAGCCGGGACGTAGTATACACGGCTGACTCCAAGTTCGCCAAGGACTCAAATACGTTCAAAGTGAGCAGCTGGCAGAGTTGGCAAAACGACCGTTTAGGAGACAACACGAGAACACTATCTGCTCTTTATGAGAACGTTATGACCAAAACTGCAGCTAAACGGAAGCACAGGACAAATAGCTCTGCCATAGGCTTAGTCAACAGGCACTCTTCTCGGGATGAATACTGGAGGTTTCGCAATGGAGGCATTAAAAATCAAAATACACCTGAAAATACCGCCGAAGGGAGCTTGAAACTGACTTTGAAACCCTATAGGGCTATAACAAGTCCAACTTCGTCGAAAAAGCGTACGCGAACTTTCACGGACGTGAATTCAGCCAAGGGCAAACTAAACTCATCAGTTTATGGTGAAGTAGGCTGCCCTGATAATCCGTGGAGGAAGGCGTTAAATAAGCTTCTTCGACACTGGATCCAAATTTCTAAACAAAACAATATAGAGTATGTCTTGGCGTGTGGTAGTCTCCTAGGAGCGATGCGTGATGGTGATGTCATTCCTTATGATTCAGACATCGATATTCTCGTCGATCAAAATTATTTCTCGATCTTTAAAAGGCTGTCTTCAAAGAGAGACTTTAGTACTTCAGATCAAAAGATTCGGCTGGTTGTTCAGCCAGAATTTACCTTAAACATACCAGTGGAAGTGAGGAAGCGTTTTACCTGCCAGGGAGAGGTTCGTATCTATTTCGTACTTAACTTTTTTATTCAGCTATTAGAGTTTTAATCGGATTTATTTAGTTTCATTTATTTTATATTCAGTTTTATTTATTTTAGTTTCATTTGGCTTGGGATTCGCATACAACTTCCAAAATAAGTGTGAAATAAAACAAAGTCGACGTTAGAGTAACTATTTTGTTTTGTCGTGCAGTTTCCGGATGTACCTAATAAACACGCACTCAAAGAAAACGAGTTATAAAATGTTCGAACCGTATTAGAAGTACAAATTCGAGTACGACTGGCACCGAAGTGGTCGCGACTGGTTACTGGAGCGGCCGCTTTAACGAAAGCCACAGTCCACTTCTTATCATCTTTCATACTGGCTTTCACAATGCTGGTCTTAACTTGGGTAACTGAAGCTGGTTGCTTACGAGACTGGTCGCAAAGAGAGCTCGTGTACAGCAGCCGAATCCGCAAGGAAGCATTTCAAGCTGCTGTATTACTACTAAGGAGATAGAGCAAAATATAAATTGTTTGACAGGAGAAAAGCAACTAGATACTGACAACTGAGGGATCACCACCACCACCACCACCATAGCCAGGAATCAGGCTCTGCATTGGGGCAAAAAGGAGAAAAAAAATCGGCGAGGAAAGCGATCCTATTTTACCCGATTTTTGCCTTTTTGCCCCATTGCAAAGCCTGGCCTCCCAGGCTATCACCACCATCACCAACACCACCACCAACACCATAATCATCATCATCATCATCATCATTATTATTATTATTATTTGTTTTTTTTTCTGTTGTTGTTTTTGTTGTTTTTTGGAATAATTCAATCTCAATCAGCCAATTGTAAATTGCCCATACGTAGCGAAATTTATAATTGTAGATTCAAAAACACAAATATAGTTTTCCATTATTATTATTGTCGTTATCATAGAGTTCGGTTCTTGCTGCAGATTTGGATTTTTTTTCCCAGCATTACATCATTTACTCCGCATTTAATTTCTATTTCAGTTTCATCGCATTGGGTTATTTGTTGGTTTGTTCAATGTGTACATGTTACAGGTCAAATTTGATTTCAGGTTAAATTTTTTTAACGGCTAGGTTGATTCTCAATTTCCTTTGTCTCCTAGCCCTAATTATTCACGAATTAGAGCTAGGAGACAGAGGAAATTGAGAATCAACCTAGCCGTTAAAAAAATTTAACCTGAAATCAACTTTAACCTGTAACATACACATCACTTATTAATATTCTTGAAAGGTGCATGTCATTATTACCGACACTAAGTAATCTACGTTTTAATAACTAGTCAGAACGCGATCCCCCTCTCTTGAGCTCTAACCCAATTTCCTTACCTTTATGTAACTTGGCACTTGAGATAATCGCGAAATAACCAACCATAGAGACCTTAAATAACCATCTTTCTCTAAGCCATTTTGTACCTGTGAGAAAAAAATGTTATCAATTTTATTGTATATTTTGCAGTTAATTTCTTATGTCAGTTAAGGTGGCTCTGAGCTTGCAACATTGAATAAGCCGTTGTTTAGCTTGATGACCGTTGAAGTATGGCCCCCATGCGCTATTTACCGTGAGAGCATAGTGTCTAGCTCTAGACCTATGTACATCTTGGCCCTTCGGCCTATGGTATTACCCCTTATATTGCCTTCGCCACCCTCCTCCTCCTCCTCCACCCGTCCCACTTACAAATTTGTTACTTAAGTGCTGATTAATTAATTTAAACTACAACTGTTATTTATACCTAAACTGCATTTGCGCTTCTTGTCCACAGGAAACTCCTACAATGAAAGACCAATGCTCTTTTCAAGAACCCATGGCAAGACTAATTAAAGGCAATCATCACATTGACTTTTACCATTTTTACAACAGAGTAGATGTAGTTGACGATCCCTGCGAGGATAGGCTTAAGCAGTACCATAAGAAAGATTTCTATCCATTTCGACCGTGTAGCTTTATGGGATTGCAGGCATCGTGTCCAAATAACTCTTGGGAAGTACTACGAATATATTTTGACAGTGACAACTTGGAGCCTATCTACAAGTGCAAAAATGGTACTTGGGTTGATAAAGGTGGCTTAACGGTAAAGCTTTGAATAACGACGGCTACTACTATTACTACTACTACGAAACTAAATTAAAATTTGTTAAAATTTTTTTAGTAATGATTTACGTAATAAACTGTCATCAAATCATACTAATGACTCTTGATTGACCATTGTAATCACTGCATTGTAATCATTGTTTTTTTTAATTGGGCTATTATCCCTATTAATTGTTAGTATAACTAATCTTAAAGCTTTTGCAATAATGTAACCGTAACTTCATATAGTCATGCAAATAAAGCTTAAGTTGTTGTTGTTACTGACGTCCCTTCCGAACTCAAACACTCTCAAGTTAAATAGGCCACTCAGAGGTCAATAAATCCTCACTAGTCTCCAAAATAAGGAGGACAAGCGAAAAACTTAGCAAGGGGAAGAAGTGTCGAACTAAAACCAACAACCAAAAACAACAGCGTTTACAGTACTGAGAAGAGTACTGTTTGAACCAAAGCCCGGACCATGGGGGTAGTGGAAGGAGGAGAGGGGGGGAGGTACTACGGAGTTAAAGTTACGGAGACAAAAGAGGAATTTGTTTGGGGGGGAGGGGGGGTTGGAAGACTTGTTTGAGGATAGGAAAATTTGGCAAATATTAAGACATATTTATACATTTTTTTGGCAGCTTGATTTAATTAGGAATTTCAAGGGGTGTTCAAAACAATCGGGCGCGCACAATGCTGGCCTCGCAGTTCAGACTGCCAGGTAAAAAAAGAAAAATTCAGCAGATCGTACGATGAATAAAAAAACCACAAACATTTATTTTCCGGTCCTAGTTATTTTTTTTTTTTCGTTTTTGTTGCGGATCAGAAGTCTGCGATGGTAAATCTGCCTGGTAAGAAAAAAAGAGAAGTACGTAAAAAGAGAGTGTATTTTTACGGTGACTGACTTTGCTTGTTATAAATACGTGCAAGTTGTGTGTATTTCTTTACAAACAGCAAATGGCAGGAACCTATGATGGTTGATGTAAAATTAGAAACCGACATTGTGGAAAATAGTCTTTTGGCAGTGAAAAAGAAAACAACTCACTATTAATACATTTTATGTTGTCAACTTCCCCTTGCTGCGAACGTCATGTTTTGTACATTAATGATTTATGTTATGTAAATTCCTTGGGTCTTGGCTGAAGCGGGGTTTCAAACTACAATACGCCATTGGATGCATGTTGGCTTGACACAACGACTGTTGTTTTGAAATAAATTAAGTTTCGGACTTCAGTACATTTTTTTCCGACTTTACGCGCTTAAAACATGGTTCGAGTTATCGAGGATAAAATTATACAGAAATGATCTGAACGGCAACAAAAATTACTTCGAGTTAGCAAGGGTAAAATTACAGTAACTGTATGAAGAATAGGGAAATCCACTAGAGTAAGCGGGATGTTCGAGTTAGCGAGGGTTTGAGCAAGCGAGACTAGAAAGATAGATTTCGCACGAGCAGGAGCTGATTACTCCTGGCACGAGAGGCACTAAATTTTACAGACCACAAAAGGTTTCTGCCGTATTTATTCGAATAAGCGCCCAACCTCGAATTAGCGCCCACCTCGAATAAGCGCCCATCCTAAAGGCAGAAAAAGTTAATAAGCGCCCAGCCTCGAATAAACGCCCACCCCCTCCTCCTCCCAATCAAACTCAAATAAGTGCTCATCCCCACCCCACCCACTTGAGTGAATAAATTCTAATAAGAGACTTCCCGGAGGAAGGAGTTTTCTTCAGAGTATTATACAGAAACCTTTCTTTGTTACTTCTTCGCGTTTTGTCATTAGCATTTATTGTTTTTGCAAAATAAACATACTTCACTTGCTGAAAATAGTGAAAATTAAATAAGCGCCCAGCCTCGAATAAGCGCCCACCTCAAATAAGCGCCCACTCTCAAGGTCCAAAAATTTAATAAGCGCCCAGGGCGGTTTATCGAATAAATACGGTATATCACATCTGCCTTTATTCTAACATTATATGTAACTTGGTATTTGAATTAGCGATGAGCTTCACGATATGTAAATTCCTTAGTTGTTGCTTAAAAATTACAATGCGTTAGTAAGCTTGGATACAATTTCACCCCGAATTTATATATTATTTGTGACGCGCCGTCTGTTAAAAATAAACGATCAATTTTGCGTTGAAAGTAGTTCGAACCTATCCTTGGTACAAATTATACTCACCAAACACAGAAGGTTTCCAACACGAACTGTCAAGTTGCTCTTGTGGGTTGTGAAATTCGTAAAAGGACGCTGAAGAGAAAGCACGTGCTTGAGACAACGTTGCAATGGCCAGCTGTGTTGCTGATCCACACGAAAGCGAGGCAAAGTGTGCCACTAACTGGTGAAGTAGGTCTGCTGCGCATATTAGACCCATATTGTATACACTCAACTTTATACCTTCAAGGACGTAGATTGTAAGAAAGAACAAGAAAGATCGCATGTTAATCATCACGGCAACTGCTTTTATAACGCCCTCACTGATTAGCAGCCATCGTGCATGCTGGCGCGTTCTGAGAGGAGCTTGAATTTGAAACCATAGGACCTGTCATTTATAACGGATGGTACATGACACACAAGGTTTTTACTAGAAAATGACATTAACGAAATATGACGCTTAAGGTGTTTCGATACAGTTTTTCAGCGGCGATACCGATATTTTTCAATCGCCTTAAAAGTGATTTTTTCCTTGTCCGATCGCTATAAAATTTTCACCAGTAATTGCTTATGGATTGAAATATGTGAAAATGTATATTACTATGACAACAATAAACAAAAAACTTTGAAATTGATAAAAGCCGAATTTTGTGTGATCTAGACCTGCTACTGAAAATCCAACACTAGGAACTTAAAGTTTGGTGTTTAGCAAACAATCTCCGTAAGAAGTAAAAAATTCTGTATGTTTGAATTCGACTAAAACGGAAAAATATTTCAAACCTTAAACTTTCAATAGCCGTGATAGGTTATTTAATAAAAACGTTACAAATGACTCAAATTATTCTTAAGTAGCATAAGAATGATGCTTAATGTCATATTTTGATGCCAGGAAATTTTGGTGCACTTTCGTTCATGCGATCTTGAAATCTAACCCGTTTTCTCACCACCTGTATAAGTGTAACTTCATTCAGAATTAGGACTTTTAGCGCTTTCTTGTATATCTCCAAAACGACTCGAACGAATTTTTTTAAAATCTCTTCACATAATCTTCATAATGTATACAAAAATGTCTGAAACTTTCATTAAGATTGATTCACTGCAACACCTTGAAATTTCAGGACAAACTTATCCTACGAACCGGTCAAAAATCTGCGTTACAACATTCACTGTTTTGACGTTATGCTAATGTTTCCAAAATAATGCGCACTATACATACCTCCATGACTAGTACATTTTAGTTTGAATTTATCACATCTTTTGAATGTAAAACATTGACAATACTCACACTGAAATGTACTAGTCATGGATATATGTATTGTCCGCATTAATTTGGAAAAATTTAGCATAACGTCAAAACAGTGAATGTCGTAACGCAGATTTTTGACTGGTTCGTAGGATAGGTTTCTCTTGAAATTTCAAGGTGTTGCAGTGAATCAGTCTTAATGAAAGTTACAGACATTTTTATATACATTATGAAGATTATGTGAAGAGATTTTAAAAAAATTCGTTCGAGTCGTTTTGGAGATATACAAGAAAGCGCTAAAAGTCCTAATTCTGAATGAAGTTACACTTATACAGGTGGTGAGAAAACGGGTTAGATTTCAAGATCGCATGAACGAAAGTATACCAAAATTTCCTAGCATCAAAATATGATATTAAGCATCATTCTTATGCTACTTAAGAATAATTTGAGTCATTTATAAAGTTTTCATCAAATAATCTATCACGGCTATTGAAAATTTAAGGTTTGAGATATATTTTCGTTTTAGTCGAATTCAAACATACAGAATTTTTTACTTCTTACGGAGATTGTTTGCTAAACACCAAACTTTAAGTTCCTAGTGTTGGATTTTCAGTAGCAGGTCTAGATCACACAAAATTCGGCTTTTATCAGTTTCAAAGTTTTTTGTTTATTGTTGTCATAGTAATATCGATTTTACTTAAAACTACATTTTCACAAATTTCAATCCATAGCCAGTTACTGGTAAAAATTTCATAGCGATCGGACAAGGAAAAAACCACTTTCAAGGCGATTGAAAAATATCGGTATTGCCTCTGAAAAACTGTATCGAAACACCTTAAAAGCGTCCTGTTACGAAAATTACCCATATAAAGGCACCATGAGGCACATTTGATCATGTCTGACAAAAAGACTGAAGGAAAAGCAGGTTCTTGACAATAAAACCCAAGGTAAATGTCAGTTGTCAGTTAATTTTTGACCATCTGTCACTTGTCAGTTAACCCGATCCAGACCTCTGTCCGTTTGAGCCAGGCTTCCGTTTCTTTTGCTGTCCTTCTGATATTTGATTTTTCTAAAGACCGTCCTGCCTTCTTTCAACAAGCGTTTCTTCTAAGATTCCTTTATTCACAGAGGTGGCTTGTTTTTTATCTTCTCTAAGTTATCGTTTTTGTATGATTACACACTGGAAACGCTCACTGAACTATCTAAACCATGCATACATGCTATGACCTGCTATGACGAGTGACGGTAAGTATAAACCTCACGTGTTTTTATTTTCTTTTTGCACAATTTTTTTAGTCATTCTTCGTATTAGTACAATCGCTAGAGACAAACGTTTTAAGGGGTGGTTTTCCTTGGAAAAGACAACGTAGTTATGATGTTTTGTTTCGCTCAAAATTCATGAGAAGCGGCTTCAATTTGCTTTTTCTCAACACAGCTCCCACATTTCTCAATTTTCTCCTATTACAACCCCTGTCCACACAACTTTGCAACAAATCGAAGTATAAACCCTTCATTTTTATGTCGATTTAATGGAATATAAGGGAACTATGCCCGGTGAATGCGCCTAAGCCCCAAGGAGCAGACGTGGACAATACCCAACGTGTAACGACCGAGGGATGTTTCCAATGCAAATACGCCACTAGTGTCTCAAATGGTTTGCTCTCTGCTTTAGAAGTCTGTTTGGTTATTTGGAGTTGCCCTAACCACTATTTATTTGATATTTATCTGTTCGGACGTCTTAGCGGAACTTTGGTTGTCACGGAAATGAAAGTCTCATTAGCGGCTTCAGTCTCGTCTCATCCGAAAGTATTAGTTACCCTTAGGGGTCCGGTTGAAAGTTTGAGCCTTGCTTTCATCATTACAAAATTATAGGGGACGTTTTGACTTTATAACGACATTTTTAGGAGACCTTTTATAACAATAATCGCAATATCTTGGTATTAAAATGTGAATAACACAACCTCCGAAAATCGTAGTTAAGCTATTACAAAAAAACTATTTACAACTCAGATTAAGTTATCACATAAAATTATCCTGGCTATATGCCCGGCAGTTAGAAAACTTTCTAGAATTTCAGCAAAATCCCTTTTCCTAATCATTTGAAAGTATATTCTATCTTCATTTAGATCGAATTTAGAATTACCAAGCGATCACGGGAAAACAAAACCGGCTTCGAAGCTGAACGGCTGTGTTTCGACACTGAGTAGCATCTCGTGACTCACGGTCAAGATTTCAGTCTATGAGCAAGCTCTCCATTTGGGGGATATTGTGAAAAGTTGACACGCGAGAGACACGCGAGAGGAGACGCGAAAGCGGGGGCGGGCGAGTTTCCTTTCTTTAGACTACGAGTAGTCCCCCATTTTTCCTCAGGGATAGTAGAGCGAGTGAAACGCGAGCGCGGGTGAAAATCACTGCCCCACGCGAGAACAGGCGACACGCCGCTGGAAGAGAGAAAAATGAGGGACTACCTTATTATAGGAAATTAACGCTTCATGAAATTAAGGTTTTGGAAATTAACGCGACTTTAATTAACGCGAATTTAATGGAAAACGACTTTCGAATAAAGAAAATTAACGCGAAAGAGGAGGTAGAATTTCTTAATAAAGGAAATTAACGCGATTAATTACGCGAAATCAAAGGAGAAGATATCGACACTCCACAAAATTAACGCGACTTAAACCAACGCGAATTTTAACGATTCGCGTTAATTTCATGGAGCGGTAATTTCCTATAATAAGGTAAAGACAAAGCCCAAGCTTTTGAACTTATGCGTTGCTCTCACAACGCAAAACTCTGATTGGCTCTTCCATAGAAATCTGTCAACATCTGTCAAAAACGCGCCAGCCGCTATCAACACTCGACATAATCACAATTTACAGAACAAATAACTAGAGCAGAACAAATAACAGCACAGAACAAATAACTAGAGTTGCTCTTGTAGAAGCAACTAAGAAGAAAGCCAACCCGGCAACTGATGAGGTTCGTGTGGAGAACCGAAACCATGGTCTTGCCTGATCACAAAGTGGGAATAACAGAACAGGCGCCAGGCTGTTAAGCTTATTCAAAAGTTTTCATCAAGGCTCCAGTCCAAACACTCACATTATCTCAAGAAAAACAAGCGGCAGTTAAAATTCAGTCAAAAATGACTGAGTCACATCGCAATCCTCTATAGTTGATGTAGGTTTAGTTTAAGCTGCAATCCATTCTTCGAGATTTGGATATCCCTATCTATCCGTCGCGCTAAAAACGCTAACGAGCTGGGCCCAGCGTGTCAAAACATTGCAGGAAACCGTCACATTCACGGCCAAAAAGAAAATCGCTTAAAATTATTCAGATCCAGGAGGCAATCGCTGGAGAAATGAAACAACCCAAAACCCTTACTTAGCCGCATTGAAGAGCTTTACTTTTGAAAAGAGATCAAAGAAAGTGCTGTTGCATCAGAGGGCAAATCATTCCGACCATAAACAATAACCGCAGAAAATTAATATGCGTGTCACGACCTTTCAGTATGAAATAAGCGGCAAAAATCACATTTGCTCAGTCAAAATGTTTTCCTCCAGGGCACCATCTACCCGTCAGAGAAAAAAAAAATCATTGGAACAAGCAACATTTTGGCATGAGTAAAAGTTGTGTGTTGCCTACACTATCAAGTTCTTCACGCGAATCACCTGAGAAAAATTAGTAACGGAGCTCTGGCGCGCGAAGCGCACCTGTGGAGCACCATGGGTAAGTAAATCTACCCGTCCCAGAAAATTAGGTAATCACTTGACAGTACACCGCCCACTCTTCAACCTCGTCCCCAGGGCTTTTTCCTCAAAAAATGGGTGCCCGCCCGTCCGTCCGCACCACTGGAAAACCAATGTTACGTTCAATCTCACGCTTTCTAGCTAGTCTGGGAGCACAGGAAGACTGATATTGCACACATATTGCACATCAATGTTGTGATCAATTGACAGCTGTCAGAACAGGGTATCCGCTGACCAGTATCACCTGACGGTGTCGCGGGCTCAGGTGTTGACCCATCGAGGTCGAGTATCTTTTTGAAGTTATCCGCTGACAAGTCACTAGTTTTCAAATGATCGTAGGCTCAAGTTTAATTTTTTTTAATTCATATGAAATATGTTGTGTTTTATATGTGCCGCACAATTAAAATTTTGATTTCAAACTGATTGACCTCAGGGAAGACATGCCAGTTGCTTTAGACTTTTCTCACCAAGGTCACGCGTTGGTCACGCCACGTCCAATTTTTATGCTCTGATTGGTCAAAATTTGACAGGTGGGTTCATGCGGAAAATTTATGCAGCATCTTGAAACTTGTTTACTCTGACAGCTGAGCTGACAGAGTTTTGTGTCAACTTGTGATGTTTTTAACTGTCTTTTTCCACTGAATGTACAAAATGAAATTCAGCTGCTATCAAGAGTCTTCTGTTATTCATTGATAGTTTGTTTAGTGGGTTTTTGGTTGAGAAATACGTCGCTTGTCAACGTCGGAAATCCGATTTCGGATGGCATCGTTTTCGTTTTTCACCTTCCTTGATGCGTAAGAGGGTTGAAAAGTCTGAAGCGATTCTGGCCTTATTTGATAGTTTTCAGTGCATCTCGAATGGTAAGCCTAAGTAATTATTGTATTTGATGTTTGTTTTTATAACTAATTTAATGGAGTCGAGCGTAGTTTATGGGGCTGTTTAGTTTATGCGCGTGTGTAAGATTTGAGACAATGATCTGACCGAGTATCAGGTTTGATTATAAGCTTATAGAACTTTAAAAAGCCTTTAGACATTTTCTCACCTCAAATAGAAAGAAAACGTTCCAAAGAATATTTAGTTATAATTCTGGTTGTAAAAGAAAGCTTTGAGCGATTTTCTTGCCTCGAGTACATCTTTGAAGAAGCAACTGGCACCGGGAAGCCGGCTTAAAACACAAACAAGGATCTTCAGAGACACTTTAATACTTGTCTTCGCGAATGAAAATTGTTGTCTCTGTATATGTTTCACCGAACTATTTTTCTTTTACTGATTGTTAGTAGTCTCTTTTGCAATTTTAATCGCTCTGCCGTTTGTTTTCAGTCGCTCATGAACATCGCTTGCAGGTATAGTCAAAATACCGCACGTATCAAACGCTTTTGAAGATTACACATCGTTATAGAGCCATTATGTTGAAGCGTATAACTCTATTAATCTTGATTTAAACAGTCGACTTTGGCGCTTGTCAAAAGTGAGAACCGGCTCGCCGTATAGGTGATTTTGGAAATTTTTTTAACGGTTTCGCGTGCTTCGATGGTCCAGAATATTGAATAAGTGCATTTGTATTGCAAAATTGTGAAATACTGCATTCTGTCCGAGGTCTGTTGACGACGGGAAAGCGCGCAGAAAAGACTAAACACGACTTCCGGTCCTCAATTTGCCGCTCTGCCATTGGCCAAGCCTTTAGTTTGATTTGTGCGCGCCGTCGTCAACTGACGATGCCGTTCTGTTACTAAATCAGCCTTTTCTCTCTTCCCCCGCGCGTCGCCTTTTCAAGCGTGGGGTGATTTTCACGCGCGCTCGCGTTTCGCTCGCTCTATTATCTCTAAGGAAAAATAGGAGACTACTCGTAGTCTACATTTCTTTGGCCCCTCGCGGCTTCGCCGCTCGCTCGCGCGTGATCGCGCGGCCGCTTCTCTCGCCCAAATGGGAGAGCTTACTCGCAGGCTAGTCTGAAAGAGGAGCTGGAAAGTTAAAAAGCCTGCTCTTCAGCTCCAGAATACATGCATACTAGCCTCGATTAGTTTCCCCAAAAAATCATAGAGAGAGTGCTTTGATTTTGAAACTTTATTTCGCAACCTCGAGCCGCCTTGAGCTAGACTCTAGACCGGGCTTGATAACCGGCTTGAGTGTACTGGTGGTGCTGCTGAATCTTGGAAAAGCGTTCCTCTAATTTTGCAAAATTTATGCGAATTCTCCTCAAAATATTCTATCATGGTTTAGAATTGGTAAGTGACGAGAAACAACAGATTTTCTTAACCAGAGGTTTGGTTTCACTGGGTTTTAAGTACATAGCCTATGTTGTGGTTGACTCACCGATCACGGGCACGGTTTCTCCTCTGTCTAAACAGCCTTGATAAAGACTTTCGCTCCGTTTCGTCGAATACCGTAAGCCTTCACGTATGTCTCTGAGAAACAAAGCTTCTGGAACCTCTCTTCCCACCAATTTTTATTATTAAACCAGACCGTTTATAACAATTTACTTGTTTTTACATATCTCAGGTAACTTCAGGTCGAGAACGGCTGAGCCGCTTTGAAGCGCCGCGAGTTTTCTACATTTGTGGTGGGGGTTGAGGGGGGGGGGGGGGGGGGGCGGTGGGGGCTGTAGAAAACGAAGACTCTGGTCACATCGAAGATCTTGCCGTTTCTTACACATCTCGGGTCAAGATAGCCATTTCTAGTTACAAGTGATTTTGGGTCTTGGGTCTTGGGTTTTAGGTCTTCGTTTTCTACCCACCTCAGAGACAAATATATGTCACGCACGTAGGCTAGGACGACTTCTACCTCCTGTTAAACTGCCATTTGTTCTATAATTATATTATTTTCTTTTAAACACCGGGTAGATTATGGTGTAGAGGAGAATGTTATTTTTGCCTCTTGTCCCACATTGAGAGCTTATGAAGCTGGTCTGTTTCACGCACATTGATTTCCTGTTGTATTTGTTTGTGACAGGATTTGATCTCTGATGCAGTATACCATTAAATCAAAATCAATAATAAATAACATCAATAATAGTCAATAAAAATCAATAGCAATTAATTGATTGATATTGAAAATCAATAAAAATCAAAACCGCAGTCTTGAGTGATTTTCGATTTTTATTGTTTTTCATTTTATTGAACCCTAGAATGTGCTTTCTTTTTTCTTTTTCTGGTGGTCTCGTCACACTCCTATAAACCCCGGGAAATAAATCCAAGAAAAGAACCGAGAATAAGACCAGGGATAAATACATAGAGTGGTTTTCGTTTGAGTGTCGTAAAACCAAAACCAAAGTAATTACTCTGGCCAATCACAAAGGACACAGACAATACATTGAACCAATCAAAACTCGAAGTAATTACATGTGGCTGACGCAAAGCGCGGGAAAATGCATGCGAGCGCGTCACAATTGGCTTTGGTTTTACTTCTGATTGGATGAAAAGGTGGCGCGAATCTTTTAAGCTAATCGCATCGTGTAGAAAGTGCAAAACCAATTACTTTTCGACACTCAAATGAAAACCGCTCTAAGAGTGGAAATCGAAATTACAGTAGTCCCAGCTGAAGTGTGATTTGTTTAAATTATTTTACAGACTGTTTTACTTCTCGGTTTACTGTCCTTACTTTGACCTCTTTTAAAGCGTTAAAAAAGCGTTACAGGCCGAAGACCGGTTCAAAAAGGAGGATTTGGTCCAAAATGGGTTTTTCCCTACCTAAAAATTGGCTTTGACGGCCGTTACCAATTTGTTTAAAATTCGCCATTTACCATATAAAATTGTCAGATTTACCAAATTCAGCATCAAGCAGGTTTGTAAACCGAAGAAAAAACCAACTCTCATGTTGACGTTAAAAAAGGTTGCAGTTTCTTCATTTTTTTTTTCGAAATGCCTGGATCAAAATTTTAAGAAGGTGGTTTTGACCGTAGACTGTCCGTGACCAGTGTGATAATCCAGATTCCACAGAGAAAAATTTTTCGAATTCCTGGCTCCACAAGCAAAAATTTTCCAGATTCCGGAATCCGAATTCCCTTACATGGGGCGATAATATCCGGAATGCAATCACTGAATCATAATGTGTTTAAGGTCTTTCGATACCTTTTTTCGGTTACCATACCGACATTTTTCAATCGCCTTAAAGGTGATTTTATCCTCGTCTGATCGCTATGAAATTTTGACCGCACTGCCGCGACATTGAATTGGCGTTTGTCAACTATAGTTTTAAGTAAGATCGACCACTATGGCAACAATAAACAAAAAATTTGAAAACGATGAGTTTTAAAGAACAAGTAAGGCATATATTTTACTGGCTCGGCGGTTCGGCTTGTCAGTCGAGGTTAGAGCCTTACTGAACGAGACCATTAAATGTTTTGTGGCTCTGGCAGCACGGTGTCACTTCAGTCGGGATTGGCGAACGGATGGGCCACAATTATGGCGTTTTCAATACCACTTAAAATAATTGTTCTAAAAAGGACTCCTATGTTACCTTGTACTCTAGAGTTTAGCCTATATATGTTTTTTAAAATCCTGTCTCCGTCTTTCAGGTCAGGTTAAAGGACATAATTTTACCTTCAAGATTTGATATCCCAGGTGGCGGGAATTTGACAAGACCGGGAAACACAGCATCAACAACAAACGTATCATTGGTTTCAGGGCGAGGCAAAAAAGCATTTGAACATCAACGAACGTTAATTATATGGTTTTAGTTATCTTGACCTTAGTTCGCGTAAAATGTGCCTTAGAGTTTCGCCGGGGTCATTTAAATACTTTCTTTTTTCATCAGTCATTTTAACTGCACTACTGATATATATTTTTTGTGATAAGCTGGTATTATACACGGCTGACTCTACATTGACCAAAGACTCGAATACGTCTGATAGCGCGAGCAGTTGGAATAGTTGGCAAAACGACCGTTTAGGAGAAAGCATTAAAAATCAAAACACTACGGTAGGGAGCATGAAAAAGACCTTGAAACTCCAGGGGACTATAACAAATTCATCTTCGTCGTCTAAGCGTCCGGGAACTTACACGCACGTTGCGATGGATTCAGCAAATGGCAAACTAGACCCATCCGTATATGGTGAATTAGGCTGCCCTAAAAACCCTAACAGGAAGGATTTTTATGAGATATTACGACACTGGATTCAAATTTCTAAACAAAACAATATAGAGTATGTCTTGGCGTGTGGTAGTCTCCTAGGAGCGATGCGAGATGGTGATGTCATTCCCTACGATTCAGACGTCGATGTTCTCGTCGAACACGGTTATTTTTCGATCCTTGAAAGGCTGTCAGTAAAGAGAGATTTTAATCCTTCAGATGGAAAAATCCGGCTGGTAGTGCAGCCAGAATTTGTCTTAAATATATCGATGGATGACAGGAGGCGGTTTAACTGCGAGGGAAAGGTTGGTATATCTCTTATAGCGTCTAATACTCTTATCCGTATCGTATCTTCCATACTAGAGTTTTAATCAGATTAATTTTAATATGGCGTGGGATTCCCATACAATTTTGCACGATAAGTGTGACATGAAACAAAGGCGATAGAGCGGTGACTTTGAAAAAAGGAGTCATACCGTATAAATGATCTAATAAACGCCCGGGGCGTTTATTTATCAATTATTGAATGAGGCTGAGTAGGATATGAAGAATTAAGTAGATGGAGGAGTCTGGGTCCTGGGAACGAGGTTGGGTGTTATCCACCTCTGCCGTCGGCCTCGGTGGATAATACTCTCCGAGATCTGCATAATTCTTCATATCATACGAAAGCCAAATTCAATAATTGCTTTATTATTTATTCAAAATGATTCCTAGTTTAACAGCAAGCTAAAACATGCTTACCAGCGCCTATGTTTAGAAGATAGAGGGCTGCTCGGGTCTGAAAATATACTCGTACTCGAGTTGTTTTCTTGCTATTTTTGCTATGTTTTTAGACAATAGTTCGCCGTGAAGCGAGTAAAATGTTTAGCCGATTGTTCCGCCATTTTGTTCTCACCCACAAAACAACTCAACCTCGTCTGCAGGTTTTCTCGGTTAATGATTCATTAACCTCTCATCTTTGCTGCACTTTTGACGTCATCGGTTCATTGTGGCATACATGATTCTTCCAAATTTGGCAAATTTGGTCAACAGTAGCTGGTTATGATGAGTTATGCGTGTGATTTTAGCCAATCAGAAACGGAGAAATAAATTGAATGAATAATAATTAAGTTTAGGGGTTCAATATTGGACGTTTAATCAATGGGAGGCGTAATATGTGTTTATTCTCATAACTGTAACAAGCTCAACAGAACTAATATGCTTTCGGCGAAAATATGGAAAGTCTAGCCCGTATAGAGGTAAATCTCCTAGAAGTAACATTTTCTGTCAGTAGCCTCTAGTCACATCGAACATATATGATGATATGCTGAAACCCTTGTTAATAAAGCAAGCAACTGAACAACTTAAATGATTTTTATCCTTTTTGCTATTTCCTAGTATTTTGGAGCAATTGTCATGGGAGGCGCCTATAAGACAGGGGGCGTCTATTAGAGAGGGGAAAAAAGCGAAAAATGCTTTAACCGAGAATCGAACTCGGATCACCTTTTAGAAAATTAACTGTGCGTGTGACTTGCTCCAAGAGAGAATAGCTCATTCTCTCTTGCTTGCTCCCAACCTTCTCGCGAATCCACCGCCAACTGACTACTACAGCACTCGCCCGCTAATCCCGCCAGCTACGCAACCAGGCTGTAATCCATGGTTGGTTAGCATGACATCTCGTATACTCTGTATGTTGTTAATCCAGGTAACTAACCGAACTTCAACAAACTCGGCCCAGCACATTTTCTACCCTGAAACATCGAATAAGCCGTTATTTAGTATGGCCATTGGAGTAGGGGGCCAACTTTTTAATGGTAAAGGATGGTGATTCTAGACCTATTTACAAGCATTGCCCTTTGACCTATGATACTACCAATTGTATTGATTGACTGATTAATAAATTTAAAAAGTGAATTTTAATTCGGACTGAAACTGCACTTGCCCTTCTTTTCTTCAGGAAACCATTGAAATGGAGGACAAATGTTCTTTTCAAGAACCCATGGCGAGACTAATTAAAGGCAACCTTTTTCTTGACGTTTTTGCTTTTTACAACAGAGTTGACGTAGTTGAAGATCCTTCCGAGAATAAGCTTAAAAAGTACCATAAGAATGATTTCTATCCATTTCGACCGTGTAGCTTTATGGGATTGCAGGCATCGTGTCCAAATAATTCTTGGGAAGTACTACGACTATATTTTGGCAGTGACAACTTGGAACCTATCCACAAGTGTAAGAACGGTTCTTGGGATGATACAAAAAAATGAGACAACAGAATGATAACGATTATCATCATAATTATTATAGGAGCTCTTGGGCTGCTGATTTTTATTATTATTTTTATTATTAGTAACATTTTTAAAAAAAATCACTACTGAATGAAACTAGACAAAATCTGAAAAGAGTCTGAAAAGAAAATAGACTACTGAACGCCGAGAATAGCCGGTAATTAGAACTGGACCACGGATGATTCAGGAAGCACGTAATTAACCAGGAAAATTCAGGTCCGGTCTCAAACTACTGAAATTTCTAAGTAGAAGACAGCGACTAGAATTCCTACATATTTCACTTGAAAAAGGAAAAATATTGCTTATTTGCGGCAAGTGACGACAAGCAGCCGCGGGAACTTTTTATTTTTTACCTCTTTTAGCCGATTTGTTACTGAACCCTTCACGCCTGCTACTAAACCTATGGATATTTTCATTAAAGAATTTTCACCTGGTACAATTTTTACCAGGTGAAACCCCATCACTCTACTCGAGGCAGCGAAAGCGAAGTGGCCGGCAAGACCCACCCTCCCATCCCACCCATCGTGTTTGATCTCTCTGTCTTTTTGTTTTCGCTTCGCCTGGTCTTGGGCTAGCTTGTCCCAGTCCACAGCAAATCCTCATACCTTATTACCATGTCAGGATTAACAATTTCAGTTCCGGGTAGTATATTACACTATAAGTGCTCAAGCTGAAGAAATAGACGCGGGTACAAGAAAAAATGCAGTGGAAGAACAAACCTGCAGTTGACTCCCGATAACTCGAACCTTCAAGGGAAATCGAAAAAAGGTTCTAGTTATCGGGAGTTCGAAGAAAATAGCCTAGAGTGAGGTAAAAAACAGTTTTCACTGCATAGTGAACATTTTATTCACATTTAATTGTAGAAATGTCACGAGAAAATTAAAAGACACTTCTATATTATATATAAGAACGTATCGTAACAAAACATAGCCTAGATAGAGCATGCGTTTTACTGGTTTGAGAAGAAAAGCTGCTTCAGGTTAGCCTGTGACAATCAACATCAGCCTCCACTAGTAAACTATACTCCTACAACACGTCAATAGGAAATCCAAAATTCAATGTTTCGGACGCCTGGTTCGAGTTATCGAGGGTAAAATTATATAGAAAATGACCTGAGAGGAAAAGAAAATTGGTTCGAGTTAGCGCGAGTTCGAGTTATCCAGGGTTCGAGTTACCGAGGGTAAAATTACAGTGAATGTATGACGGAAATCCAGGGGAAATCGATTTTAGTTCGAGTTAGCGAGTACAAATACTTTTATCGCAGAACCCCGCAAAGTTCCGAGGAGGGTGTCCAGTAAAACGTTAAGGATGGGCTATAGATGGGGAGAAAAACGCTCATTTTCGCATCCTCATTTTCTCCTAAAGTCATTTTGCTTGAGAAGTAATATCAAGCATTTGACACAGTGTTTCAAAGCGGACGACGTGAGGTGATCTCGGCCAAATGAGCGTCCAGATAAGAAAGAATAACAAGCCGTTGGCACTAAAAAGAAAAAGGAAAAAACCAAAACAAAGGAAAGCAAAGAAAGACGACCCAATGCTAATGACCCAAGAGACAACGAAAATTCTATGTCAGAAAAAGTACAGACTATCCTATTGATTGGTGACTCTATGATAAAAAATATTCAAGGTTCGTAGCTAGCGAAAGCTGTTGGCCATCGGGTAGTGGTAAAGTCGTTCTCTGGTGCCACGTCATTTTGCACGTCAGCGCTAACGACCTCAAGCAGAAAGAGTTAAGGGTTACTGCCGGCAGAATTGATGGGAACTTATTCAACATCGAAATATCTCTGAGAAGGGATTAAATCAAGGAGGACTGCATTTTAATGTCAAAGTTAATTAACAATTTTTTAAGAAACTTCGTGTTCGCGCGCGTAGTTCACCTTGGATTACGTCTGAGCTAAAGAAACGAATGTATGATCGAGAAATTCTTAAAATTAAAGCATGTAAATCTAATGATCCCAATGATTGGACGTAATTTAAAATACTACGCAATATTGTAAATTCAGAAATTAGCTTAGCCAAGCAAACCTATTATCAAAACAGCTTTAACCAATATACAGGCGATTCAAGGAAGACCTGGCAGACTATCAATGAACTTACTTCACGTAAATCTGGGAAAACAGCGATAACATCTCTGAAAGTAAATGGAGTAACAATAACCAATCCAACTGAGCTTTCGAACGAATTTAATAATCATTTTGCTACTATCGGTCCAAGACTTAGCCGTAATATTGATTCTCCAGACTGTAATGTTTATCAGATGTACGTCACCAGTACAGACCAATGTTTTCAGCTCCGTCCGACCGCTGTTAACAAAGTTTTTTCACTTTTGAATAAACTAAACAAGTCACGGGCAACTGGTCTTGATAAGATATCTGCTAGGCTCATCCGGAAATGTGCAGATCTCATTTGCATCCCTATTTGTGATATTTTTAACCAATCAATTAGTCTAGGTATATTTCCCGATGATTGGAAATGTGCACGAGTTACCCTTCTTTTCAAACAGGGGGACAGAGAAGACCTTAACAAACTATCGCCCAGTTTCTGTGATCTCAGTTGAGACCAAGGTGTTTGAAACGATTGTCTATGATCAATTATGCCTACTTAGAAGAACACGACATCGTCCGTAAATATCAATCGAGCGTTGGTGCTATTCATTCAACTGTGACGGCTCTTCTTGAGGCCACGGATACTTGGGCATATAATATTGACCGTGGCAAAATCAATGCTGTCGTATTCCCAGGTTTAAAAAAGGCTTTCGACACTGTGGACCATGAGATCCTTTAATGAAAACTAAGCCTCTACGGTATTAATAGTATTGCGCATCAATGGTTTCAGTCATATTTATAGGTCCACACACAAATGTGTTCCATCAATGGTCTCCTCTCTAGCAGTTGCTCTTTGAGTTGTGGTGTTCCTCAGGGTACTATTTTAGGTCCATTATTGTTTCTATTATATATTAACGACCTTCCCAGCTGCCTGTAAAATTGCGAGCCTCGGGTGTGCGCTGATGATACCCATCTTACATACGGGAGCAACAATATTCACAATATTTAGACGTGTTTAAACGAAGACTTAGAAAATGTTCACAATTGGCTAAGAGCAAACAGACTCACTCTTAAGAGTGGTTGTCAGAGAAAACCGGGCAAAATCTTAAAAATGTCAACGGAAGGGGGTCAACAGAATAAGTTCATACTAACATCATAGATAGGTTAGGTGCAGTAATGGACAAATATAATAAACATAGGTTCTTCACTGCTCTTGTATTAGAGATACGAGCATCACTTTATTCGACCCCCTCGGACGCCATTTTTACAAGCAAATTTTCACCATTTTCTGAAACTCACAGAACCCTCAAAATTTAACGAGCGAAGTTTATTTTCTGCATGCGATACAATACATCACAGAACTACTTTCTGAAACCATAAGAATTGTTAAGCAGCCACGGACAAGACTAAAATTTTCTTATTTTATCTGACCTAAATTCAGTGTCTGCAAACGAGCAAAAAATCGGGCATTTTTGAATTGATCTACAGCGCACAACTAAAACGACAGAACAACTCTGACAGCCAAATTGCAGTCTACTATCATCCATGTAACCAAAACACTAATAATCATTTTGGGCCATTGAAACAGAAAGAAATTAGAAAACTCACATTTGTTATAGTTTCCAAGCTTTTTCTTGCAAACAGGCCGATCCCTTCGTGTTTGTTTTAAGTCCTCTTCGTGAATTTTCTTTCATATTTCGCTGTAAAGTATGTTCAGCAGCTGGAGGAAATATCAAAAAGCTCGAAATACTGCTTAGGTTACATTTTGAAAGGGTAAAAAGTGATGAACGATAGGATGAAACTAGAAAATAACAAAGCGACGCCATCTTGAAAATTCAGCACTCAGGAGGGACTGGCACTAGTAGCTGCGGTGAACAGGTGACCAATTGCCATTACTTTATTCAGTCTTCATTTACTCTTCATTCACTTCATTTTGAGTTATCCCGTATAAGGCTTTCTTTGGAATCTTTTTTTTCCCACAGCTTTATTGGGTACTCCTGTAATATACAATATAAATTTATAATACAACACACACAAAAAAAAGAAAAGAAAAGGAATTTAGAAGCAAAAACTCAAAAGGGGGTAGGTGCAACGGGACTAACGTCCCATGCGAGGCACCGCCTTTATTGTATCATCTATTTTTGCGTGAGTCTTCAATCACCGTCCATGTCCGAAGGTCCACTCATCTCCTGTTCTCGATTTCATGATGCACTTTTCATAGTCCGGAAGGCTTCGCCCGAAGGGTACCTCTTTCAAGCATCAGGTGTAACAAAGGGTACGAAAATCACACGTTGAAGTATGTGAAAGGAGAGGAACATCTTTCATTAAGTATTTTAAAGGACCTATTATTAAAATGCTTCGAAGAAACACGCCTTATGGCAATATCATTTACATGTTAATTCAGTTAAAGGTTACACGAAAATGGCCCGAAGACCTCCTTTCTTACCGATTTATTCTTACGAAGGGTACAACTTTTCAATGGTAGATACACGAAAGGGGTACCTTTTGTCAAAAATAGTATATATAAGGGTAAGGGACTGGACCTTGGGGCGGACTCTCTCCGAGCCAAGCATCAGTGAGTAGCCTCCCACCCCCCCCTCCCCCTCCCCCTTCTCCCTAGGGCTTTCCACAAGTTGCTCGGCAACTTTTTTGCAACTTCTAGTATTTCGAGCGACTTTTTTCGTTTCAAGCAACTTTTTGTATAATTTGAGCAATTTCTCTCACTAGTTTTTTTCCAATTCTGAGATATCTGAGCAGCTCTTAGTGCTTAAATTGGCCTTGCTTCCATATTGCACAGTGTTTTAGGAGACAATTTATGAATTTCCTATGAAAAAGGAGCCAGATCCTCACCCCTTGGGGGCGGGTGATGAGCGCAAGATGCAGCCGGGCTGCTAGGTCAAAGGTTTTTTTGAACAAAAAGGCAAAATGGGGGACTTCGATTCACACTTGACTGACACGAGTGTCTGAGGTGAAGAATGTCATTGAACAGTTTTAATGGCTCATAATAGAATTTTTACAAGATTAATATGAATATTGATGTGTAGTCTTTACTCATACATTTTTGGTTTTAATTGTGGTTTACCAGCTCCTGAAGGCGGACAGAGTTATCTAGCAACGCCAATTACGCCGCGAAATTGCACAAAATTACGTTTTTATACTCTACCAGGAGCCATATATATCTAAATCGGGGTAGTAGACCGTAACCGTAAAGGTATCCAGGTAACTGGATACCTTTTTCAGGGCTGATGGGGTTGACTTCATCGAAATATCAGGGGCACCCAACGAGAAGATAGTTCAAAACCACTTAAACATAGCATTGTTAAACGTATTTTAGTAAATTATAGGGATCAAAACTTACCTTTTCGAAAATTTCAGCCAGAACAAAGGCTCACGAAAAAATCTAGGTGACCTTTTAAGGGTAAAAATCCGTTAAAAATAGGCAATTATACCATTTTTTAAATGTTCGAAAATCCCATGGAGGCCGACAAGCAAAAAACTTTACAACAAATGTTCCGAAAATTCTAGATCGCAAATCGTCTTCCGAACAGATATTTTCCGAAAATTGTCGTTGGGTGCACCTGAAATATATATCATAGCCATTAAATGTGCTAGTTTTAGCACATTTTGTGCCATCTTGTATGACTCGCGCGCGCATTTTTTGCAACAGCGCCGTGGAAAAGATTAACGAACGAAATGGCGTTGGAAATTACCTCCTTAGGAGATGGATAAATTCCATTTCTGTCATTATTGCCTCCTCTGAATTTAAGGCGAGACCTTGACAATTTCTCTAAATATGAGGACTGCTTTGTTAAACACCGTAGTGAGAGTGTTTTTGACAAATCCAGTGACGAAGAGACGTAGGAGATGTCAATTCTTTCACAGCTACACTAGTAAACAAAAAGGAACCTAGTGGCTGCAAACTTCCAGGTGTGCGACTTCTATCAATGATGGAAAAGGTACCGACTCGAGTTAACACTCGGACCCCTTTTACAAATTTTTGAACGGCCAAAAACTTGCACGGATCCGCCTTTTCTTTACATGCGACCCGCGGAACCGTAAAGTTTTTGAGCTGCAAACAGTACTGTAATCTGTAAGAGAATTTGCGCGTTCCCTCTAAACGTGGCGTTTATCTTGTGTGGACCGTGCAAAGAGCATTCTGAAAAAGAAGTGACGGTACAAAAAAACAATGAGTGGAAGGGGTACAGAGTGAGAGTCGTAAGAACTCCTTTAATGGTACTTTTTAACAAAAGCTCCTTCCAGATCCTTCCGGTAAACCAGATACTACTGGTAAACGCTATGAATGGCTTATTTTGACAGCTCTTGTGAACATTCGAAGGTCTATTACCTTATGGAAATACGAAGTGACAGCGATGAGATCATCAGTTAGAAGGCTTACTTTCAAAAAAGTACTTCGTCCGCTGGCTCTCTTGGCCGCTTTGCGGCCTAAAATGCCCGCTCCGCACACTGATTCAACTACATGTACTATGTTTATTTTAATCATAACTATAACAAAATTCTCAAATCTGATTGGTTCTCAACTGCCCTGATTTCAGCCTTAATAGGACAGTTTAATAGGACAGTACGCGTCATGCCTAAGTAATTGGACAGTACGCGCCATCACGCGCGCGCTTAAAGGGCCTATTTTTTCATAGCTAGCGAAAAAATCTTGGAATTTCTTGTGTTTTGATTTAAAAAGAGCCCTATATATCACAAATTTTGTTAAAGTTATGATTAATTGGTAACAGAACTTCGTGTCGTCCAATTCGGTCTGTAATCATACTCGTGATTAAACAAATCGGACTCCCGCTACGCGGTCGTCCGATTTTGTTAATCACTCGTGTGATTACAGACCGAATTGGACTCCACTCAGTCCTGTTACCATTACTAATAAACAGTTGGTAATAAAAATTATTGCAAATTTTACGGCAAGCAATATCCACTGCCCGCAGTTAGCCCGCACGCTTCGAAACTCGCGAGTTTGATATATAGCAAGTCTAGCTAGCTAGCTCGCATGAGAGCGAAGTTAAGTGATTCAGTAATTCATAAAGAGACAAAATAGATCTTTAATATTATCTACATTCACGGGACACCTCGAAATGGGGAGGGAATGAAACAATGTCAGTTAATCACCAATTAACCTGCGATCAGGCGTTCTTCTTGCTTTTTCCTTTGAAAGAAAAACAAGCTAAATCCAACTAAAAGAAGTAATTGAAGGAGAAATAAGACTGGAGTAGGTCGCGGATAAGCTGGTTGGTTTGTTTGTTTGTTTGTTTTTTATCTTATTGGTAATCAGGAGCCCATAGGCTCCTGGTAATAGTTCGTAATACCCCAAGTTCGATAAAAAAAATTCTAACATGAATCCGTGGCTTTCTGGTTACATTTCTACGTTAGGTTTGGTTTTCTATGTGGTCGTGGAAAATTTGCAATTTTTGTCCGTGTGTTTAGATATCGAACGCAGCTACTAGTGCCAGTCCCTCCTGAGTGCTGAATTTTCAAGATGGCGTCGCTTTGTTATTTTCTAGTTTCATCCTATCGTTCATCACTTTTTACCCTTTCAAAATGTAACCTAAGCAGTATTTCGAGCTTTTTGATATTTCCTCCAGCTGCTGAACATACTTTACAGCGAAATATGAAAGAAAATTCACGAAGAGGACTTAAAACAAACACGAAGGGATCGGCCTGTTTGCAAGAAAAAGCTTGGAAACTATAACAAATGTGAGTTTTCTAATTTCTTTCTGTTTCAATGGCCCAAAATGATTATTAGTGTTTTGGTTACATGGATGATAGTAGACTGCAATTTGGCTGTCAGAGTTGTTCTGTCGTTTTAGTTGTGCGCTGTAGATCAATTCAAAAATGCCCGATTTTTTGCTCGTTTGCAGACAGTGAGTTTAGGTCAGATCAAATAAGAAAATTTTAGTCTTGTCCGTGGCTGCTTAACAATTCTTATGGTTTCAGAAAGTAGTTCTATGATGTGCTGTATCGCATACAAAAAATAAACTTCGCTCGTTAAATTTTGAGGGTTCTGTGAGTTTCAGAAAATGGTGAAAATTTGCTTGTAAAAATGGCGTCCGAGGGGGTCGAATAAAGTGATGCTCGTATATCTAATACAAGAGCAGTGAAGAACCTATGTTTATTATATTTGTCCATTACTGCACCTAACCTATCTATGATGTTAGTATGAACTTATTCTGTTGACCCCCTTCCGTTGACATTTTTAACATTTTGCCCGGTTTTCTCTGACAACCACTCTTAATATGACTAAAACCGAGTTCATGTTAATTGGATCTAGGCAGAGGCTGAGTACTGTAACAGTTTCACCAACACTTACGATTAATGATTTTCGAGTTACCCAAGTCGCTACCATGCTAAATCTCTTGGAGTGACCATCGATCATAATCTCGATTGGGGTAGCCATATGGAGAAGATAATAAAGAAAGTATCTTCTCCTTACAACTAATTTACCAAGCTCTTATTCACCCTCACTTCAATTATTGCAATACTGTTTGGAGAAACTGTGAGATAACCTTAAGGAACAAACTTCAAAAACTACAAAATAGACCGGCCCGTGTTTTGACTTTTTCAGACTACCATGAAGACGCTGGTTACCTGTTTGAACTCCTAGAATGGAAAAATCTAGCGCGCCAGCATAAAATTGAAAAAGCCACGATGGTTTATAAGTTTTTACACGGGTTGGCCCCAGAATATTTATGTTCTAGGTTTGCAATACGAGAAACGGCATATAACCTTAGAGACTCTCAGAATAAACTTTGCCTCGCTTCACCGCGGACAAATTATTAAAATTAAAAATAGCTTTAGCTATAGTGGCGCCATCCTATGGAACAAGCTCCCGTGTAATGTGAGGCAAGCAGAGTCCCTTACGAAATTCAAATGTCTTCTTAAACAAGTACTCTAGGGTACGGCATTCGTTGAAAGCAGCTTTTTTAAAAATATTATCTATCTATCTATCCATCTATCTATCTATCTATCTATCTATCTATCTATCTATCTATCTATCTATCTATCTATCTATCTATCTATCTATCTATCTATCTATCTATCTATCTATCTATCTATCTATCTATCTATCTATCTATCTATCTATCTATCTATCTATCTATCTATCTATCTATCTATCTATCTATCTATCATTACAAGATGAAACACCTCGAAATTAGTCAAAAATCAGGGGCACCCAACGAGAATATAGTTCAAAACCACTTATTTAAACTAGCGTTGTTGAACGTATTTTAGTATTTAAAAGGTAGAGATAGGCTTATTTTTATCCCCTAAATATTTTTCATCTGTTCGGATTTCCTAGCTGCAAGTCTAATGATCCGAAAATTATAGGGATCAAAACTTACCTTTTCGAAAAGTTCAGCCAGGAAAAAGGCTCCCGAAAATTCTAGGTGACCTTTTTAGGGAAAAAATCCGTTAAAAATGGGCAATTATACCTTTTCGGGGGGCTCGAAAATCCTAGGAGAGGCAGGCAAGCAAGAAATTTAACAACAAATGTTCCGAAAATTCTAGATCTCAAATCGTCTTCGGAACAGATATTTTCCAAAAGTCGTTGTTGGGTGTCCCTGAAAAATACTCCGCTACTCTCTTCTCGGTGTTTCATCTGGTGATGAAACACTGCGTCTCATGCTTGATATATTACATGAAAATTATGGAAAGATCATGAATCATGAATGTTGGTTATGGAGGCCTTTAATAGCACTAGACTCTCTAAAAGTTGCTTCTGACAATTTTCGCAGAATGACATGTTTTGACTGTCGGTATCTGCTCTGTTTTCCGAAGGAAGATGGAAAGTGGGTCTGTAAAGACCAGGAACATTGCCGGGAATTTTCCGTGAAATAGATAGGCGTAATCAATTAGTGACGAGTGAAATTAGGGAGTGATTTCAAGCGCGTTTTGTCCATAATCTAATAATTTCCCGAGCCTTTAGGAATTTTGAATTTTTCGACAAAATACCTGTTAGAAACCTTCTTAATGTGCTCTCTCCCGCGTTTAGGTGTTCTAGAGCGTCTTTTAATGCCCTGACATTTTCATTAAAAAAAAACTTATTTTCGCTTTGCTTGTTGCCCCCTCAGGGATTTCGCCCAGAAGGCGAAATCCCGAGGAGGCACTCTAGTATACAGTCAGTATGCCAGAAAAAATCTCGATTTGCTTAATTGAACAGGGGCCGCGAGGAATCGGCAGGTAATGATGACGTTTCCATTGCTCGCGCCCGCAAGTACGAGATGGTTAGGATGACGTAAGACAGAAAATCCTGAAGGGACCTCTTAGGTAGATTTTGTAACATTTATTGTACAGTCACACTTCGATACTCTTTTGCGTTATGTGTTATCATTGACATTCTGTGGAGAAGTCGTTTTGAAAGTTATGGACCAAAAGACACTCGTTAAGCGCAGATGAAGTTATAAGGTGAGTATAACTGTGTATATATACTATGAACACTTGGAGAGTTTGCCAGACACGAGTTCACAAATCTTTCATTGGAAACCTTGCCAGGCACTCTTTCTCTCTCTTTGACCGAAATAAGACTCAGCCCTAAACATTAACAAGACGAGTGAACAACTGCTAGCTTATCACTAGCAGAACGATGAACGGTTACAGAAATTCGCGACAATCAAATTCTGTGCTGACTTATTCCCTGCTCACAGATGTCCTTCCACTATAAAGCTTAAAATAAAACTAGAATGCGCGAGCGTGAATTGATCAAACGTCCTTTTACTTTCTAAGGCTTAGCCTTTCTAAGGCTATCGATTGAAAAATCGATACCGATTTTTATCGATAGACTACTCCGGGTATATAACCACCGATGAAATGCCGGACAGGAGAGCTTTCTCGCGAAAACAAGTGAAAAGATCGCCTTGGCTATGGCTACATGATAAATTACCGAATAGGCGCCTTTCCAGAAAAAGAAAATGGTTTGCTATTTTACTGGTGTCTACATGACAAATAAAACATTATATGACCGCTTGCAGATACGAAATTTCTATTCTTGTGTTCAAAAATCTTCATTCGTTCGCTGTATTCACACGTGACACTCAAAGATAAATTTCGTATCTCCGCACGTCCATGTAATATCCTCTATATGTATATATTCACTGTGCCCGACAGGCAAACATTCATGGCTTATAAGCCTCCAAAGAAGACTGCGTTTCAAACCGAAATATCAGGAAAAAAATTTTCAAGAAATTTTTTTTTGGTTTTATCTTCTTTCTGCTGTGAAGATCAGTTTTCATAGGGTTCGTTTCGTGAATTTTGTCTTTTTAACCCATCCACATTTTTTTTAAAGCACTGATTAGTATTCATCAGTTCTTGTAGTCATGGTTTTGTTGTTCTCTTTGACAATGATCTTTTGCACAGAGAATACAAATCCAAGATTGATATTTGTATTTTACAGATGAATAATCACAGCTGTCACCTTATATGTGGAATGCAATCACCGAATCATAATGTGTTTAAATAGTTTTAAAGAACAAGTGAGGAATTTAATTAACTGGCTCGGCGGCTCGGTGGCTAACTTAGCTTGTCAGTCGAGGTAAGAGTCTTCCAGAACGAGAAAGCTAGATGTTTAGTGGCTTAGCAGCACAATATCTCTTTAGTAGCGACTTGAGACTGGCCAAGACATAATTATGGCGTTTATAATTATTCAAAAAGGAGTTCTGTGTTAGTTTGTTGTTTTGCCTATATATTTTTTTAACCTTGCCTCCGTCTTTCATGTCAGGTCACACCATTTAATTTTAACTTCAAGATTTGTAACGGCTGGAAGGGGGAAGTTTAGAAGAGGGAAACACACCATCACAGCCAATGTATCATTACAGTTTCAGGGCGAAGCAAGAAAGCATCTGACCTTATTGAAACCTCGACGAACGTGAATTATGTGGATTTTGCTTTCGCGTAAAATGTGCCTCAGGGATTCGCCGAGGTGGTTAACATACTTTATTTTTGCATCAGTCACTTTAACTACACTATTGATATACTGTTTTTGTTATAAGCTACTGCTAATATTTTACACGGCTGACTCCACGTTGACCAAGGACCCTAATACGTTTAGGGTGAGCAGTCGACATAGTTGGAAAAAAGACGGTTTAGGAGACAGCAATAGCAACCTATCAGATCACAGGACAAATAGCTCTGCTTTAAGCATAGACTTTGAGCAATCTTCTCAAGGAGGCATTAAAAATCAAAAAACCATCGGATGGAGCTTGAAACAGACCTTGAAACTCAATGGGACTATAAAAGCAAGTTCAACTTCGTCGCTTAAGCGTACGAGAACTTACACGAACGTTGCGATGGATTCAGCAATACAGGGCAAATTAAACACATCAGTTTATGGTGATATAGGCTGCCCTGATAATCCTTGGAAGAAGGATTTTTATGAACTTTTTCGACACTGGATCCAGATTTCTAAACAATACAATATAAAGTATGTCTTGGCGTGTGGTAGTCTCCTAGGAGCGATGCGAGATGGTGATGTCATTCCCTACGATTCAGACATCGATGTTCTCGTCGAACACAGTTATTTTTCGATCCTTGAAAGGCTGTCAGTAAAGAGAGATTTTAATCCTTCAGATGGAAAAATCCGGCTGGTAGTGCAGCCAGAATTTCCCTTAAACATATCGATTGATAAGAGGAGGATGTTTAACTGCGAGGGAAAGGTTGGTATCCTAGTGGAGGGGAGGCGGGGTTACTCAACAAATTTTGTACAGCCCGAAGTCCAACCCCTTACCGAAAAAGGTACCCCTTTTGTATACCTTCTACTGAGCAAATGGTTCCCCTTTCACATACCTTGTTTAGAACTTTTGCATCCCTTTTATCTACCGGTAAATGCATCGTCAGTTAAATAGGAAACAATCACAAAAAAGTTTTCCCGACTTTATGAAGCCATAAAATTCATCTGCTAGCCCTTTGGGCCCTTTCACAGACCCAAATGACAGAATTCCATACCCTGTCATATACTCCAACGAGTAAAATCCCTTACCCTTTTCGGGCGGAGCCTCCCCGTACAGGCAGGCCATAATGGGAAGTACCCCAACCTCGTCCCTAGGGCGCCGTTCCCAGGGAAAAGCGGGCGTTTGAAAGAGAGAGGTGTTTATTCTCATAGCTGTAACAAACTCTACAAAACTAATATGCTTTCGGCAAAAATGTCGAAATAGCAGAATATCCAGTCTAGCCCGTCTAAAGATCCATATCGCACTTTCCTCCTAGAAGACCTCCTAGAAGTATCATTTTCTGTCAGTATCCTCTTTGAACTTCACATTGAACATGATGCAATGCACAAAACTTTGTTAATCAAGCAAACAACTGAACAACTTGAATGATTTCTATCCTTTTTGCTATTTCCTAGTATTTTGGAGTAATTTTCATGGGAGGCGCTTATTATACAGGAAGCGTTTATTATAGAGGGGCGTCCAATACAAACTTAACATCGTAGGAGGGTCTTTTATTAGCCAAGAGGCGTTTATTGGAGAGTGGGCGTCTATTAGGTCATTTACAGTAATATTTTGTTTTCGCGTGCAGTCACGTGTACAATTTCCGGATTTACTTAATAAACACCATTCAAAGAAAACAAGCTCCCGCTTTTAAACAGTATTAGAACAACAGATCCGAGTACGACTGGCACAAAAGTGGTCGCGGATGCTTGCTGGAGCAGCCGCTTTGGCGAGAGCTTTAAATTCCACCAGGCATACTATAGTTTGAACTTGGTTTCACACTGTCGTAATAAAAAAGAACTGGATGGTTGCTCACTAGAGTTTTTCAGTACAGTGTTTCGTCAGAGTTAAAACTGGGTTACACAGTGCTGGTCACCTGCTGGAGCTGGTTCCTTCAAGAGTAGTCGCAAAAGAGCGTTTTGGATGTATTACAGCAGCCGAATCCGAAAGGAGGCATTTAAACTATTACTACTACCAGTACTAAGGAGACTAGGCAAACAATACACAGAGTAGAAAAGAAACTAGAAAGAGACAACGGAATGATCACGATCATCATCATCATTGATTTCTATATCATTATTATTATTATTATTATTATTATTATTATTATTATTATTATCTCTTTTATCACACAGTCTTTGCTAGTGTTCTTTTTGTGCATCAGCCGGGCGCAAACCATGGACCTAGAGCGTCAGTCAGTCAAGTCAATCATTCTGTTCATACACTGAGCACCTTTCTGAGGATTCGCGCAGATCCCAGCATGCAGATCTTTTGAATCTCTGTCATAGTAGCTCTCTCTGATACTTTCTTGATGTTTTCTACCATACCCTTCTTCACTTTACCAAGCGCACCAACTATTATTATTATTATTATTATTATTATTATTATTATTATTATTGCTAGAACTGACGTATATCGCAACACCTCGCGCGGGTAGTTGTAAAGGGCTAGCAGTATGAATAAAGGGAATTAAACCAATGGGTAAAATTAAAGAAGAGGGGGAGAAATTCCCTTAGCCGAGAATCGAACCAGGACCACCTGTTTAGAAAATTAACTGTGCGTGTAATATCGTAAGTTTACGTTGGTTCGGCTTTGACCGCCGTGAAACTTTGACTTGCTCCTAATCTCCTCGCAAATCCGCCTCCAAATGACTGCTACAGCTCTCGCCCGCTTATCCCGCCAGCTATGCAGCCAGGCTGTAATCCATGGTCAGTTACCATGACAACTCATAGGTCTGTCTGAGTTAATCCAGGGTTAGGACTAACCGAACTTCAAAAAACTCGGCCCAGCATATTGTCTTTCCTGAAACATCGAATAAGCCGTTATTTAGTATGGCCGTTGGAATAGGGCGCCAAATTTTTAATGGGAAAGGATGGTGCTTCTAGACCTATTTACAAGCATTGCCCTTTGACCTATAATACTACCAACTGTATTGCATTCCCCCCCCCCCCCCGCCACCCACACTGTCCGTCCTTTTTATAAATTCATTATTACAGTGCTTATTAATAAACTTAAAAATTCAGTTTTAATTCAGACTGAAACTGGCATTGCGCTTCTTTACTTCAGGAAACCATTGAAAAGGAGGAGGACAGATGTGTTTTTGAAGAACCCATGGCGAGACTAATTAAAGGCAAACAGTTCCTTGACGTGTTTCCCTTTTACAACAGAGCTGATGTAGTTGAAGCTCCTTCGCAGAAGAGGCTTAAGCAGTACCATAAGAATGATTTCTATCCATTTCGACCGTGTAGCTTTATGGGATTGCAGGCATCGTGTCCAAATAACTCTTGGGAAGTGCTACGATTATATTTTGGCAGTGACAACTTGGAACCTATCTACAAATGCAAGAATGGTTCTTGGGAAAAAACAGGGGTCGGAATGATCACGATTATCATCATAATTATTATAGGAGCTCTTGGGCTCCTGATTTTATATTATTATTTTTATTATTAGTAGTATTATTTTGAAAACAACAGCACTAATAAAACTGGACAAAATTTGAAAATTAAATAGACTACTGGACGCCGAAAATAGCCTGCAATTAGAACTGGACAACGGATGATTCAGGAAGTACGTACTTTAACATGAAAGTTCTAGTCCGGTCTCAAACTACTGAAATTTCTAAGTAGACGACAGCGACTAGCATTCAAACACTTGGTAGAAGTAAACTGGAAGCCACCCCCCTGGCTTTAAGAAGAAAGAGATGATATCTGGTATTGATGAGAATTGGTTTGCTTAACGTTTAGAAAGGGTATAGTAGCCACAGCGTATAGGTCTAGGATTCACCCTATTCAACCTTTGCAATTATTGTCCAAAAGAAATGGGTTTGAAAGTGGATGTCTGCAGGCTAATATGCCGTGGCATTTGCTTAATTTCTGATTGGCCTGGGTGAGAGTTGTATTTGTATCAAGTGAGGATACAGCTGGGTATCAGATATTAATAAGTGGATGACATGGCTCGAGTAATTCTTTAGTGAAAATAAACAATAAAATTTTTTTTTGGAGAAAAGATATTTGTTGTTATCCAACTACAGCAGTGAGAGTTATGCATTTGTTTCTGTACATAATTATCTTGACGACTACATATTGTTTGTATCAGTAATTAAGGTGCAAACATACCCACTGGCCAGGAGCTCCTGCACCTGGCAGAAATCAGTAGATGAAATCAGTAGATATTCCCGGCAAGTAGCAATGTTATTAAGGATGCACTTCATGAAAATTATGGAAAGGTCATGAATATATCATAAATGTTGATTATGGAGGCCTTTTTTAGCATTAACTCTCTAAAAGTTGGTTCTGGCAATTTTTGCAGAATGAGAAGTTTTAATTGTCGGTATCTGCTCTGTTTTCGGTGGGAAGATCGAAAGTGACTCTGTAAAAACCGGGAGCATCGCTGGGAGTTTTTCGAGAAATTAGTATGTGTAACCAAGTGGCGACGAGTTAAGGGAATAATTTCACGCGCGTTTTGTCCATATTCTAATGATTTCCCAAGCCTTCAGAAATTTTGAATTTTCCGACAAAATACCTGTTAGAATCCTTCTTGATGTGCTCTTTCGCTTGGTTAGGTTTTCTAAAGCGTCTTTTCATGCCCTTACGTTTTCATTCCAAAAAAAAAACCTTGACGCCATCTTGGGACTGAGACGCAAGGCTTCCAACTTGTAAGAGAAAAGCGCTTGGAACGAGGTTGTAGGACTTCGACACGCGTTCCTTTCCCACGAACCTCTGCTGAAAGGAACGGTTAAATTCTTTTCCCCTTGTTCGCAAATATCAGCTGGAGGACACGCACAAATTACAGGATAACTAATTGTGACCGATAGGCAAACATTCGAAGGCTCCTATTTAAAGGAGATTGCGACTAATAAGGCTCCAACTCAAAGGAGATTGCGTTTCAAAACGGAATATCAGACAAAAAACTTCAAGAATTGTTATTTTGTTTTATCTTTTTTCTGCCGTGAAGATCAGTTTGCTCAGTGTTGTTTTTGAGAGTTTTGTTTTTTTCATGACCCATGCATCCACATCTTTTTTGAAGCGCTGAACTCATTACTTCTTGAAGTCATGGTTTTGCTGTTCTATTTTACAATGGTCTTTTGCACAAAGAAAACAAATCCAAGATTGATATTTGTTTTTTACAGATGAATAATCACAGCTCTCACCTAATATCTGGAATGCAAGCACTGAATTATAATGTGTTTAAATAGTTTTAAAGAACAAGTGAGGTAAGCTTAGATTGTCAGTCGAGATAAGAGTCTTCCAGAACCAGAAAGCTAGACGTTTAGTGGCTCAGCAGCGCAATATATTTTTAGTAGGGACCGGAGACTTTCTTTTTGGGGGAGTGGGGGGGGGGGGGGGGGGGGTTGGGGATAGATCTAATTGCAAGATGAGAATGATGTTTCTTTGCCGTGAAGTGAAATTACCAACTCATTGCTCCAAGGCAGTGGAAATGTTAGAAAGAGGAAATAGTGGATCAAAGTTAGGGAAATGAAGGGCAGATAAACGTAAAAGTCTATTGGGTCGTGACATAATGGAAGATACTATAGCAAGTGTTGCCGTGATTGATTTAAGAACTGAATGGCGTAGCCCGTTTGTTCTTTTCAAGCAAATAGCGTGCAAAACCTTTCATTCAAAAATAGAATTTGATTATACTGACCGTGTGTATATTTTAACGATATGTTTGCACATGTCGTACTTTAGGAGCAATTAAGGAAAAAAAGATGATCATAGAAGGATATTTCTCTTTTTACACTGCCATCCATTTTTTTATCGAAGACTGACTTCTAGTCATTCATTTCCTGAAAATAGAGCTTTTCAAATTTATAGCTACGAAACTGATCAATTCATTACAAATGGTTGGGTTCAAACGACCTGTCTAGTACAGCGAATCCTTGTTTGAAACATTTTTGCCTCGTTAACATATGCCTATTATTATTAAATTTCATTTATCTCTGAAAATGTAAGCCCGATATACCAAATGGTTTCGGAGAAATTCTCTTTGAAAAATCGCAAATTTTGCACTAAGAATGTATAGCTCATTAACGTTTTTGCCCCCAGCAAATTTGCTGGGGACCAATCTGGGAGTCTTAGTCTTAGACCCTATTTGACTCCTGAAGGTAGCCTGCCAGCAAGCTCTCTCGGGGGTACGAGACTGGGGGAGGACAGAAGGGAAGAAGAGCTAACACTTGTGTTTCATTTTTATTTTAGCATCTACGTCACAAAATGGGCCAAAATGGAATGCCAAATGCTGATTGGCTGGTTTTTAAAAAATCAGCCAATCAGCATTTGGCATTCCATTTTTTTTCCATTTCATTTAAAAATGAGGCCATGATGTAATGTTCTTTTGCGCGTACTTTGATAAATGGCGGACGGTGAAGATCACGTCCGTAAAGCTTGCGAGAATTTTTTTGTTAAATCTCCCTCTTTTTTTGCCCCACTGCCAGAGCCCCCGAAGAGCCTGCTCGTAGGCTACCCTAAAGGAGGCCTTACTCTCGGCAACACAGTATGAACCAAGGCATTTGTTTTGTATATAGATATTCCTTTAGCACAACGTAACCTTAAACGATATACTTGTTATGTGTGGGTAAAGATATTGGCTTTCTACCCTGAGCACCATAAGTAAGACCAAAATCTGCAATTACAAGTAACATCTCTAAACAAGACGACGAGCGTCCCTGACATGTTCACTTTGGAGTTCGACCCCCTCACCACCCCACCCCCCCCCCCCCCCTCTCTAGGACTGCTACCATCGCTTGTTAAAGCAAATAAGATAAATTTCCCGAGATAAATTTCTACTACGCGTGACCAAAGAATCCTAGACTATAACGATCATTCGCAGCCTTAAGACTCGACGCCTTGGTGACGAAAATAGTCTCGTATCATTAATTGCTAATAAAACCCTATAAAAGTTTACAATAAACGGGCCAATTGTTTATATTAAAGTACCGTGATAATGTTTAATTCTTAAGGGACCATTCGTCAGAAAGAGGACGACATTATTCCCGAAAATAGATCATTGAGGAAAGATTTATGAAACAAGAGTACCAAATGGACGAAAAAGAAAGTAATGTTAAACAAATTAAGGAAAATAGACGTCATTTTCAAACAAACTATCTGACCTCTGTTGACTAAACATTGACAGTACTGTCTACCTTAATTACTTATCTTTTCACTAAGTGTTTAGCTTAAAAGCGAATACCGTACTTGCTCTAATTAAAGTTCTCTTTTGACTGGCAAATCTTTGGTGCCTTTCCAAGTTTAATTTGAATTGCATAGATATACCATAGATAACATCGGGAATTTGAAATAGTGGTCTCCAATTGCAAAATATGCAATCAGGGAAACAAAACATATGAAAATGAGTTTTTTCCATTTTGTGTCAGATAAATTTGGTGAAATCTGATTAAACCTCGAAATAAAATATATTGCGAAATCGCGATTTTTTAAAAGCAACTGTTTAAGGCGCACTAGTCAAACATCTCTTTGTTAATTGAAATAATCACATTCAAACCTCCACCGTTTCCAGAGTTAAGAAATATTTCCTTGAAACTAATTGTACTTCTTTAAATTCCTAGATTTATTTTCCCTTAATTCTTGATGAAAAATCCACTCATGAACACATTTTTTCAAATTTTTCGGTACTTAAGGCAGTTCTCACAAAGCTCTAATTGTAAGAGTATCTTAATGCGGTTTTTATTGCTAGGCTTTTTCATTCAGTAGTGATTAAAACCTAATAGTTAACCAGACCTGTTAGTGAATGGTTTTCTCTGTTGATGTCCAGATTTTGAAGGTAAAAAAATTTCTCTCGGGCAACTGAATTGGGTGAAGACAATAATAACTATATTTTAACTCAAATATACAACAAAACGACCTTCGCAATACGTTATGATTTTAGCAATTAAAACGTGTTACTCGGGGGCTTAAAAGTAACAATGAAAACATATAATAGCAAATGTCGATATCATATTTAACAATTTTATAAGGATAACTAACAGGAAACGGTGCTCAAACTGGCAATTATGACTCGATTGCTCTTCTTATATTTAAACAAAAAAAATATTAACTTGCATTTAAGTCATCATTTATAATATATAAAACAAAACGAAGCTTTCAATTGGTTAAATGATCCCCTGCGCTTTTTCAGATTATTCCTTTGAAAACCACATCAAATTTCGGAAATGTGATGATAAAAATCTCTTTAAGGAAATTAAACCTTTTCATCCTTCTTTCCACAGATTTCATATAAGGTAAAGTTCTGTCTTGAATTTCACTTCCACAGAAGAATCCCTCTATATCCCATCGAGCGCTTGTCCTTGGTGAAATTTTAAGGTAACTCACCTGCCTTTCTCGATCGTATTTCCCACATTTACAGCATGTGCATCACGAATAACTGATCATGATCTAATTCATATGACCCATTAACGATGTACGTTTTTAGACGCTTTTTTCTTATTTACTGAACCTACTCTTAAATCTCTTTGTTGAAACTTAGACCTCTTTTATGTTCTTTAACAACATGATTTTCAAATTTAATACTGAAATCAGGTTTGGAAACCATTTAAAGGCTTTTCCACAAGAATGTTCCTTTTGATTACGGCAATTGCCCATTTTCATCATACTGCATAGTCTGTCGGATCTCTGTTTCATTTTGAATATACTTAAACCATTCATGTCCAGGCCCAAGTTGTTCAAGCGTTGGATAGTTCTATTCACAGGTTAAATCTCTATCCAGCGGACATGACTTGGGGGTACCCAACGAAATGTTATATGGGGAGGCTCCGCCCGGAGGTGCAACCGCTAATCCTTTTATGCCATTTTTGACAGAAAAAGTACCCCTTTCGAGTACCAGATTTTTAAGTTATATTGACAAATGATACTCCGTACACATATTACAGTAAAAGGCCCGATAACTAGAACTCCCCCTAATTCGAACTAAGTTCAATTCCCTTGGATTTCACCCCACTTTCCAGTCATTTTTTACTCGGTTAAATCGAACTCGGATAACTCGAATTCCTCGCTAACTCGAATTCTGGTTCTTTTAATTCCACTTGAATGTCATCCCATTAGCTCTTCTTGTTGTATAAGGGAAAACACTAAAACTTACACTGGTCAGCACTAAAGTAATTTGATTTAATTTGTGAAACGAACAGATCACGTTTTATCATAAAAAAAGGCCTATTCATGTTACTGTTTCTGATGATTTAAGTTAAATTTGCAGTGCGCCATAAACAAAGTGCTGAAAAATCAGTAACTACCAGTTTTTAACTGGGAAAAGTGAATAAAGCAATCGACCCCGATAACTCCAACCCGAGCTAACTCGAACTCTTTTTCGTTTCCCTTCAGAGTTCGAACTACCGGGCTTCTACTGTAGCTTAGAACGCTCAGTTCAGTTCAGTAACTGCTGTAAATGCAGTCTTTTACGATTAAGGTGGCTCGACTGGATTTTTTGGGGTTGATACCTCCCAACTTTGAGCATTAACTACGTCGGGATGAGTAAAGATATGGAAAAAAGGTTACCATAACTGTATTACATAAAGATGAAAATTTCTTATGATCTGGGTTTTATTGCAATCGGAGTCGCCATGGCAACGTAATGACGCCATTACGTTTTTCATTTATCTTTGTGTTTCTCTGTTCCAGGAGTTTTTTGAAGAAATCGCTTTAGGGAGTATGTACCTGTTATAATTGCCTCCATTTTGGCATAGTTTGAACAAATTCTATGAGAGCGTTTTCGAAATATTTTAAAATGTAGTTTTAAGAATAATAAAAACAGTGAAATAGCATGCTAGCCACACAATTCGCGAATATTTTAAGAAAATGATAAGCTTTGGGAACGAGGCTTCATCTCATAGTGGTTTGATCCCATCGAAAACCGTATACAAAAAAAGAGGGGAATTGTTCTGGGCGATCGCGAGTAAGAAGAATTTTATTAACTTGCATTCAGCTGCTTTTGATACAGTTTTTGGACGTAATTTGGTCCATGCCTAAAAATTTCGCCTTTTTCTAAAAACCGCTCGATAAATTTTTCTATAAATTCGACAATCCCGAGATCAATTGTCAAGAAATATTCCTTGCAAGTTTCAAGAACATTGAAAATAGGGAAGGCTTTTAAATGGGGCCTCAAATATAACCAATTTTCCCCCAGATTTTGTGTTTACAAGTTAGCGTCCTCATTATTCACTGGCATTGTTTTCAAGTTTCATATGCACGTGCACAACTAGCAAAAGATATAAATTTGCATCAAAAAGAACTCTTGATTACTTTCCGAAGAAATATCCGGAATAAGCTAATAATTGGCTTGTCGTCACAGATAGCAGTGAGAGCCGAAACGGTGAACGTCACGGCTCATCGTGTAGGATGAAATACTTAATTATCTTACTCGGGTTATAACATCACAGAAACTCTCACAAAGAGTTGCTCTGATGTTATAATGTGTCATTAATCTCTTTACCCGGTAATTAGCATATCCCGGAGATTTAACCGAGGGTCCTTTTTGATGCAAATTCTATCTTTTTGCTAAATGTGCACGTGTATATGAAACTTGAAAACAATGCCTGTGAATAATGAGGACGCTCACTTGTAAACACAAAATCTGGGGGGGGAAATGGCTATATTTGAGGCCCTATTTAAAAGCCTTCCCTATTTTCAATGTTCTTAAAACTTGCAGGGAATATTTCTTGACAATTGATCTCGGGATTGTCGAATTTATAGAAAAAATTATCGAGCGGTTTTTGGAAAAAGGCGAAATTTTTAGGCATGGACCAAATTACGTCCAAAAACTGTATCAAAAGCAGCTAAACGCAAGTTAATAAAATTCTTCTTACTCGCGATCGCCCAGAGCAATTCCCCTCTTTTTTCGTATGCAGTTTTCAATGAAATCAAACTACAATGAGATGAAGCCTCGTTCCCAAAGCTTATCATTTTCTTAAAATATTAGCGAATTGTGTGGCTAGCATGCTATTTCACTGTTTTTATTATTCTTAAAACTACATTTCAAAATATTTCAAAAACGCTCTCATAGAATTTGTTCAAACTATGCCATAATGGAGGCAATTATAACAGGTACATACTCCCTAAAGCGATTTCTTCAAAAAACTCCTGGAACAGAGAAACACAAAGATAAATGAAAAACGTAATGGCGTCATTACGTTGCCATGGCGACTCCGATTGCAATAAAACCCAGATCATAAGAAATTTTCATCTTTATATAATACAGTTGTGGTAACCTTTTTTCCATATCTTTACTCATCCCGACGTAGTTAATGCTCAAAGTTGGGAGGTATCAACCCCAAAAAATCCAGTCGAGCCACCTTAAGGTGGCTGGACACAGTTTTGGCAGTTTGTGAGTATATGTCATTTTTCAAATCATGGCAAGAGAAAGGTTGCAGCCCACAAGCTGAAACTTGGCAAGTGAAAAATATACTAACGAAAGATTTTGATCGAGAGGTAAAATGTGACGTTTTCGTAGTTTCCATGGCAACATGAACGATTGAATACAACCTTAAAATTTCACTTTTGCTCAGTTTACATAAAATTCGCTCATTAGATTTTCCTATAAACTTGCGCACAGCTTAATATAATTAATCATTACCATTTGAAACTTATTTGACCAAGTTTTAACAGACGGGTTTTCAGATAATCAATAATATAATTGTATTGTAATTATTAAATGTATCACAAAATTCGTCTGCTCAACTTTCATTTTAAAGTTCTCATTATTTAGAATACGATAAAAGTCAAAATTCCGCCAAATATCACAAAATTTTGATGAGTAGATTTTCAGAAATCGTCTTCTGTGTACCATTGCTTTTGTTCCCGCCATGTTCATTTGTCTAGTAAAACACGCGCCGTCACGCGAGTTACCGCTGACTGCCCGCAAAACTGTGTTCAGCCACCTTAAATCGCTAGACCAGAAAGTTTTTCACAGCCATTAAATGTGTCTGTTAGCCCTCTTAGGTCCTTTCACAGACTGCAATGACAAATTTCCATGTCATTTTATATACCTTAACTAGTGAAATCCCTACCTTTTGATATACCTAAAGCCTGAAAAGGTACCCCTTTTTGACGGGAGCCTCTACTGCCTTTACTAACCTTTACATTAAAACTTGTTGCTTTTCAATCTCGAAAGTCTGAGCTCAAACCTCTATTTTGCTTAGGTAGTCCGCAACGGGACAGAGGAAAATGAATTCGTTGATTGTAGTATTCTGGCTCTCACTGCACAGTAAGTAAATAATTCTCTCGCATAATTCATAACTTATCCGGTCGGAATATCTTCTTACTTTTATAACGAATAAAACTTTCTCTCCCAGGTTTTACGGTAAACTATTACGCCTCAGCTCTTAATCTTTGTCGAGGCAGTTGTAGCGTTGACCTGGAAACAAAAGGATGCTTCAGGGATATGGAGGTATGTTATCCTATAGTAAATATTACTGGTCCGGTATTTCAGCACCAGGCCACTGGCATGAAAACAAGTAAATAAATAATAGTATCTCGGAGGGAATATTATAGCGGCTAGAAACTAACAGAAATATGTATCCACAGCTATGTGGCCGTGCCTTGAAACAACGTTGATCGATGACATATTGCCTAGGCAATATACCATCGATTTAATTGTATATTGCTCCATCTTCCGAATATGGTAAATGCCGGTTGATTATAAAGAATTAGCTGGGGGCTTTAAGCCCGCTAGAAACGGCGAAATATTTCGAATGAATAATGATCGTATTAGTAGTTTTAACTCCGAATGAATAAGAAAGAAATGGTTAATAACATGTATCATTCGAATTGAATGTCAACAATTTTTTTAGGTTGTCGATCCAGCCAAGGTCTAAAAAGGGGTATAGAAAATAGCGTGTTTTGGCCTGAAATAGGGTCAGGATTAGAACAACCGGGGGGAACACACCCCCACCACGAATTCCCAGGAGCACCCCTGCAAGTATAGTACTTGGTACGACCTACCACATCTATAAATGCTTAAAAATGTGCAGTTGAATGGACTCCCTTCAACGCTTGCTAGTGTCCATAGTGAGATTTTATAGCGGTGAGCCAGCCTCTTCCTGTATGGTGTTTTGTAATTTCATTCGTGGTGTGGACCAAGGTCTCGTGTGCTACTTCGCTAACGTTGATGCGACGCAGCTGCTTCTTTTTAATGAAAAAAAAAAATTTTTAGTACAAAGAATTTTTTTTTCCCACCCTCTTTTGCTGACACCAACACGTCGCCCATGCCAGAAGACACCAAGTTTCCTCAGGAGCCCATCATAGGCTCCTGGTTTCCTCTATGACGTGAGTTGACCGTATGCTATGTTTTTTTTTTCTTTCTGTAATTCCCAGCCTGGGCGTGTACTTCCTAATTACATTTACAACGAACGAGATCCTTCCATCAGAAACTTCGGCGGCAGAATGATTGACTGGTTCAACTGGAATGAGTATTTTCCGGGATTCATTTGCCGCTGTGCTGAAAAGGCTAAATTGGCTGGGTATGACCTTATTGGTGCGCAATTCTTTGGTAAGAAAGGAAATGTTACGAAATGTTACCCACGCCCTCCCCCAAAAAGGAACAAATTTATCCCTTTCTTAATTAAAAATTTCATTTTACATGCAAATACCTATTTGATGACAGGTCACACAGAAACAGTTTGAAAATTTTGTTTTCGGAAGGAACAAGTAGTTTTAATTGGATATATCGCCCACGTGTACAAATTTATAAATGGAAAATCTCAGTGAGCGGTCAACATTCGCGCTGTTACCCTCTGACGTCCACAGCTGATTTTGAAATGGGCTCGCTCAGAAACTTTATTGGCGGAAAACACTTTTATTATTAGAAGTCATCTGACCCGAGCATAGCCAGTAAGAACGCTTTGGAAAAGATTCCAGCTATGTAAAAAGTGGGTCACATACGTATGTGTGACCAGTATTCATGACTAGCGTAGACTGCAAAACAGTCGTTTTTTCCTCAAAATCAGTAAATAAATCGGTAAGAGTCTCACGCGCGCGAAGCGCGACCCTCACAGGCCCCTAGGGCGTGTTTGGCGAGACGAGAGAAAAAAAACCGACAGTCCGTATTTTTGGCGTCTCTCCCCAGTCTCGCTCTCTGTTTTCAGCCTCATTCCAGACCTTTTGTTTGACTGTTCGCGCGTACTTGAATACGCAAAAATACGGACTGTTTTGCAGTCTATGACTAGCGTAATTGATCCTACGACAGGTGAGTGCTGGGCAGGACACAGTGGACAACATGATTATACACTATACGGACTGGATTACGATGGCTGCATTGAAGACGACTATCAACCATGCACGGCAAATTCTCGTTACTGTGTCGGAAAGCATTTTTCCAATATGGTCTTCCAAATTGGTATGTTTTACTTTTCAGTTCCGTATGTTTGTATGTTCGGGGTACTCTCAGGTCTGATAATTAAAAACCTCTTACAGGAGGCAAAATGATGGGTTAGGGGAGAGTCATATATAGACTGCTTGCTATCCGCCTTTACTATTAAAATCTTTCTAATTCCCATCCAAGCTTAACCGAAAGCAAAGCGGTTACATTGGGAAGGGAGCTCCGGTATCGCACGGACTTACACCCTCGTTTATCGCGGCTCCCAGCTTCTCCGCTCCCTACTTTTTCACTGAAAAGAACTTGAATAAGAGACTGCTCGCAGTCTATAGCTAATGGGTAGGTGGGCACCTTCCCATGATCTTATCATGCTACACATTACATAGGCCGAATATAATCGACCGAGGTGACCGAAAGAGTGTGGATGTAAAACGTACCCATGGTTGGTGACAGTGTATGTTTCGACAGCCTGTGCGCAAATCGTCATCAGAATTATTGTTATTTATTATTATTTCATGACTGATGTTTCGCTTTGTTTGCAGTGGATACTAGTTGCCCTGGAATCTCTTTTGAAAAGGTTGGCTGCTACGCAGATTACCACAAAAGCAACGAAAGACCACTGGGAGACTACCTCTTCAACGATCGTGACGCTTCGATTCAGAACTGGAGCGGAAAGATGATCGACTGGAGAAACTGGGATGTGTATGTTCCCCAGTTTGCCTGTAGATGCGCTGCTGCAGCTAAAGCTGACAACGCCACTTTTTTCGGCATGCAATTTTACGGTAATTTGATTTACCATTGGCCAACAAGCGCAGATATACTGCTACCAGAAACTTGCCCTCCAACATACCAATGCCAATGGCAATGAGGATAGATATACTGCTCCCACAAACTTGCCGACCACCATACAAAAGTCCGTAAAATTTCGCAAGTTTGAGGAGCTGTATCTTCTTTAGTTTTTGACAAATCATTCACTTCATTTTCATTTCCATTTTCATTTTCATTGTCACTGTCACCGTGACGCACATGATCTTCGAGCAAGCTCTCTGGGGTACTCTGGCGGCGGGGCGAGAAAAGGAAAGAGAGCTTGCAAGTACGTCTCTGGAATTTGAATATCTGCATCTGAAGCTCAACAAATTTACCAGTTTTAAGGTCCCTTTTTCCAACTGATTCCAGCCAAAACTTGAAAATCCGTTGTTAGGCCCACCTGTGAGTTCAAAGAACAGCACAAAAATCTGGGTATTGATGTTACTTTTTGGTGATTTACTACGCCGAAGAGATCGGTGGCATTCGTAAATATTATTTCTCCTTCTTTTGCGTCAGTTTTATAGTCTTAGAAAAGATTTATGAGGCTACTTGTAAGTTAAAACAGCTGTAAAATGTGTTTATCTTACAGGAGAGTGTTGGAGCAGCCAACAAGGGCATTTGACGTACTTCCGAGATGGTGGTAGCTCAAATTGCATCGACAAATGTTACGCACCCTGCAACCAATACAGAAAGTTCTGCTCTGGCATGAATTTCGCAAATTTTGTCTACAGATTGAGTAAGAAATATTCGATTTTAAACCTTAAATCATATTTGATTTCCACCACCACAACCACCACCACTGCTACTGCTACTGCTGCTGCTGCTGCTACTACTACTACTACTACTACTACTACTACTACTACTACTACTACTACTACTACTACTACTACTACTACTACTACTACTACTACTACTGCTGCTACTGCTACTGCTACTGCTACTGCTACTGCTACTGCTACTGCTACTGCTACTGCTACTGCTACTGCTACTGCTACTGCTACTGCTACTGCTACTGCTACTACTACTACTACTACTACTACTAGTAAAAAACATGTTTTTATCAATCAGTCCATCCATCCATTTATCTATCTCAGTATCCATACTCAATTTCTTTGCTTTATCGTTACGACTATCTTATCAATTCTCTGACTTTCGCCATAAGAACCAGAGGCAGACCTGAATCAAAACCAGGAAGAGGTATGTGAAGTAGATATCTCCCCAGTTGGTTGCTACAAAGAAAATACAAACAGCTTTGCCCTCCAAAAAGTTTTCTACAACGAAGCCGACCCTGGAAGGCCAAACTTTGGAGGCAGTCTTGTTCAGTGGAGTAATGATTTTGCTGCTGATTTTGAAAAGTTCCTGTGCAAGTGCGCCCATCTGGCGAGGTCAAACAGATGGGAATATTTTGGAGTAAGGGAAATTGGTAAGTCAAAAGCCCCGTGGGGGATACTCCCTTATATGGCCTATACGGGGATGTGTCCCTGGACTGGGTTTGGTTTTTGTCTGTTGCTGCCCTTTAAAGAGGATATATAATTTCGCACGAGCCTGTCCTAATTATAAACAGGGTGTTGCCTGCACGATTGATTTTGATTTGCTGAATGAATTTGTTTGTACTCCAAGTATACAAAAGCAATGACTATAACTTGAATTTGCTCTATTGCAATTGCCAAAATATGACTTTAAGACTAGGCAGAGTGCATTATGTCCTTTGTCCTAAAAAGAGCCGGAAATAAAATTAGGGGTGTTGTCCTAAACAGGATATGTATTTTAGTATATTTTTTGTCCTATACAGGGTAGGGTTTGAAACCCTCAGCGGCTAACTTATACCCAAATATTGCTCGAGTACTCCCCTACCAGGTAAAAAGCGACAAGGAATACAAGTAGGTGGAAAAGGAAAAAGGAAATATTTCACGCAGCCCACAGTTAGCTTATAATAAGCTAACCGAGGCGAGAGGCAAAGAGAAAAAGAAAGAAAAAACTATACAATAATTATAATAATTTTATGTAGAGAAGCCATCTTGGAGTGGAAAGTGCCCAACTCGGTGTAGAATTATTCGCTAAGAAAAGGGAATTTTTTTAAATAAGTTACATAAATTTTGAAGAGTTTATAAGTTTTGTCTTTTTGGAATTAGAGTGTCGCAACTTCAACATTGTCATCCCTACCCAAACGAGTACAGAAATACACGAGGTTTTCTCTTAAAAATGGATTCGGCATCTTATCTCTCCAGTCAGAAGACATTAGGGATCATTTTACGTTTCCGGGAAACTGCTTACCTACCCCTCCCCAAAGCCAACATTAACACTTACTTCTCACGTAGGGCAAAATGCTGGCTTAGGGGAGGGGTAGGTGGGCAGTTTCCCAGAAACGTAAAATGATCTGGAATTAGGTTCCATACTTTTTCTCCAGTTTTAGAAAATGAGTGTTTGAAAGTTTTCAACTTAGCTTCTTTCTTATAAAAAAAAAACTGAGTTGGCATTAGCAACAAAAACCAAAATACCGAAAAGCCGAGCAGCAAGACCACAGCTAGAAACCGTTGGGTGATGTCGGATAAGAATAAAATACTGAAATAGCTTGAATGCAATTATATGAACCAGATAGAAGATCGATGACAAAGTAAATTAAATTTGAAACAAATAGCCCTATAAGTCGGCTTCCAAGACAAACCTTGCCCAACAAATGTTTTTGGTGCGTGCACAAGTTCACCTTCACGCTCCCTCTGCCGCTAGGCCTCTATAAAAAAAATCGACCTCCCTGAACGAAAATGAAGACAAAAATCTTCACAGGGTACGTGTTATATTTTTAGGTGTAACATTCACTGAGTCAGTGGCAGGTGTAAAAAGAGTGGATGAGTGTCCCGCGCAATAAATACTCCTCCTTTACTTTTCCCATGTTTTATGTTCCAGCGCCTGCTATACAGGCTAGGTAATAACCCTTATACTACTACATGAGAAATTTCTGCAATTTGATTGGCTTAGGGCAGTGGTATTTCAGCTTAATTTAAAATACCTACATGTGAAAATTACAAACCTTTAGCGGGTAGTAGTATAAACAAATAATAGTATACACTTAATGTCAGATCCCGAGGGAAACAGTTAGTTTTGTTTTCCCAAGAGTCCTGATGTTTCCCGAGACGAAGTCTCGGGAAACATCAGGACTCGAGGGAAAACAAAACTAACCGGTTTCCCGAGGGACCTGACATTAAGTGTTTTGTTATATTTCTAGACTTTTACTTCAACAGCAACAAAAGTAATAACCGGAGCGAACCAAAACAGTCGACTCGGTACTTATAACAACACAAATTTAATTCTCAAAACCACTGAATGAATGATTTACAAACAAAAGTACTTTCCTCATATTATCTGCATCTTTTTCCTCCACTAGCTGCTGTTTTTCTTCTGGGATAACTTTAGAAATCGTTGCTTTTTAGCTTGAGGCTTCGTTTTTGTGTTGTTGTGTTCATTCACGAAAAAGAAAACTGGCTGGACCTGGCGGTGTTTTTCCCGCCTTCTGTCACACCACTTTCCACCATGCTTTGATCACGTGCTGCAATGTATCCCGAGCGGGATACATTGTTTAATGTATCACGATCGGGATACATTTGATTTTAGTCAAGGCCACGTGACCAAGAATCAACCAATAGCAGTCCCTGTTTAGTTGAGTGAAAGTCTAGGAATATAACAACATGGTTTGTACGTGATACTTGGCATAAATACCACTCGTAATATTTCAAAATTGTCTCAAATTTCACTCGCCTTATAACAATTTCGAAATATCACTCGTGGTATTTATTCCAAATATCACTACAAATCATGCTATTACCTATACAAATTCGTTACTTTGTGAAAATTTCAACATACAGGTTTGTGTGTAAGTAATCCCGGCAACCCGATGCAATATGGCAAGTACGGCGTATCGAACTATTGCGTAGCAGCCGCTCAGGACCTCTCCACTCCATGCTCAAATTCAAGTGGATGGTGCACAGGCCCTGGCGCCACTGAAAACTACGTTTATCAAATAGCTCTGGGTATGTATAGCTTTCCATTAACAAAACCATAGTGGATAGTTGAAACGCATGTGCTAAAACCCGGAACTGACACAGGACACCCCGGCCGGAACCGACTAGAAATATGTAAAATGAATAAAAACAAACATAAGCATAATCAATATTTTACAGAACAGGGTTACGATTTCTATTGTTATTTTTCATTTTATCTTATCAGTAATTCCAGGTCAGTTCTCGGGGTGTTCCTGGTGTTCCAGAATGCGCCAGGGTGTTCAGTTTCCGGGTCTTAGAACATGCCTAGTTATAAAGCCTTATAGTTTTCTTACGTTTCATGTATGCTTTGGCCTTTTCCGTGCGCGACATACCATAGCATTTAAAACTTCTTCAGACTGACGTAAAGGCCTTCCCTCTATGTTATTTAGTCATTGTGTGCAATTAAAAACAACAGCAGTAACACAAGAAAATGTTGCACACAGTCAGGAAGTAGGCCAACATAGAAAACGGATAAATTGTTTACAAATGCTCGACACCATTTTGAGCCAAAACTCTACAACCGGCGTCGAAAATGCAACAATATAGGTTATTGTCTAATATGAATTACCTCTGTTATTAGCGATAATATATTAGTGTTAAGAAAGATTAAGATGCAGCAAATGTTAGTTTATTAGCTTAAAACTTTTTTTAAAAAAGAATAAATTACATGTGAGTTGGTATTTTCAGCAAATCGGACTTTACTGGCATTTTTAAAGTTCTTTTCTTTGTAGAACTCTATATTGACCTCATGAAATTTTAAACGCTATTTTTTCGGAGAAAAAAAAATACACATTCAATAGTTTTCTTGCCTAAAGTTTTGATGCAATAAAATTTATTTCCTGGTACTGTGTTGAAAGGCAAAAGGTGTAATGCTGTGGAACTAATTTGTCTTTTTTTTTTTTCAGTTTAACAAGCTCAGCCAAAAGCCGATGAAATATGCCCAACTAAACCGCACCGTCAGACTTACTCGAATTAAGTTGAACAATCAGTCAAAATTAATTTTAATAAGTAGGAAAGTAAATACTGTATAAGCAATTGAATTCGAGGTGAATAAAAATCCTGAACATGATTAATTTGTCAAGAAATCGATTATAGCTACACCTACAAAAAACTAGTTAGCCGTCTCCACCCTCCCCTCTCCCCCCTCCCCCGCCATCACACACCTGTTTGCGAGGATAACTGCTCAATAACTACTTACATACTACTCGAAAACTACATCTGCTGTTAAGGTACGATACGAATATCATCAAAACGCTGGTCAAGACGTACAGTTAACTTATTTATATAGCAAAAAAATCTAATTACCTGAAAAAAATTATTATTTGAATAAATAATACGCTAAAAGCCAATATTTCTCACTGGCTCTCAGAGTGAGCCTGGCCGGGCTACCTCTGATTCGGTAAGCTGCATTCAAATCGTTTTGGTTTGGTTGTTCCAGTTTGTTTCTTTGGGTTGGTCTGTTGTCATTCATTTTCATTTCATGGTTATCTTGATTACTTAAGTTTCTGCTTTTCCAAAAGAATTGCCATGTCCGTATTAAGAGGGTTGAATTTAGAGAAAATGTACGGGGTTTTTTCCCCAGGGACAAAGGAAACTGTCCGTAGTAATGAGGTCAGGTGTCCGTATTAACCATTTAAGTCCCAATAGTGACCAACAACAATTTTCTCCTACCGATGTCCATACATTGTCAAGAGATAAAGTTACGAGAATTGATAAAATGATCACCAAAGAGAAAATGCCTTGATCTTTTATCAAATTCTCTCAACTAATTCTTAAAAAAAATATATGGAGATCAGTTTGGAGAATTTGTATGTGGATATTGGGGCTTCAAGGGTTAAGCGGGGTTTGACTGTAAAATGTTCAGATTGTTCAGAAAACCTCAGCGGAAGAAAAACAACAGAAAATGTTATTCTTAATTGAGGTAGGAATCAAAAATAACCTTGCAACGAGGCAGTTGTATCCCTCTTAGATTGTTTGGTAAGCTGGTCAGGAGCGCTGAGTCATTTTTAAGAAACATGTAATTTTATCGCAGCTTTGCCCTGTATGCACTTTCACCTGGACACCAGTTTTGGTTAAGGTTCACTGAGAAAAACTAAGGCGACCATGAAGCATTCTTTACAAACTGAATACTCGCCCAATCTCTCTCATAAAAATTATAAATATTTGTTAATAAAAACCGACAGGGTGTGAAAAGAGTAATAATTGCCATCACACGTTTTCTAATCTACCAGCTTCTTCCAAGGACAAAAACATAAAAAAATTAAACAAAAGAAATTGTTATTGTTGTTTTTTTTAATTCGTACTATCGTTATCTTTCTAGTTAAAGGAAACTAAATTAGCGTTAGTGTAGCTCACATTCAGCGAGCCGTTGTTATTTTACTAAACTGTGACATTCTGTATCAGTGCGTTTTTGTCGTTAGTTTTTTAAAGAAAAAAGTGTGGAGGCTCTCCATTGCTGTTGATTTGAAGGTAAGTTGAGGTCATGAAAGAAAGAAAAGCTTAAAAATATGATTTCGGTAAAAATTTTCTATCACGATTTGGAAGGGCAAAACAACTTTTTTAACATCAAAGATCGTTCCATTAATCTCTAGCGGCTCAGTCCAAAAATCAGTAGTTTTGTGCAAAAACATTTCAATTTGCAATTCCAAGATATTTTCACCCACAGATTCACAGTTATAACCAACTTGCATGGCATGGAATATTACTTGCACTAAAGTGTAGCTATAGGGAGGAAGCTTTACCGTTAACCGTCACCTTTAACGGTATTATCCTCAGATTTAAGATCAGAATGATATGGCACAGAATAGTAAATACCACCCCAGGCAAGAAAGGCTCTTAGGCTTGGATGGTAACCCCTCACAATTTTGTCCAGAGATTTAGGAAGTTTATCGCACTAGTTCTAGGACTTATCAGTGGGAAGTAGATGTGGGATACTTTAATTATATGTTTTCGAGGACAAGAAGAAGAAAAAAACATTAGAACATTAAACTGAAACTTGAGTGTAACATGTAGGTTCTTACTACTTCTTGATTTGCCACTGTTGTTTTCTGATTAGCTGCTAAGACAGTCTTCATCAGAAATGAAAGTGACCGACCCTGCAAACGACTAGTCAAACAAGTTGAAAAAATTTATTAACCTAATGTCCCTAATGTAAACTAATATTCATCAATTTTACGGTTTTCCTTATTTATAATTGATTTTAAAAGAATATTACTCACTAGATTTGATAGTTTGATGACAGGGGAATCAGAAAGTAAAATCTGTCAATGAAATGAGTGAAATTTTTTTTAAAAGACGTTAGATTCGATCACTTCTAGGAATTTTTTTTTTTCAAGTAATGATACACCCAGGTAAAAACAAGCGAGTCACTCATTCAATCTCTCTATAACTCTTGTCAATATTAGATTGTTTATTTAACGGAGACTGTGTTTACGACACCGGTACATGAAAGCTAGCTTTTAATAGCATTACTATTATAACCTTAACTTAGAGTGATATTATTTTGACTTACATCAAAGATCACCTGGCTCTAAAGGAAGAATGAAAGTTTCAGGAACACTGCTTCTTGGAATCCTTTACAGTTAAGTACGAATAATATATATGGGTTCAACTATTCTTTTTTCCATTTGTTAAGGGTGTGATAGCCAAGTGAAATTAAACATTTATTATGAAGGGCTTGGTTTTTCCTAGAAAGTCTTGCGTCAAAAAGGTCCTAAAGCGTAGTAACTTACATGTGCAGTTATAAGTTAAAATAGTGCTTCTTTGTGTTGAATTTCCTATTGCAGTTATTGGAACGCATGCAGGAGAAACAAATATCTGCAGAATTGAATGTGACGTGGCCTTCACCACTCTTGGCTGCTACAGAGATTCGGTAAAATTGCAAGAGAGTATATAGTTTTAATTACTGATTAGTCACATTTGAGTCAGGAGGTAGTTATTAATTGGCATTGGACGGTTTAAAAGAGGAAAGAAGTAATCTAGTCAAGAACAACAAGTAGTTAAGCTACACAAATTTTGTCCACATTAGTAACACTGGACGAAAAAACGGATTTACTAATGTTTATGAAAGGTGAAAATATGTGGTAAATTTGCATTAGATTTGCGCTGTCGGCTAAAGTGTGGGCAAATACATATTTTGCAGTGGTGTTTGCTCTTGTTTCCCCAGGATACCAAAAGAGCACTATTGCATGTAGTTTACTCGTATTTGCCTTAAGAGCCAAAAACAATAAATTTCTAGACATTTGGTTGTATCATAAATTTGTACATTTGCATCATAATTATCCATATTTGCAAGGGGAGCAAATATAGTGACCTGCATAACATTTGCTTACAGACAAAGGTGATGTGCATGTGACATTTCCTATATATGTGACTCGTTTTGTGACTAAAGTAAATTTCTAATCTCAACTGTAACATTACAATGCTATGATAAAATTTTGTACACGCTGGGGTACCTCCGCCCAGAGGTCCAACCTCTTACATGCATCTCTTTGACTGTAAAGGTACCCCTTTCATGTACCTTTTATCAATTAAAGGCACCCCTTTCGCATATCTTATCAGGACCCTTCCTAACCTTGTTTCCTGTTAACTCTTGTAAATGCACTATACTGTCATTTTAATATTGTTGGTTTTCACATGACGTCACTAAAATTCAAACTAAAAAACTATCGATCCTACCGAGATTTTACTTTCAAGATGCATTAGAGCAACTGAAAACTAATTTTCATACAAATTGTCGCTTCAAAAGGGTTCTTGGTTTTGTGATAGGGTACGCTTGAATTTCCAAGCTTTTTCGTGACGCGGCATCAACATGACGGCCAAGAGGGCTGTCATGTAGGTTAAAAAAATGACTTATTTCAGGAAATTTTGCTATCTAAACAGTTTATGTATTAGAAAAAGTATTACTTTAATGTCTATGAGTTTCTCGAAGAATAAATTCACGCTTTTGTAGCAAAACTCGGTAACAGATGTTTCTGTTAGTTTCCGTCCGTCATTTTGAAGCTCATCCAGCAGGTGAGCACCAGCATGGCGTCTCCATACAAATTTCTAAAATTAAGTTTGGGTAAAACATTTCGTCGGATATCTCGTATACGAAATAATCCTCTGACCTGAATCTTGGGGAGGGTCTTTGTATATATACCTCCTTTCATTTCCCAGATTCTGGACTTTATCTATTGAACGGTTTTGATTTTTATTTTGATCTATTTTGAATGGCGTAACACTGAAAACCAGCAATAAAGGGATCACAAACCAGTTAGTTTTTTTGAGTACTTTTCAGTAACAATTTTCTTCTGTTAGTCTTTTTAAAGAACGAAATGACAGGCAGTCTACCCCCTCATATACTTTAATTCAGGAAATCCCTATATCTTTTCATACCTGAAGCATGAAAAAGGTGTCCCTTTCTGACAGTGCCCCCAGCATAACCCCTTCCCGGGCTTCTAGTCTAAAGCAAATACACTAATTCAAATCTACTGGCTATTAAGGTCCAGTAGTCAGATTATTGATGCACTGTATTTCCTATTATCATAAACATTCCACCATTAACTTGGGACAGTGTACATTGTAACAAGTGGTATTCCCTTATGCACAGCAATTACCACAGGGGTCCTTAAACTAAAGAGAACACCTGTAAATGAGAACTATGTAGTGGTCGGATGGCTATGAATTCATCTTCATTATAACCTGAGATCAGGCTCAATTTTCGTTTCGCTTTGTAATAACATTCCGGCCGGCAAGGCGATAGAATGTACGAGAACCGCTAAAATTGGGCCTGATCCCAGGTTATCTTCATTAATATTACATGATGCTCACTAATAAGTTGAATTAGGGAACCAAATTACTTCATTGTACATTGGTGTAAAATAATATGTGATTTTCAAAATGGGGATTCATCCTCAGTATACCAAAAATCCTTCGTGTGTTGGCGCAAGATGTGCCCTCTGGTGGTACGCGTACGTTTTATAGAAACGATGGCTTGTCAACGACTTGTCAGTGTCGGCAACTTAAACTGAACCCGTTGTCAACGCAACTTAACATCTATTGTCTAATGACCAATCAGACACCAGCGTTGCTGGTACGTTGCTGGTCGGGAACCCTCACATTTGCGTAAATAAATCGTGGAATTCCTGGCCCAGCACAAGCGGTATTGGTTCTGTTCTTTAAACCTCTTCGCTTCAACCAACAGGTGTTGTTTTTTGGGGGTGAGGTGATCGGAGATTGTGACTCTGTCAAGAACACTATCAGCAGGCAGACCGATATTTGATGAGTTGACTTGAGAGGCACTTTGTCGAGTTTCCATGACACTTGCTTTTGCAAGGCGTCTTACAAATTTGCAGATGATCGGTTTGGGAGCGCCATTTTGCTTCCTCGAGGGGACGCGATAAGCAATGTCAATGTTCGACAGAAACACTTCTCCCCCCATCTCCTGGAATAATTTTACGCACAGGGCGCTTGTTTCAGCTGCGGTTTCACTGCTTTTCTCTGGCAGGCATTAAATTGGTAGCTATATTCCTTAACCTCGTCAATGGCGTTGCCAACACGTGTGACTTCAACGCTAAGCTTATTGAGACGAGGGGCTCAATGCCTTGAGTTGATCAACGACACCAGAATTAGACGCCGACAGGTCGTCGTATTCGTCCCCCAGATATTGTAGACTACGAGATACGGTTTCGTCATTCGAAGCATTATTATTGCTATTACCAGACGTAGCAGCTGCTTCCGCACCAAAGGTAATGGCCGAATTGACCCGAACCTTCTCTTTCAGCTGCGTTATTTCCTTCGAAAGGGCGTCGACCTTATCTTTTAAATCTTGATTTTATGGGTTTGATGACATTTGCTAACCAAATCAAATTCAGAATTTGATTACATTTGCTACCTGAGCGAAAAATTGTACAAGTAACAGTTTGATCAGATTTGCTGCCCAAGCAACTTTGTTCAAAACTTGGCTTTCAACTATATTTGCCCCTACAAGCTAAAGTTTGTGTTTGATGAAATTTGCATACCCTAGAAAATTTGTTCAAAGTTTAGGTTTGCTAACATTTACTTCGTGAGCATTTATGTTGAATACAAAAAGTTTGGTTACATTTGCTATGCAAAGCAATCTGGTTCAACTATAAAGATTTGAACACTCATGATAACCCAAGCAAACATTGTTCAAATTACATTTGCTGACATTTGCAAAGTTGCGTAAACGTTCTGAAAATAACAGGTTTGCATGCTTTTACATCTAAAGCAAAAGCTGTGCAAAACAGAAGATTTGCCTACACATTTGAACCATCAGCAAATGACCCTCAAATCCATGGCTGCCCATTATCTTTGCACCAAGAAGTAAATGTTGTGCAAATGTGGCATTTACCGTCATTGCTACGGATAGCAAAACTAGTGCAACATCAGTCTTTGCTCTTGCGCAAATTTGAGCAAAATTGTGCAAATGTGGTATTTGCTACACGTTTGGTGTAATTTGGCTACCCTCGTAAATCCATTTTTTCGTCCAGTGTAAGGTAGCGCGAAGCACCGCAATCAACTTTTGTCAAAGGACTTTATGATGCTAACTGGTCGCTGAAAAGGGATAGAATTAAAAGCTGGTGTTTTCAGCACTAGGCGAAAACAAGAAGTGCGATTATGGGACAAAACTGAGAGCTCAAGTACTGAGCCGCCTCGGGAAACGGAATAATGACTCGAGGGAGTTACGAGGTTAAGAGAGGGTCGCCAAAATGGTTCTTCAATCCCGTAATCCCGACCCAAAATTCGTGCAATCCCGTAATCCCGAGGGTTATTTTTGGCACCCCACCTCCCAAGCATACTTTCAATCGCGAAACTCGCCCCTATTTTGCTCTAAAATCCCGAATCCCGAGCCTCAAATGAGGGAACTCCCGGGTCCCGGAAAACCTATCGAGGACCCTCTTGAGAGTCTCATGTGAAATGTGCGAGAGTGCAAGGGAGAAAACATCGCGCACTTCTAAAAACATATCAAGTAGCTAGACAAAATACGCGAATTTGAGGATAACTCACTAGACTATAATAACATCTGCAGTAATTATTCACTTGTTACTGTAGTAAGTTTTATATCCGGAGGCTTTTCTCCATCAGGTTGTCCGGACATTGCCAAACTATATTTTAAACGAACTTGACCCAACCGTGGACAATTATGGTGGTAGGAGGATTGATTGGTTTAACTGGAACATTTACATGCCTGGGTTTGTTTGCCGTTGTGCGAAGAAGGCGAAACAACTTGGATATGATGTAATTGGACTTCAGCATTACGGTCAGTAGACTTCTATCGCGGGGATGCAGAGACAGGAAGTGTGCGCATGTCTCTCAACGTTAGGAGTGTCGTGTGTTTTAGGGGTCACGTGTTAAGCTAAAGAGCCAGTGTTACACATTTTCAGACCTAAAAATAAGACAACGATTTTATACTTATAGCCATGTTGAAGAACAGCAAAATAGCTTGCATGGAACTCGCTAGGCGCTAAATCCATGCTCAGTCGTTGCCAATATTTAGAGTAAAAGTTAGTCCACGAGCCATGCAAACACGCACACTTATAAAAAGTAGCCGATCTGTTCTAGTGAGTTTAGTCCGGCCTTGGAGTCCAATCGCAATGGTAATCTAGCTTCTGGACAGTGAATTAATAGAAAGGAGGGACAACACTATATTTTGAAAACATAAAAAATTTATCATCATTGAATTTTGGATGAAGCTTCCCTGTTAACTATGATATGAAGAATTATGCAGATCAAGGATATGACTTATGACACCCTTCTCGATATAATTCTTCATATCATACTCAGCCTCGGATATCATACAATAATTGCCCAGTCTTCTCCACAGGCGCTCCGTTTTCCGCGTGGTTTCGCAAAGAGGCGAGCGCGAAACGCGAGTGACTGTTGACGAAGCGCAAGGTTTCTTCTTCCCGCCTTCCTCAGGCGCAAATTTTCATTGAGAGAGACGTCTTGGTACGAGGCAGATAATTGCCTATTACCATCAAAATCATCATGAACATCATTCTAATTAAAATTTGACCACTAATATCAAATTTCATTCAGCGCAGGTGAATGCTGGGCGGGCCACAAGTCCACACACAATTACAGGGCCCTGGGAAAAGCCAATATCGGTGAGTGCATTGGAGACGACTATCAACCCTGCGGAGCCTATGATCGGTATTGCATGGGCAAGACATTCACTAACATGGTGTACGAGCTCGGTAAGTTAAGTATCAATGGTGAGCCAAAACCAATACCAAATGATAGATACTTTGGTTTTCCTAGAAAATATTGATGCTGGACTGTTTTACAACCGTTACATCACTCAAGGATAGGGTCAAGGATAGGGTCAAGGATAGTTTTCTTTTACTCGGAAGCAGTCATAACCAAACTCGCTGCAAAGGTCCCATTATTTCGACCCTAGGTTTTGCGAGTCCCTTTTTCTCATCAAGAGGAGAGACCGTCGGGAAGGAGTAGCCTGCACCACAGACAAAACTAAACCTCTGTCTGCGAGCCAGCGCACAAATCCTTGTTTTAGGTTCCCACCTGTGTACCAGGAGTTAGTGTACGCGCAATTAGTGACCTGTAAAATAAGCCAATGCCGATTTGATGATTAGGTTGAAGGGAACTGATTTGAAACGTGTCTCCGTTAACTCGCTGAGTCGGTTGGGGCCACAGAACAAGAATCTCGGCAAAGCTTGACCGACGTTACTAGCTGAGGTTAAATTACGCTTGCAACATGGGCTATCCCGCGCGAGGCCGGAGAGAGTCGATGTTGTTCTGCAAGCAAACTAATTCTCTGCACAGAATAATTACAGGTTTTTCTTCCCTTTTGAGCAATTAAATTTATTCAATATATACCGTTGGTTGTGTTCTTCGGCGCGAATGAAAAAGAAATCTCTTTCAGGAGCTTTTCTCAAAGTCTACCTGAATTTCTCACTTTTTAGCCCAACAAAATAAACAAAAATACTGATACGATATCGTTTATTGCGTCATGTTAGTGGACACGGAATGTAGTCTGCAGTATGAGAAAGTCGGCTGTTACAAGGACATGCATCGTTCCCAGCGACCACTGCCATTCTTCTTAATGAACGATAGAGATGTTTACCACCAGCATTTCAGTGGGAAACTCGTTGATTGGAGGAACTGGGATGTGTACGTGCCAGATTTGGCCTGTAGATGTGCCAAGAAAGCAAAAGCGAAAGGATGGACTTTTTTTGGTCTGCAGTTTTATGGTAAGGATTTTCACTGCTGTAGATCAGTAGTTTTGCATGTACTAATCCGGCGCTTTATAGTTGCAAAACTATTGCCAAGGAACGCAAGCAGTCTCATGCGTCGCTCAAAAACGTTCATGCTTAAGCTCCCTAATACATCAAACACGAGACGCAGAAATCTGGTGGGAATTAAGACGAGTGCAGTATTACAATGGTCCATCAATTCGTGGCCGAAACAACCTTTCACAACTTTCTGCGTATTCTTTTTCCGAAGTACGATTAATCGAACTCACACCTCACACCTCGTATTGGAGGACTTTATTTCCATCAATGATCTTAAAACACCCTTCAAAAGCTTTTGCACTTATCTAAACTAATTTACTAAAGCAGGCCTCCTGCTTCACTTAAAAACGGCCTAATGAATTGATGTTTTTTTTTTCAGGGGAATGTTGGAGTGGAGAAAATGTTCAAAACACATTTTCTGTAGATGGCCCAGTACGGGCCTGTACAGACCAATGTTTCCAGCCATGTCAGACGTACAGTAAATTTTGCGTTGGTCAGAATTTTGCCAACTTTGTCTATAAACTTAGTAAGTTAGAAAACACGTTTTTCTTGTCGTTTCATCAAGCATAAAGTTTCATTTTGTGATTAAATGACGACACTGGTGGAAAATGACGCGCAGTGCAGCATTTTCAAATAATAGATTGCAAGACTTACAATCCTTTAAAATACATTCTCACTAGCAAAACTCTCTAATTCATCACTGTGATCGTCAAAGGCTCTTACAATTGTACCCTACTGAGCGTTCTTTTTTTTTTCTATAAGGAGAACAGGAAGAGACCCAGAAGGCTTGATGCTGGTGTCTTGGAATTTATTAAAATACTTTCACATACCGTCGTGAAAAGCAAAGCCAAACGACAACGATGTGAAATGGAGTTTGTCGTTGACTACGAATTGCTATTGACGCCCCCGCTAGTTGAGTAGAAACGTTTCGTTTTTCTTGAATGTCTTTTGCTTTCACAGAGGAGAAAGATTGCGAAATAGAGTTCAGGCCTGTCGGGTGTTACAATGATGTGAGAGATTCACGAGCACTGAGGGAGGAAATCTACAATGAAGTTGACCCCTCAAGTCCAGTATTTGGAGGACAGTTAATTGGCAACTGGACCGCAGACTTCCCTGTGTTCCTTTGCAAGTGTGCGCGGATTGCGAAAGCCAAGAGATACCAGTATTTTGGCGTGAACAGCTTTGGTAGGAAGGAAATCACTGAAATGATGTTATGTTACCTTGGTATAATAAAAGCGACTTCTCGAGTTCTCCCAATCCAGGGAGTTGAAACCAGATGCTTTTAAGGAAACTCGTGGGTGGCTAATGCCATAAAGGTTTAAGTAACAAACAGTCATCCTGCATATTGCAAGGGCTGAACTCTCAGTAGTATCAGTAGGTGACATCTTTCCAATGATCATTAAATGCGATAGATTAGCAGGATTTTTGTCGCAGGATGTTTAATGGCCTTAGCTCCCACGAGTCTCCTGTAGCTCAGAGCATGTGGACAAGTAAGCTGAAAGATATAGATACTCATGTTGGGGAAAATTTGAATATATTTTTGCGAGTCCCTTCTATTAGTAAAACTGGCTGAAAACAAAAGCACCATTCTCAAGTATTCACCAAACCAAACTGATTGACCATAATTAGCTTAAGCAATAACAACGGCTCTGTTAATAAGACAGAAACAAATTGAAAAGTTATTGAGCGAGGATTTTGCCTCGACCTGCTCGGACGTTCAGAGTTTTGCTATATCTCCCCAATGTTTTAGCATTTTTTCCAAGCAACACGTCATATGATCATATCAACGTTTTTGTTGAGACTCTGAACACACAAAGGCAACAGCTGAGTTTGAATCCTTAATATTCCCATTCTTGGAAATTTCGTTTGCATACAGAAAAATCATAGAATTTATTGGAACAATTACAAAGTAGTCTAAGAAGAGGTTATCAATTCCTAGACAGGGAAGTTTTCTAAGGTTCGTGATAAAGCTTAGAAATGGAATGACATGATTATCGCATGAGTATTTTCGAAGCTAAAGAGCTTTTATGAAGCTATGACAGGGGCGGATCCAGGATTTTTTTTAGGAGGGGGTGCACTCGTCTCTTGCTCTACTTCAAAACCAATAAAGCACATAGTTTTTTTTTTCTGCGGAATACCAGTTGTATTAGAAAACCGCAGGTCATCTCAGGGGGGGGGGGGGGGGTGCGCACCCCCTGCACCCTCCCCCTAGATCCGCTCCTGTATGAGGTAGCTAGTTATCTGTATGGAGTTGTCCTTTGGAGATAATAATGGGATTGACTAGTTTAGGGAACACAAGAGGAGGTTTTTATAGCTATTAGAGAGCGTTTATGAGCTTAAAGATACGCGTGAAAGCCCAGGTCTATGGACCCGTTTGTTTTGTCTCTTACGCCAAAGACTTAAATACTGTTTCAGGTTCCTGTTGGAGTGACGAGGCATCGGAGGGCAGATACAACCTACACGGCATATCTTCCCAATGTTATGACGGTGATATCAAAGGGAAAGAAAATCCGACCCAGTGCCCTGTCGGTTCTAAGCTTTGCTCGGGTGGAGCTGTAACCAGCTATGTTTACACGATTATAAACCGCTGAGGTCAGTAAAACGTGTGCTTGTATGATTTATTCTGTTAGCTTATTACTTTCGAAAACTTCTTAGACCCTGTTTACATGGAGTGGGGGACCCCGGTCTAGTGGGGTTAAGTTTCTTTTGTTTTGTGTCCGCCAGAGCGTGAAAACAAAAGAAACTTACCCCACTAGACCGGGGTCCCCCACTCCATGTAAACAGGCCCTTAGTTATTCAATATACCGAGCAGATGAATAAAAACGTTTATCGGGGTAATGCCAGAAATGAATTAACAAATCAATTGATATGTTAGATTTGATAAAGAGTTAGAATATTTGGTGCGCAAAAAAATTGTTGATAACGTCAAATCGTTGGGCTTGATGATTTTTTCGTGTCACAAAATTCCAAATCCACTCTGCTAGCAGCAGACACCTAGAACCTCAGTGATTTGATCTGTCTTTCATGGATTGTGCGGGGCTCAGTTTAAGTGTATAACCAATTGCAAATACTTGGAACTAGCACGTCACTAATCCATATTCCTCCGAGCGGCATGCAAACTCGTTCGGGTCGCGTAGTTTCTAGTTTTAAGTCACTCGTCTCTTGAAATACATGACCGTGATCATGAAAACATGCCAATAACATTCGAAACTGATTCATTTTTAATTTTTTAATTTTTTTCGATTAAGATAAAGTGAAGTAACATTTAGTTTTTTTTCTTAACTATAGTTCCCGCGTAAAGAATTTTGACTGGAGAGGAATTCTAACCACTGAGAGCAAATTTGGAACATTTGACAGAACGTGTTGATCAAATAGATAAACCATGTAGAACGTGAACAGAATAATAAAGAATCATGACTGTGTTCACTGATCATACTGGTTTATGTTTACGTGTTCTCTCCTACGTATTCCAGTCTGTGAAGATTGACGTAAGACGCCGAATCCTCCCCTCCCCCCGCCCTCGCCATGATCGGCCGTTGTGATGAACATGGTATCGTTCAGAAGATTCTCATTTTGAACAGTGACTTGAATAATGCTACCAATCCAGCATCGGCTACGCTGATAAGGTTTGGGTTACGGTGGCATAAATTCGTGAAAATGTCAAACCAAATTTTCTTTTCTCCGGGTAACGCTTCATAAAGCTTTTCATGTAGTTAAATTACACTTGGTAATATGGCTGAGATCCCAAGCATAATTTACTTTTTACTGTTTGCTAAAGTGTTCTTCCATAGTCGTCAACAGGTTGGTCTTTGAATCCCTTTAGCCGTAGTAAGTGAAATGCTCCTATTAGACAATTTCAAAAACATAATTTCTAAATGGCTGGTTCAGCGAGTGTGCAAGATGAAGTGAATCCTCTGTTCTGATTGGTTACCCGAGCAAAGATAGGCCTATCGATTTGTCCCGTAAGAAAAAAAAATTGCGTATAATGAAGCCTTTATTGTCCAAGCTTTTTCGGACAGTATTCCTCAACATTGGTCTCGTTCTTTTTTGCGTTTTTATCAACCTCGACTTCGTCATGATCCAATACGACCCAAAAAAGAACTTGGCTAATAATCAGCGACTTTGAACACTTTACGTGGTGGTCAAAGAGTTTCGTGGTAGCGTGATTTTCATTCATTTATTTGTTAAAAGAAAAGAATGAGAAAAAAATCAAATCAAATTTCACAAGAATTGTGAAAACACGGGTAAAATTCTGAAAATTTCATGTGTAAGATGTCATTTTGTGAAATTTGACATACATTTTCTCGAGCTCCCATAAGAAGTTTTTTTTCGTGTTACTACAGATGACTAATTACATCTATAGCCCTTGACAAATGTAAAAAAGAATTCTATATGCTTTAAATTATTTTGGTACAAGGTTTCTGTCCACTGAAAATTAAAATTACTCAATTTCCTAAAGAATTCCATCTTAATATTCCCATAATCGATGGCCTTATATTTAGGCCTTTGTATATTATGCTAGCATTTTGTTCTAACATTTTCGTGAGGCAAACGCATTAAGCATTATTCCAGCATTTTAGCAGCATTTTCGCAGAAAATTAGTTCTTTTCTCACAGAAAACGAAAATCGTAACATTTTTAAGAGAAATGACGACTTACAGTCCAAAAGTTAAAAATATATATATATCTTCTAATTTCACCTTAACAAGTCGTGTGGATGACCATTGTTTGCCGTATTTAAACTATTTACCTGTATACATTTTCGCAATACCACTTATACGTTTTTATTATCCTTACACCCCCTTAAAGGAGAATAGAATAGAATTAATAAAAATTCCTCTCTGTGATGAGCATTATCGAGCATTTTGGTGACATTCTTAGGGGCTGCCGAGCATTTTAGTGAGAATAATGGAGCATTCAGATGGAGCGGTTTAGTAGGGAAACAAAAGCATAATGTACAAAGGCCCACTTATAATATGCGCCCTCTGGTACCAAGAGGGATGACTGTGGGGACATGTTAAGTTGTTCTCACCGTTGAGTCTCTGGCTAAAAACGCATTGTATAACGATCCAATGAAACCTCTTTGGAAGTACTAAAACATAGTACTATTCAGTAGTTTTTCAAATAATAAATCTGAATATAATATTCGAGTCTGTATATTTATTTTTGGGAAATTTGGGTTTTTCAAGAGTCAAGGAACAAAAGCCCGCTTGATGCATGCAAATTTTCTTTGTAATGTCTTGTATTCAGCCAATGTGTACGCTGTAATTGTGCACGTGTTTACAAAAAGCACGAATAATGATCGAAAGAAGAAGTAAACAAAAATCCGTAGAGACAAAACCAAAGCTGTTATAGTAGACCTTTACCTTCAATCTTTTAATCGATCGATCGACGGTGTTTATTGAAAGTCACTAAAATCTCGAGAATTGCGAACAGACACCTTCGCAAGAATCAGATAAATGATTATCACTCATCCACGTTTTTAGATTTTTTGTCTGAAAATAAATTAGCAAGTTAAGATACCAATGTTCTCCAACACAGAAGCCTTGAAGTGATCCAAAAACTCTTTATTTTGTATTTAGAACAACCGTAAATAAACCTAACAGTATATAAAATAAATCTCTGGAATCTCCAAAGTCAACAGGACTATTTTTGGCCAAGCATTTTAGTAAACAGAACGGACGGCCCTGTATTTTTTTTTCTTATTAGTTGGGGGTAAATATTCTGCGGTATCAGTGCGGCAGGTGCTAACAGTGCTAGGTAATAAAACAGTGGTAAAGTTTAGGCAATTTTTTTTATCCTCGTGTTGGGTAGATACGGCTTTTTATAGCCCACGTTTTCGCAAATTTCAGCGAATCGAAAGAGTCTAGCGAGTGGTTAAAATCACGAGTCGAAAAGATAAATCCAAGCACAAGAAAAATCTTGGGAACAAGTTTTCTCAGTTTTTAATTATTTATAATTTATTTTTCGAATCTTCTCGGACCCACACCTCGGTATTAAGAAAGTCGTATACCAGAAAAAATACTGCAATGTTTTTTCCATTCTCAGCGATTAGAAAGATGGAATCGGTCTTGCTCCGTTTCAGCGGTCGATGTAAACCTGTTTGTTTTGCTGTAACTGTACTAAAGCTATCTTAAGTGCCCGAATAACTTCCTTTCAAACAATGCTTTGTTTAGCATCTTGAATAAAACTATCATTTCGTTACCGCTGCCATAGAGTTTCCATGATCATTAAGTGGTCGCCCAAAATAGACCGTAAGACGGTGTCTTTTCCGCCCTAGTTATTTTAACCCGCTTTTGTCTTTCTAGTGCTTGACAAAGAAAAAGACATACGACCGTCCGCTCTACTCGATATTCAATATTACGAAAAGAAAAAATAATCGCTCCTACATAAACATCTGGAGTTACAATCAAGTTTAGGTTGCTCAAATGTTTTTACTGCATAAATCTAGTCACCTAGTGTTCGCAAAATGACAGCGACCGAACCTAGTTTTTCATCAACATTAAACTTTCTAGACTTAAGCAAGCTTAGTTACACAGAAACTTTTGTTCAAAATCGCACCGGATCCAACACGTCTGGCTGGATGAATTATCTTTCGTAAATCGTACAACGCTCCCGAAATTCACTCCTTAAAGTGTCTTATAAAAATGTTTTCAGAAAAATGGGATTATCGCAACACTGAAAATCTGCCAAAATGTACCTAATTTTATGTTTTTGTTCTGGTGTCAAAACCCTACATTTTTTGAGTTTGCTCAAAATTTTGTCGGAAGCTCAAGGTGATTGTTTTGCCGCTACGGTAGAATAAAAGACTATCTGCATACTAACGCTATAGCTCATCCAAAAGTACCAAAATTTCTTTTTGTTTTTAACAAATGCATTTGCTCTCCATGAAGACTTGTGCTTGTTCAACAAACAATTCAAGCTGAGTTTTATCAGAACTGTTAAATCTTGCTGAAATTGTTTAAAACGCATTTCATTCCCCATATATTTGTTTCCATTCATATTACATTCCGATAAATTGATGTCAGTTCCCTTAAAATCGCCAGAGTGCACAAAGAGCTGACCGTGCAAACAAGCCAACAATCCAGCAAGTTCCTATCCATGATTTTTTAATAACCTTGCTCTTTCCATCTTTATTCCACTATACCTTGATCTTTTATTCGAGCCTGACCCCGCCATGCCTTGAGTCATGATTCCACAAAACGAACTATGAAAGACATCATTTTTACACATCCAATTCACTTTGGTCTGGAACTCTGGGCCTCGGACCTGCGTCTATCACTGGGCTTATGTTTTACGGGACTACTAGCTCCTGATGCGCTGTAGAACTGGTCCGACCAGCTCACAACACTCGCAGCTCGGCTAGTTCGCCCTCGTTCATGAGCTGACATACGATCTTCGCTGTCGGTGTTAAAGATATCTGCAGAAGTTTCCCGTATCGGCGACAGAGCTCTCCTCCCAGCGACGGGCGATTTGGAGCTACGACGCGAGCCACGATAGGACGAACCCGAGGCCGTCAAAGATTGAGGATTTCCCGAGCTCATTGCGTCCTTATTTTTTCCTATGACTAGATTTGCTACTTTGTAGTTCGCCTGATGGCTTAGACTTGATGTGTTACTTAAACGTCTGTCGCCACCAGTCGTGCGACGATCCGGAGGAAAACGGTTTGGATTTGAGGCGGAATCGCTGCAGCCCCCTTCGGACCTTGCAGTCCTAGGAGTTCTTGAACTCAAGGATCTTAAACCTTGAATATTATTGTCTTTATTCATTGCTAATCGCTTAACGGCCATTGCTGTCACTGGTGTCAGAACTTTGACTGTGAGAATAAGTCGCCTCGTCATCTGCATTAGCGCGCTCACATCTTGTATAGTCATGGCCCGTACGTCAACTTTATTCACTTTAATAATTTCGTCGCCGACTCGTAACAGCTCAAAAACGTCCACGTCGGTGCCCAAAACAACACGAGAAACAAAAATCCCTTGATCGCGTTCCCAACCATCGCCTTGACGAATATAAAATCCTAGGGTCTCTCCGGGCTTTCGCCGTAATTCAATCGTACGCTGCAGAAATGTGCCATTTTTTGAGCACGCCTCTCGGACGCCTAACACATGCCTGAAGGTGCCTTGAATGATCTTTATTGGAAGCGGTGGACAAGGGTCCCCCTGAGTGTCTGGATCAGTGATATCAGTTGCTTTTCTGATGGCAAAAAATTCGTCCTCTTTCTCAGCAAGTCTCATTTTCTCAAAATCTTCCTGCGAAACACTGCTAAATCGCCGAAGCTGTTCTACAATATCTTCGACGCCCGATTTGCCGGCCGATGGAAAAGGCTTCCCGTTCGGCGACGAAGGTTTCTTTCTCGCGTCTTCTTCGCGAACAGCCATAATATTTTTACTCCAATTTTCTACGCGTCCATCGAGCCGCCATCTTGCTTGAATTCAAAATGAAAAGTTTGCATTTGATTATAGGATATTGTGGCCAGCAGCCAATCAGAAAACAATACTCGAGACAGGTGTATACCGTCACACAAAAACAATCTAGTGAGCTCGTTGCCAGTCAATTTTTGCTTCTGCGACAGAAAACAATTAAGCGCTGGGATATTTTGGTGTTATAGCCAATGGCGCTAAAATCTCCTCTGAGAAGGTCTCACTACGAGAAACAAACAATTAAAAGAAGAGACTCGTCTATATAAACTTTCTAGCCAACGATTAATCCCCACAACTTGTAATGACTAAATCAATTCTGCCCAACACACATTATATATAAGATTTTATGCTTTTGTGGGAAATATAGTGTGTAGGTAGAAGAGAATGACATAATTCGACAGCGCTTTGTTAAACTGACGTGCTCGTAAACTTATAGAATATGCACATTTGATCTCCAATTACGTTTACAACGCGCTGCATTCTGAATTTCAAGCATTAACTTAGTCAAAGTAAAAGATGCCTTCTAAATCTCCAATTTTCACATTCGATGTTTTAGAATGGCCGGTTTTATCCTATAAATCGACGATACATCAAAGTTACGAGACCATGTAAAACACAGTTCATTTAAACACATTATTTGTAAAGTGTCAGACTTAATATATGCAGAAATTAAAATCGCCCACTGGCAGCCAAATGCGATTTAACAAATTTGAAACTCTAAAAAAAGCTACGCTGAGACTCGTCTAAAAGTGTTTCGAATTATTCAAAATCTCCGACACACCAGTTTCAAAAGATTTATCGTCGAACATCTTTACGTCCTTTTTTAGTTTTATTCGTTCGCTTGTTATTTAGCCACAAAAAAATCGCAGGTTTTTCCATGACGTCAAAGTATTTATTTTAAGCTTTGCTTTTGGGAAAAACGTGTCCTCTTTCCATAGTTGAAACCGAATTAGAAAGCTCTGACGTCAGAGCTAAGATCAAAAAGCGAAGGTTCGCGTAGCCATTTTAAAGCTTCCTTTCAGCTATCGAGTCATCACTTCTGGGAAATAAAACCACATGAAACATTTCACATTACATTTTTTGCTAGCTTTAGCTTTATGTACTGCGTCATTAGGAAGTTTTATTCATCCTAACTTTTTTATACCATTTTAGTAAAATTAGTACCTTGAGAATGAAATACTTCTTGAAAAGAAAAATAATAATAATAATAATAATAATAATAATAATAACAATAATAATAATAATAATAATTTTTTTTAATAATAATAATAATAATAATAATAATAAACAGTGGAACTGGACATTTTTTTTTCAGCTTCTATATATGGGTAAACTAAATTCACTTCAATTTTCACAAAAACCTGGAATGCTTTCATCAGATAAATCTCCGAATAAATAACTGTTCAGATTTTTTTCACTGATTGAAAGATGAGATCTTCGACTACAAAGTTGTAAACCTTTAAATTTACATATTCTATTTCTGTGCAAAGGAAGGGATTTACAAGTTAAAAATATATATATTTTTGCCAGAAAATTATATTTAGATACAAATAATAAATTGTATCTATCTATTTACCGGCCTCGCTTTCCTTTAACAGGAAAGAAGGGAAGAAAAACACAACAGTATGACCATTTGATAGTCCTGCTATGAAGGTCTACGTCCGCACTATAATAAAGTCAGAGATTTGATCCGCCGCAGTAATCACAGAGATTTTATGGAATCGCGCTTGCGGATAACATAAACTTGTACCCCGTGACCAAGTTTCCCTCGTTACTTTTCGTTTACTGTTGATTATATGTGGCCACAAATAAACGTTTCGTGCTACTTTTGCCCATGCTTTCTTTGGACAACTTTCATCTGCTCATTTCCTACTTTACAAAATGTCAAATTCAGCGTGACGTTTGCCGTTGGTCGTATTAAACTGTGATTCCAAATTTCGTTCATATTTCCTTCCAATCGAGTCCCTGAACCCATAAGAAGGAACAAACCATCATTTTTAGGGGTCCACTATTTCCCCTTTGAGGAACGGAGGGGGGGGGGGGGGGGGGGGGCGGGTATGGGTGATTTGGTTTTCGGTAAGAATATTTTTTCTCCAAACCTCTAGAGCCAGAAACTTTTTCCCCAACATATAACGGTGTAACATTTTTTTTCCAGCATTATACGCCATGAGATATAGTTTTTTCAGTGCAGGATATTTTTTCCCTCGTTATCAGGCTGTAGGTAGGATATTCTTTTCTGAGATCACTCATTCACTCATTCACTCATGCACCCCCTCCCCCCCCCCCCCGAAAAGTGAAATGTTCGGCCCCATTAACACTTTTTGGGGATTATTTCAAAACACTTCGTCAATCGTCAAAACTTGAACACGTCAGTCCGACTTTTTCAAGTCGTAGTCTACTACACTTGCACGCCAGAATTTTTTTCAGGCTTTCTTTTCGCAGCTGCATAAGTTGCGTCTATAACAACTGTGATGTTCTTCTTAGCCGATTTGTTTCTTCATTCCGCAGTTCCAACATATGACATTCATATAATCATCCTCAGTTTCAACTCATCCTGCAAATTAAGTTTCTTATGTTCACACGAGTCCCCTGAGTCTGTTAACCGTGTAAACGCGTAGCTTGACCTGAGCTTAATTATCACCGGGACTGGAATATGAAGTGCGGACCCGGCCTCATTAACCGGAGGCAAGGAGCTCAAAACTTATGGTCCGTTGTTTTTCTTATCACCTCGTTATGTTGTATTTCTCGTTTAAAATTTTCATTTTTAAATTTTCTTTTTCGCTCATTTTTCCTGATTTAATAAAGAACAAATTTGATACAAGCTCCAGGATTGCAATATTATGACCTGAAACAACCCGCGAGACAAACTTCTCTCGCTAAAACCCCAACCCTAATTGAAGTCATTTGTTTTTCTATCTTTGTTTAATAATCAAACACTAAATACAATAAGATAGTACACAAAATGCATATCTACGACACTAAATGTCATGAATTCAATCAAGGATGTCGTGCAGCCTGCAGGTACACTTTATGGCTGGTCAAGAGGCATAATTGGACATTATGAACTAACGTAAACAACAGGTACGCTATTATTGGCGAATCAAGACATGGCAAGCCAAATATTGTAGTTCATCAGAAATGGTGCGTTTTCTCTAACACACGTTTAGTTACAGCGTGAAAGAATGACATTGTACATGTTCTTGTCTTCTACGGAGACGAAGAGAGAAATCAACGATAAGACATGCTTTGGTTTTTAGTTCTCGCTTCTTTGCTCGAGGGCAGTCAGGTGGCAACAGGTTTGTGACAGTGGAGTTATTGTACGCGAAAAACGCAAATGTTTATGACAAAAAAAGGTCTCAGTAGCCTTAAACCGGCAGACCTAAGTCCAACGACCTGACTTAAGATAAAACACCAACAAACGCTTTGATATTTTCATACGTGTACAGGGGTATTCTCCTGTTTTTCGTATGGGCAAAGGAAATAAGTAACGACTTCAGCACGTAGTTGACCTAAAACAGCAACATCCTTGTGACATAGCTTCTTCAGTAAGCAATAGAGAACAATAATTTTCACAGGGTTCAAACAATACTTATTATTTGAACTTCCAGAGCTTATTATTGTACATGCAAGCTCAGAAAGCAAAGAGTACTGGGTACCAAGGGAACACGTTACATTGGGTGTTCAGGACACAGACACAATAAAGTACCTGGTGGATCAGCTATGTACCATTTTTCACCGTTCACGAAAAATGGCCCTTCACAAGGAAAACTACCCATGCAGAAGCCGATCAAATGCACTCATGCTGTTCAACCCCGCAACAAAAGCAGAGTATAGATTCATTGATTCAACACTCAAAGAAAATAAGATCAAGAATGGAACCAGATTGTATTTGTATTATTCTTGAGCAAAAAACTTGAGTTTTGCTGCTAGGACTCACACAAGTTATATCAAATGATTCTACCAAAGGGAAAACAAAGCATGACAGGTTCTTTTTTTTTACCATAATTTCAAAACCACAGGACTTAATAAGGTGCCCCAATGTTTTCAAGTAGCAATCCGTTTCCATGCATCCTGATCATGGAAAGGGAAAGAGACAAACTTACAGTTGGGGTATAGTTGTAACGCAATATCAAATAACACTGCACCATTATTTCAGGTTTGTGGATGATTCGAAAGCGTTTTAAGGGTGTTAAGGTAATACCATTGAAACATTAGTGACATAACTTCATTAACTAAACAATTCTTACAAAAGCGCTTGAAAGCAAGTCCGTTAACATCCTCGGAGACCCAGGGGTAGATAGTGGGGGTGAGGGAAAGTCTAAACAAACGGAAAAATATGGCACAAAAGAAAAGTAAAGAACGGCCAGAAGAGCCCCTGGGGACAACGTCTTACCAGACCAGTTCCAAACGGTCGCCGCCATTCTGGCTTCTGATTGGTGCCAGAAAAACACAAGTTTTCTGGTACCAATCAGAAGCCAGGACGGCGGCGACCGTTTGGAACTGGTCTGGTAAGACATTGTCCCCAGGGGCTCTTCTCGACTTCTCGCCGTTCTTACTTTCCTTCGTGCCTTATTTTTCCCCCCGTTTAGACTTTCCCTCGCCCCCACTATCTGCCCCTGGGTCTCCGAGGATGGTCCGTTAAAGAACTGCTTTCAAGTCTGAAAAAAAAAACAGATTGCTAAATTAATTATAATACATCAATCAGTCGATCAATCGGTGGATCCGGCGATCGATCGATCGATCGATCGATCCATCCATCCATCAATCCATCCATCAATCCATCCATCAACCAATCAATAAATCAATCAAAGTGGTCTACAGTGGTCGACAGATAGATGAACACCGACTTATGGAGCCGATTATGGGAACGTACGTTCCAAGGCGTCGCGACTAGTTTTGTCGCAATGCGATAGTAGGGCAGTGAAATAATGGTGTAAATTCAATATCAGTTTATAATCAAGAGAATAGGTTACGAGAATTTACGAAATGATAGCCAAAGGGGAAAGCTTTGAGTAATATATAAAAACGAGTGCGAGGGTTTCATCAGGGGTTCCAAACACCGAGAAACAGATGAAAGCACTCGGCCTGCGGCCCCGTGCTTTTATTGTTTCTTGGTGTTTGGAACCCCTGATGAAACCCGAAGCACGAGTTTTTGATACATTACTCAAACGGTACATTAAAAAATATGCAGTAATACATTTTTTTGCATTTGGGTACCCTTAACTAAATCGCGAGGGATATGTATTAAGATCAGTCTGAAGAATTGTATGTAAATATTGGGGCTTATTAAAAGGCTTTTTATGGTCTCAAGATCGTGAATCAGTTGGATAAGAGTATTTCATTATACCGCTGAGCAACAAAATTAATAAACAAATACACAAATCGAAATAAAGAATAGAAAAGTGAAGTTAAGTTAAGTTACTAAAAGCAATTAATTACACGCGGAAATTTACAGTGATTACAAGGCTAAATTTACAAACAACCGCTTATCTAAAAACTAGAAAAAAAATCTGTAAAGTTCGGATAAATATTCCCCACCTTATACTACTACATGAGAAATTGGCTTAGAGCAGTGGTATTTCAGCTTAATTTGAAATACCTACATGTGAAAATTACAAACCTTTTGCGGGCAGTAGTATAAACAATAATAGCATGATTTATTTGTACGTGACATTTGGCATAAATACCACTCGTTATATTTCAAAATTGTCTCAAATTTCACTCGCCTAACGACTCGTGAAATTACCTATACAATTTCGAAATATCAGTCGAGGTGTTTATGCCACATATCACTACAAATCATGCTATTACCTATACTAACAGTTTCACTCAAAGTTGAATCACATGTTCTGTACATTTAAGGTAATATTATACTAGGAACGTTCGAAGAAGCGCGGCTAACGTCATATTGTATTTAAACGTTAAAAAATACAATAATAATTATCTTTATAATGATTATCATAATATTTTTTTGTTAAAGCAAATTAACCTTCATATTACTTTTCAGCTTCCTTAAACAAACACTTTGAGAGTCCATGCAACACAGAATGTAGTTAAACAATAATAAATAGTAAGTTTACGCAACATGAGGACAGCAAAACGCTTGTGTGCGTGACAAACGTGACAGAGCTACTACTTGCGCGTTTTATCGTGATATATTATTGTTAATATTTATATTTCAATTTCTTTCATATCTTCTGGTCTTTCACAAAAAGATTTGTTTAAAAAAAGGTGAAGTTGGGTGGAAGCTTATTTCAAAGAAAATTATTGTCACGCTTGTCACGCAAGGTTTGCCGTCTTCTTTCCTCTCCCGTTCTGTTGCGTAAGTTCAGTTATAAAGCGTGGACGGCACACGCGGACCCAAAAACAAAAACCGTTGCAGGTAGCCACGCGCTCTCACAACAAGCCGGGCGCGTGGACCAGGACACACGTCAAAGGGCGAAAGGAAATCCCAAAACGCTGCAGCCGTGTAAAAGAGCATTTCCACTGTCGCGCAATTTTTAAGTACGTGCGCTAGTAATTTTTACGCGCTTAACTAGAACAAACGCAACGCATGAAAGGCCGCGTGTAAAGCTGGATTTCCACTGTTGCGTTATATTTACGTGAGTGCGCACGTAAATTTTACGCGCGTAAATAAAGAAGGTCACGTGTAGATGTACACTTTGAGCGTGAGGGTGGATTTCCATTGTCGCGTAATTTTTACGTACGTTCGCGCGTAAACGTAAAAACTGAACCTCGCTCAAATTTTACGTTTACGCGCGACACTTCATATTTTGCCTCTATTTTATATACGCGCGTAAAATATACGTGCTTACGCACGTGAAAAATACTTGTCAGTGGAAATCCACCTTGATTCAAGTTTTACGCTTAGGTGCGACCTTTTCATACATTGCCTCTATTCTATTTACGCACATAAAAATTACGCGAAAGCGTAAATCTACTTTTATACAGTTCGGCGTTAAAGAAGAACTGCATGAAGGCGCGCGTAAGCCTGAAGTAACATACATCGCGAAATTGCCTCCAAGTAATGTGTGTTCTTTAAGACGCGAGTAAATGTATACCTTAAATATTAAGAATAACACTTAAAGTTAGGGTGGGCGTTACCCGTCAAAGCTTAGTCACGTATTTACATTGTAAAGGTTAACGGATTTGAGGCTCACTTGCATGTAATCCGATTTCAAATGCCTCTGGTGTTGAAGTTTAACACAGAATAACGTTTTCTTAATGGATTCTCGTCAGTTCTTCAATAACTTTGACCAGGTCCTCGACCGAGCACTCTTTCTTCATACCGCTGCCATCATCAATCTATTCAGGCAGATACGAGACCAGCTTAGAGAGTTTGTGGACGCTGCGTGGCCGAGCGGTTAGAGCGCTGGACTTGCAAGTTCAAGTCTTGCCCTGACCGCTAGCTGAATTTGTTCTCGGTAGTCCCGAGTTCAACTCCTCAATCACGCTTGTTAATAAAACTGGATTGCATCCGGCCAATTGGCATTCTTACTTGCTAAGTTTATGTGAATTATTTGTGTCCGTCCTTATTTCAGGATTATAATGTAACTGAATTACATGATTACCAGTAATCGTGTTAGTACTCCTATAAAACAAATTTTTTTACTGACAGGGACTTTAAATTCTCTTTGACCAGCCAGCAAGCCCCGATTGGCTGAGCGGTCAAGCACTATTATAAGGGTTGTATCTTGTTTTCAAAGCCCTTACGGACATCCATGATCCCGCCTGTCTCGATCCCGACCCTAGGCCCGGGCCCCTTCCCCGAGAAGCACAACTCAAGAAATACTAGTGGTAGCGCGTCCCAGAGAAAACGCTGCCCTCCGGGATATCAGACCCCGCTCTAAGAGGGAAAAACTCCCAGGCTAAATTTTATACCATGAGTCTGCTATCTTCCTTCCACCTGGAGCCTGGGGTAGTCTGAAACAATTACCGAAACAAAACTTAACACTTACCTGTAGTCCCGAAGCCACCTCTTCCATCTTTGACCGAGGGAGATCTAAAAAGCTTTCGATCAAATCTCCGTCCACAAAGCCGATCGTTGGCTCAGTTTTTCTCTCATTGGAAAAGGCGCGCCAGGTAGAAAAACAAGTTAAGGCATTATTAAGTTCCGCAGTAATTCTTATTACAGTTAACGTCTCACTGGTCCCTGCACGGAAACCCTTGCAGTCTTAAGCTCAATCACCAAGTGACAGGCACCGCCAAAATCGTCACAGTGGAACCTCGATACAACGAACCCCGAATGGATCTAACGAAGTTCTCGGTATAACGAACGATTTTCTTTACCCCAGTAGAGTGAAACATATGAAAAAGAACCTCGCTATAATGAAACCTCGTTATAGTGAACAAATTTTTGCCAACGGTCTCTTAGTTCTTTGTTATATCGAGGTTCCACTGTATTAAGAATGCGGCTACTCATAATAAAACAATTACCGATTGAGAGAGTTTCATTTCAATGCAAAGACAAAGGTTATGTTCACACTATACTGGATAGTTTTTGCGCCAGCACAAAAACCATACCGTATAGGAATTCTGTTCACACATAACAACGGTGATTTCGGCGCGATTTCTGTAACGGAGCGGAGCTGCGCCGCGCCGATCCCTAAAGTAGAACGTCACATATCGGATAGGTGTTCATACTTACCAGATAGCTTATTTGCGCCGGCACAAAAACCATACCGTATAGGAATTCTGTTCACACGTAAGAACGGTGATTTTGGCGCGATTTCTGTAACGGAGCGAAGCTGCGCCGCGCTGATCCCTAAAGAAGAGCATCACATATCGGATAGGTGGTCATACTTACCGGATAGCTTATTTGCGCCGGCACAAAAACCATACCGTATAGGAATTCTGTTCACACGTAAGAACGGTGATTTTGGCGCGATTTCTGTAACGGAGCGAAGCTGCGCCGCGCTGATCCCTAAAGAAGAGCATCACATATCGGATAGGTGGTCATACTTACCGGATAGCTTATTTGCGCCGGCACAAAAACCATACCGTATAGGAATTCTGTTCACACGTAAGAACGGTGATTTTGGCGCGATTTCTGTAACGGAGCGAAGCTGCGCCGCGCTGATCCCTAAAGAAGAGCATCACATATCGGATAGGTGGTCATACTTACCGGATAGCTTATTTGCGCGGGCACAAAAACCATACCGTATAGGAATTCTGTTCACACGCAAGAACGGTGATTTCGGCGCGATTTCTGTAACGGAGAGGAGCTCTACCGCGCCGCGCCGATCTCTAAAGTGGAGAGTCACATATCGGATAGGTGTTCATACTATACAGGATAGCTTATTTGCGCCAACACAAAAACCATACCGCATAGGAATTCTGTTCACACGTAAGAACGGTGATTTCGGCGCGATTTCTGTAACGGAGAGGAGCTCTACCGCGCCGCGCCGATCTCTCAAAGTAAAACGTCACATATCGGATAGGGGACGGAGTGAGGACTGGAATTTAGTTCACACAGAGTTCGTACAGATTTTTGGATCCAAAATTCAAGACTTTTTCCAGACTTTTTTCCATAACAATAATTTTTTTTCGAGACTCAAGGTTGCCAAAAAGGTGACCAATAGAGACCTTAAAAAAAAACCCCAGGAACTTCTTCCAGGTCTGGAAATTGCTGGGCAAATTTCAAGACTTTTTCAAGAATTCAAGACTCTGTATGGACCCTGTTTACAAACCCACCACGGCCAATTGTTCGATATGTGTGAGCGACTTGTTCCAGTTCTGTACCGTTGCTATTCATACTACACACTAAGGAAAGCTATTCAGTATAGTATGAACATAACCTAAGATGTACCACAAGTGACCAAAAGACGGGATGGGATTAAAAGGAGACATTCTAAATCTGTCGTAATTGACAGAGTTACACATCATCAGTAAGACAAATAGTTAAAGGATATAATGAGTGGTCTATCTTTCCAACACTCTTGATAACTTTACTGAGTTTTACTTGCACCAGCGTTAAAAACGTGCTCAGTTCTTGAGGTAGCTGGGCTACAATTCCTGTTAAATCAAATCAATTAAGAATTTTCTTACCCAAGAACACTAAGACCAACTGAGTGAAGAAACCTACGTGTTGAAGTTCAATTTTACGTCTGGTTTTAATTTTGTTTTCCCCCGTTTCAAACTCACTATCGCACATTACCCAACTCAAAACCAGAAAAACTTAAAATTATACCAAGGACAAAGTTGAACCACAATATACAAGGAAAGGAAAAAACTGATGGTTGATACCTATTGAATTTCATAGCCGATAGCTTACGCTTGGCAGAAGGAAAATTCATGCAGTTAGGCTTTGAAACAAGTAATGCATCCAAGTGCTAGTTGCGTTTGTAGGACTTTGGGGGATATTTTTTAAACCCTCAATGGTATATTTGGCGTGACGATTTTCACAGCATCATTATCAAGGTTCCATGTAACGGGAATCAACGATTTTAGAGTCACGACATTCTTCATGTTTTCGTGGCCTATTTAAAAACTTAAGTGTGTTGTTAAGCCGGGCCATGCAAGAACTGCCGAAAAGCGCTTCACGCACAAGATCATGTTACACCACATAAGGCCTGTCTACATGGAGGTGGGGGACCCCTGGTAGGTGAGGTAACGTGTGGCGGGTCACCCCGCCTAACATGTAAACGTGATCAAATTAAAATGAGAGATCATATGGACAGGCGTGATACCAACCAAAGCGGGTTACCTCACCTACCTGGGGTCCTCCACCTCTATGTAAACAGGCCCATAGACTTGCCATGAAAGAATCAGTGGTGAACCAGACATCGCCACCTGGAAGCTAAGCTTACTAGAGTCGATGACTTCACTAAAGGGAGAATCAAAATTCAGCAAATGCAAATTATTTGTCAGTCTGGATTTCTATACTCTCCGCGCATTCCCACGCTCCTCCCTAATAGTGTTTCCTCTACCCCTCTCCCATTCTTCAATGGAGAGAACAACAGATTGTGTCTAACCTATTGTGCCGTTGACAGTGCCAAACAAAACGCAGCCTTGAAATGGTGTGGACGCTTCACCGGGATGTTCCATGACGAGAGAGCCTGCAAAACGAAACAATAAGGAACAAGTTATACCTAACCTCATAAGGGAGGAGGAATACGACCCACCCACCCCCTCCCCCCGACTGAAAGACACACTAGTTCACTACTCAGCTTCCCCAAGCATAATGTCACAGATATGGAACTCAGAGCCCGTTTACACGGATCCAGACAAATTTTTGAACGGCCAAAAAATTGCAAGGATCCACCTTTCGTTTACACGGGACCCGCGTAATTTGCACGGTTCCGTGTAAACGGGTTACCCCGGTAAAAAATTCGTCCGATATTAACTTTGTCCGGACTCGTGTAAACTGGGTCTCAGAAGGCCGTGAACACCTGAAATACTTCTGGGCCGGGTTGTTCAAAGCTGGATTAAAATAACCCTGGGTAACCTGAGATCAGGCTCAAATTTCGTTTCGCTCTGTAATAACATTCCGTGGTAGCCGTTAGAGAGAATGTATGAGAACCGCTAAAATTGGGCCTGATCTCAGGTTAAACCCTGGGTTACTGCGAGATTTGAATTCAGATTTGAAAGCTTCGAAAGCATTTCAGTTTTTATTCTTTTTGTCTGCAAGTTGATGATTGGAAGCTCTAAAAGAAACAGAGGAAGTTATCCAAGAAAATGCTTTTGAACAAAAGAAAAAGAAACCCGGGTTAAATTTAAACCCAGGTTAAGTGCTAATCGGCCTTCCAACAGCTGGGCCCTGGAATGTTATTGTGTTGCAAGGAAATAGTTAAATATCAGGGAAACAAAACTAAGCTGTAAGTAGTTACGTTAATAAAGTTTGCGGTTTTGTTCTTCGCTTGTACCTTCTAATCTTTGATGCGATTGGCGAAAACACAATTATCAACATCCCTGAAATATTTCAGGTATTCACGGTTTTCTGAATCTCAAACAGGAGACCGAGAGAAAAAAACACGAAAATACCATGGAGGAAGAGAACCACAGTATGCAAAGGATGCAAGTATATATTCCAAATTGACTGGAGTTTTTTTCGTATTTGTATTTTTATTCTCAGTAGTAGCACTTTATTTATTAGTTACGGGGCTTGCGACTATGTCTTTCCTAGATTTTACAAGATAGTATATGTAAATGTAAATGGATTATTAAGGTTAAAGATCTATTCAAGGTATGGCAACCATCCACCTAAACTGCCTGCAGCTACCGCCGTTCCTGATTGGCACGGGAGAGGTACCCGCGTAACCCTGATCGGCGCGGGAAATGCCCTTCCGTCCCTGATCGGCACGGAAAAAAGGCCTACCGTCCCTGATCAGCCTGAGAAAAAAGCCCACCGTCCCTGATCAGCGCGGGAAAAAGGCCTACCGTCCCTGATCAGCGTGGGAGAGGGACTACGGTCTCTGATTGGCTGGAATTAACCGCACACTGCTCACTCACCATGTCTAAAGACGTTCACAAACTCTCCAAGGTGGAACTGTCCAGCGTCTTGAAGGTAGGATCTGTCATCATCTGCAGCAGCACCGCTATCCTTCTGACACGTGAACAAGTTGAACGAATTCTCGGCTCCTAAGAACGTGTCATCATCAAGGATCTCAACCGCCGTCATCCAGTTTGGGCTGTAGTCGTGGGCAATCTATCAACAAGAAGGAATATAACGTGATTTTAATGACAGAACAAGTTTGTTCCATACTTAGACCCTTGAGATCCAGTTGCCATGGAAGCGATAACGCTATAGGCGAGTCCTTATTTACAAACTTGTTTTTAGGTTAACCAAGTAAACAACCTAGTTTTGCTCAAAATTTGCTTTGTCTTCTGGCCCTTATTATTCATAGGAGTGAAAGGAAATTCTGGTTTAACCTGGAAAAAGATTCAACCTTCAACTTATACCTATCATTCTCTGAAAAAAAAAAGAAATAGCACCCATATCAGTCCATACCTCTTCCAAACTCCCTTCCATGGACTTGTAGGCTAACAGAGTCATAGACCTCATCAAGTCTCCAACCTGCAAAACAGCAAGTAACCGTACTACGGATTGGCTACACCCCTTAACTTTAAAACCAATAGGCCACTCCCGAGATCCAAGAACGAGGCTAAGTGCTAAAATCTTTCTTGTGAAAATGATTCTTATTTGCTTGAGAATAAAAATAATTTCATATCAACGGCTTTGCACTTAGCCTCGCTTTGAAACAGAGGCTTCCGACAACTTGGAAATGGCCTATCATAAAATGTAAAACCTAGTTGCCGCTATTGAATTCGTGTCAAAACCCGGTACACAAATTCTGTTTGGGTTAACAACAAAGTTGAGAAGGTGCACAGTCCAACTTACAAAGACTACCGTTGGAAACGTCAACTTCAGAATTGCATTGCGGAGGCAAGTATATACTCATCAACTCGCGTGATAAAACCATTTTTGTGATTCACTCCCCTACTGACGCTAAAACCACGGTTTCTCTAACGACAACCTTTTTTTCTTGTCTTCTTTCAACAGACCTGGCCTCTTTCTCAAGGCGAGTCAGAACGCTCACCCTTTCATATGTGTTTTCATTCACAAGCGATGCTCAGCGGGTATTTTAAAGAAATTTTTCGTGAATTTCCATTTGGACATTTCCAGTCAAATTACATAAGTACCACAAAATAAAGCACAAGAGGATAAAGGGATTATTCTCTCTTGACTAAAGCAATAGAAAACAAAACAATTACCAAAATAAAATCTCCTTTGGACTTGAGAAAAAGAGCCAGGATGTTATTCAAAAATTGGCATTCCAATCGCAACTCCTTATCCGTCGTCCACTCATAAATGTTGACCTGTAGAGACAACACAGATAAGAACAGAGCTGCATCTAGGTTGAACTTCAAAAAGCCATAGCTATGGCTACAAATAACATTTCCCTTGGTGGGAAAAAATTGGCATATTCTGTTAAATACACGACCAAGGAAAACTTGCCAAGGACGAACTTGTCAACCGGAGACAAGAAGCCAGTGTAAATGGTGCTTAGTACAGTATGGATACGCCGGAAGAAGTGAACTATAGGCAGTCCCCAGCTTTTCAGTCAGTCATTTCGATGCTTGGAAGGATTAAAGAAAGCCAAAACACACTTACGACGTAAGCGAGTCCTCCTAAGGGTCACATCACAATTAAATTGTATGAAGTGGCCGAACGGCACCCTTCTTCTATGACAAAAAATTATTAATAGTCCTCACAAATGCCGCGCTGCTGCGCTTTGCACCAATCGTTCTGATAAGAGGAGAGACTTGACGTTTCATGTATTTTCGAAGGATCCTTGCCGAAGGTTAGTTTCTCCTCTGTCCACTTTCCAACGTACGTGTATTTACTAAAACTGTTCGAGGAATATCTTTTGGGGTTAACTTTAAATCTCTAAATCCCAAGTCTTTCTTGTTTTTGCCGCCCTATTTACTTTTTTTGAAGCTGCTTTCATGCTTACGTCGTAAGTGTGTATGGGTCGAGAGGGGAACTGAGGAAAGGCGTCTCTCTAACACTTTTCGGTGGAGGTGCTTTCTTCCCAGTTTCCACTCTGCTCTACATTTTTTCGATCGCTCGCTCGATTTACTCGCTCAACCCACCGCCCCAAGGTACTAGCAGCAGTCTAGATATGGGATGAAAAAATTGGAAACGGTGAAGGTGTTAGGTCCGTCAAAGGCCTGGGTAAACACAAAGAGAAGCATGTACAAGGAATGGTCCCTAAAGCGATTTCGCTGACGTACCCATGCTCCAGCATCTATGCTAATTTATTGGAAGAAAAGAAGCGTTTACATAAGAAAAGAGTTCAACTCCCACAAGACTGATTTGGGACATCAAACCGTCTTCGTCTTCGCCTGACATGTTGCTTTGTTTCTGGGCTAGGATAGCTTACATGCAACTTTTTTTATTTTATTTTTTCGTAAAATCATTTTGCTTACCGTACTATTAATACCGGCCAAAACTTTGCCATTAAACTCCACGAGCGAATACACGGCACCTTTGACTTCCTTCTCAGCGACTTGGACAAGCTTTCCTGAAACAAAAGTACCAACAACGGAATTATAAGGTGCCCAACTCACGAAATGTATGAAAGGGTATTTGCACGTGCATGGCACAAACTTTTTTCATAGAAAAAACAAATTTGTACATGAGTTTGCAAATATATTTTTTAAGGTGTGGTAAGAAGTTACTGGCCTTTCAAATCTTTGTGATAGGAGTTTTGGCGCACTTAGACATAAAGCTCCACGCTCTATAATGCAGAGTAAAAACTGTGGATAAGATTTTTGTACAACCCCATCAAGTCTTATGCATACATGTTTCTATTCTATTTATATTAACTATTTGTGTAAAATAGTATGAATTTAGTGCATGCATAATAAATTATGGGGTTGAACGGAAATCTTACCTGATGATTATTTGCACGCCTAAGTTATGTTTATATCGCCAGTTTTTGAAATTAGAGACCTTTGGTTTTTAATAAGACGAGTACGACAACAAGTACGAGATTTTCTCGAGACTCAGAGTAGTGCTCACGCGTGAACCAGCGTCATTTGGCGGGAAAAAGTGATAGCCGTCGCCATTATACTATGAGTTTAAGCGAGAATGTTGTAGTGGCGGGAAAAAGTTATCAAATGTTAGAGATGTTATCGTTTTGACAATACGCGAAAAAAACTTTCAATCAAATTTCAAACTGAACTGGTAGTCGTTCTTGTCCTCGAATCGAAAGTTACTCTATCGTAAATTGTGTCTTTTTTTCTACCTTCTAGTAGCTGGAATAAGATAAGTCGTCCTGTTTTGGGTTCCGGCTCCTCAGGGAAGACGTAAGCTGTACCGACACAGTAGAATGTGTTGGACGTTCCATTGCTACTGAATGAACTGTTAGGATCACCTGATAACGTACACGAAATCAGACTGGTGGCACACTCGTGGTCTTGAAGATCATGCGCATGCGTCACTGTAACAAGAAAATGATGCGTTAACACTTTCAAAAAAATCCCGGGGAAAAAAGCTAAATTTAAATTGGCAAAATTGTAATAAACAAAATAGTATTACCAAATATTACCACGACAACATACTGCTGAAGAGGTTTCATTTAAATAGCACCACTACAGCTCAATTGCCCGTACAAGGAATTGTCACACCCTACGTAGGACTTTTTGCGCTTACCGCACGCCGATGTTAGCGACCCAAAAACGGGTCGCTGCATAAATCATAGCGCAAGCCAATCAGAATCAGCGACGAACAAGACGTCAATCAAGACTAATACCACTATGCTCGTTGTTACTGTCACATAAGCTTTTGGACCTTTGAAATATCTGCCAAGCGATCGATAACATACTGACCCTTAACTATGATTCTGGCGCGAAACTAGATTCAAATTCCTTCAAGAGGGGCAAGGCGAAATCTCGCCACCGCGCCAGCCGCTTGGGTCGCTTTGAAATCTCATTAAAGCTCGCTTCGCTTCCTATATGGTTACTGACAAAATTTTAGATCCTACTACTGATGAAGAGGTCGACTTGGTTAAGACTGTTCTCTTTAGTGAAGCATCCAAAATTGACAGCGACTATAATTTAGACACCTGTGAACTAAGCAAGGCAAGGTGTATGGTTACTAACACATACCTTCAAAGGTGTGTTGATCAATAATCAAGACACTACTTCTTTCCACCTCATCGCCAAAAGTGATGCCGTCAGCAGCAGCAGCTCTGTTGGAGCTGCCGGTGGATGTTCCTGGCATGCCGGTTGACACACTGGTAGTTATGTTCTGAGCCATAGTGCTTGCGCTGGGGTGGAGGGGTCGGGTCGAATTTGATGTGGGATCCAGAACTTCAATACGCATGGAGATGACGCCAAATGTTTGGGTGGATTCCTGATAGGCAATACGCCTGACAAGAGAAAAAATACCACCAATGTTAGATACGTTACGTGCGGTAATTAACCTGGGACTTCTTTGTCCACAACTTTAACAGACTAAGCTGACGAGCCTGCGACCCAGGCGAAATTTATCATTGTAAGCTGCCGTTAAAATTACGTTTGTAGCGCAGGCTAAATAATACGAGATACGTTTTCTGGTTGGGGAGGGGGTTGTTTCGTTTAGTCGACAGTTAAATTATTGTGACAAGTAACTGAAAATCATGAGAACCGTGAAAGAAGACAGAAACAAACAACGTTCCCAAACAAACAACAAGAAAAACAGAGACAAATAAACAGAAAAAACAAACAAACAAAAAAGCTTCTCTTCTCTCTGTCGCTCTGCATATTTACTTTTAACCTCAAAAGAGACAGACTCCACTGAATAAATGCAAACCTTGCGTTTGATTCATCGAATATCGTAATATCAATGTCCAGAAAGATCGTTACAAATCCTCTCCATTTTCCTTCATTCAGTTCAGCTACCGTAATAACCAAGCCACTTCATTTGCATTTTCATTTCGAATTCACCATCTTCACATAGACCATAATGCACCTTGCTTACCCCCCCCCCCCCCCCTCCCCCTCCCGCCACTCCAGAAAAAAAAATGCATAACCATTGTTTTCAGTTTCTTCTGGGTATAACAGTCGTCCCAAGATAAATCGAAGACAAAGGTTATGCAAACTTTGGGGGACTAAACAAGGTGTATTATGGTCAATGTGAAACGGTGAACAAAATCAAACAAAAGCGCAGTAAATAACTACATGCAAACTAATACCGTGGACTCTCTCCCAGAGGAACAGTTCGGATGTGAAGCTTCTGAATTTCGTCAATTGTTCCGATGGTCAATGCTCCTTCACTCGCTACAGCCAAACTGAAACGCAAAGAACAGAAATCGTCAATTAAATCATCCCAACCATTCCTGTTTCACAACCGCCTTTGTTTTATAAACACCTAAAAATGGAGCAAAGCAGCTCCAGATCTTTACAAAATTATTGCGACAAAGTAAAAGGCCTTTAGCAGGGAAAAGACTTCAACTCCTACAGGACTCGTTTGGGGCACAACATGGCGGTTGGGATGTCAAGAGAATGGGCTCCATTTCAGTACCGATCAATTTAAAACAACTAGTACCACCTGTATTGGATGCTGTTTTGACACGAAATGATCATGGGTGCAGTTATTATTGTAGAGGTTATCGTGTTGCTCTGAGACAGGTATTTAAAGTTTCCAGCTTAAATTTTGCCAGTCGTTTCATAATGAAATTAAAAAACCTGCAGAACTTGAGCATTTCACAGTTTTGAGCGGAAATGTTAACAGTTTGGCAAACCGATTCAAAACATCGAGCTTAATTCTCATGTTGTGCGGTCACGAACACCGGACGTGAAAGGGATGCTGTTGTTGAATTTCTGTTGGTGAATTTTCTTCTGTCATTGCGCATAAGCACATAACGACATTTCAGCTCTAGCAGTATGCAGGATCTTTGTCACCCAAAGATAGTTTAGTGCCCTTAGCTCCCATGGGTCTCTTATAGCTTAGTCATGTAGAGCATCTGGACTAGTTACGGAAAGTCACAGGTTCGATTACTATTGAGGGTACTGGGCGGTTCTTTTTATCCAAGCCACCTCTGTCACTGACTCAATAAATATCTTTCTCAATGCTATTGTTATTTGCCGATCAAGGATCAGATTTACCTGTCTGGGAATCCTTCAGAGTTTAGCGGGCACATGTAGTTCACTTCCTGCAAAAATAAACATCGTATTCGATTGAGAGAGTGAGAAAAAATCAAGTGTCGTAACAGGGTTAACGTCACGGAAGTTGACGTTGTTTACTGGCGTACCGTGTAACGATGGCGTTGTCATATAATAACAATAGCTTCTTCGTCGATACATGCCGATATTCAAACGTTTTACTACAAGATAATCAATAACATTTTCTTACACTTCCACTATTTCTTATTAGGGCAGCCAAAAATCATAGACATCGGTTAAATCTTTCCAGCTGAAAAGCACCATTCAAAAAGATAACCAACACCCTAAGCAATAGGTTCGGGCCGCCAGAAGCCCTTCCTAAAGACTGATAGGACAAGCTCCTAATACATACCTTGAGGTTAACGTTAGAAAACACCAATTTGTGATTACTGGAATATATGACAGTA
>NC_133206.1:12724051-12744051 GCF_958299795.1 Porites lutea
CGCGACCGTTTTTGTTTCGTCAGGCAAGTCTCCTTGGCTGCGTGGGACTACTATTAACTGTCCCACAGCTTTCTCAATAAAAAAGAATTAATCATTTCCTTGACTCTCTTTAAATGTCAGTTACACCTGACATGTGGCTAACATGTCCAATGTTCAGTGTACAGAAAGCCAAATTACGCTGTTATAATTATAATTATGTACTTTCGGGATGTCATAGTGTATTTCGTAACTCCTTAGACATTCTTAGTTAAGCTACTATTCTGCCAAGAGTTATAGGCGTCAAAGGTATTCAAATGTACCATTGCTTGGGTCCATGGTGAAATAAAACAGAGTTCCATCTCCCAAAGCACAAAGCAGGTAATGAATTCCTTCAAAAGATGTCTTCAGAATAGAACGAGGAATTATTTCTGTGAAAAGAAATAGAGATGCATTTTCAATATCCTATCAAGTAAATGTTTGGACAGGAGAAAATTAAAGTAGATAAACTGCAGTGATAATATAAATTGTAACGGGTATAACTTTCTCTACCCTGCGAACAGAGTCTCCTTCGATCTTCCTACATAAGTCGGGGAGAGGAAGGAACCTCGTCGCTTCCTCTTTCCCGACTCATCTAGGAAAGATCGAAGCGACTCTGCTAGCAGGGTAAATTTTCTCTGGCATGTTGCAGACATTTAATAAATAGCTAAGAAAATTTGGTAATCCATCTATCCGAGAAATTTTGGTAATCATGTGACCGTACGCCGTCCGACCGTCCGTCTGGTATACCAATGTCACTGCAATGTAAAATAACTCAGTTAACAGATATGACACCACAGTCAACTCGAGGTGTTTTTGGAGGGAATCCGCATGGCCACCCGGACTTTAAGAGAGAAAAACAAGAACAAAGTCACTTCTTTTTCGATGTCATTTTTGAAGTCTACACTCAGGTGAATAACAGAGAAAGAGCTAAAGAGAGTGACTAAAAAAAAGGAGACAAATTTCGTTAGAAGAAAAACAAAAGAATTTCATAGCGGCGGTGAGAAAATGAGAAATGCTAGCGGCCAGCAAGGTGAAAATGAGCGGCAGTAAATAAAATAAAAGCGAAAAGGAACACAAGGAACAGAATTTTTGGTGAGCAAATAATATATAAAGGAGACTTACCTCTGATGTATTCGTATTATGAAGGGAGTGACAGAGGTCACACAATAACAGCCAAAAGACCACACTAAATCAATGAATTCACACCAAAAAATACAGGAATACATCAAAGGTAAGTCTCCTTTTTTATGGAGCAGTTTTGTTGTGTTAGGTATCAATAAAGTTTGCGGGGTCACTCCTTGTGGCGCTGTTAAGTCTGCGTTGCGACTTCCCCCAAGCTTTTGGCATGGCTTGTGTCTTGCCATCTTATTCATTTGCCTTAATCTTGTCCGATCCAGCCCGTGCGGCGCTGGGCAGATAAGAAAGGCTCTGCCAATACTCTTGTCCTACCCCAGGGTAGTGGGGCGATAAGTGAGGCTTGTGTTTTTGCTCTGCGCATAACCTGAAGTCGCTAGAACTTGCCACAGGGCTGTGTCCCCCCTTATTACGCCATCTTGTAGTAATTGTCTTATTTGCCTGTGTGCGCTATTTAGTTGTGTTACTTTTTCATGCGTATCTTAAGCGGAATAGTGACATTAATGATATTTAGCGTTCGCAGACCTCAGTATTTTATTTCTCATACAAAGTCTCAACGGTCGCTTGTAACGCGACACTGACGCTCTTGCGAGACAGTAAAGTTACAAGGCACATTTGTAACTTCAGCTTGGGATGCCTGTGAGGAGTTAAAGGGTAAAGTTCCCTTACAGTCACGTACCTAACCATAAGACTCACCTCCACCAAGCATCTCAACAAACAGTTGCTCACAACCGGGTAACTTGAGCACTCTAACTGAAATGTCAGTCCATAAACCCACGGCTACCAAGTCAGCTCTAGTGTTTGACTCAACTGATACAAAACGAGAAGAGATTATCCAAAATCGGACTTCTAGAAAAATACTTTTCCTTGTTGTGTAAACAACCATAGGAGAAAAACATATAATGCTACGTGAGAGACAAAGAAAGACTTTGAAATATTAACAATTCTCAGGGGAACACGCCCACAGACACCCCTAGAAAAAGGGGACCACCGGCCCCTTGTTGACACAGTGGAATACTCTATTCAAACCAGCTGGCTACGTAAATTTCTATTGAAACCCTTGTAGGAGACAGAATAAATAGCTGTAGGTCTGGAAATATCAAATGTAGTAATTAGATTTCTTACAAGTTGGAGTGATATCCAGACAAGCAACTTCATGTTCCATCGTGGTTTGGCTGGAAATTAACAGCACGACAAGATGTAAATACACGCAGTTTAAAGAGAAAAAACGCTTTACAAAACATAGCTGTGAACTGAACAGGCTCTATTATAGTGTAAAAGATGAAGAGAAAGGGCGTTAGAAAGTGTGAGCAGACAGGGACGGGAAAGTTAAGAGGGAGAGCTTCCAAATCCCTCACCCCACCTCCCACCTCCCCCAGGAGCCTGTTCACCGACTGACCAAAACCACAAAAAAACTTTCTTCTCCTTACCACAAACATAACTTACCTCCTAACCCTCTTAGCCCCAATATATATCCACATACAAATTCTCCACGTGAGACTGAACTACATTGTACATACATTTGTATCTTGCCATAAGGAATTGGTTGAGAGAATTTGTTCAAAGATCAAAGCAATTTTCCTTTGGTGATCATTTTATCAGTTTCTCATGACATTTTCTCTGACTGATGTATGAATATTGTGAGGAGAAAATTCATGTTAGTCACTCTTGGGACTTAAAGGGGTTGTGTCACGGCTGTTTAATTCGATCATTTTGTTTATAATCCCAATCACGCCTTGTTTTGCTGTGGAACTTGAGAAATTACTTGTGAATAACAAAATCACAGCTTCATGTCAAACAAACATGTCTCCTAAGCATTATATTAACCATTAGAAACAACAAAAGTGAACTTTGGAAAAAAAATTTTAGGCTAACAGCTTCTCAAAAACCACAATTTCAATCCGTTTCAATCCTCTTCACGCTTGTCCATCCGAGCCTAATTTTTCATTTGCGATGTTATTTATACCTTTTTGTAACTGTTTGAGCAGTTATTTTAAAGTTTCATTCAAACTGATGGCAGTTCGTACTATTTGAATTTTGGTAAATTTCCTGACACGGCTCCTTTAAAGCATGAACTGATGAACTAAAAGATTCAGATTCTACAAAGGAAATGAATGGAATTCACACCGAATCAACTCAAGTAAATATGTGAACTTATTGACTGGCCAATCACCTGGTAAGATTAATTTGCCCAACAGTTAATTCCATGTAGAACAAATCAGAGCCAACAGCCACCACAAGCTGCTCTGAGTTGCATGCACATACACTGATATTTTTATGTGAAGGATGCCGCCATTCACTGTGGAATGAAGGAGAAGGAAAGAATCTGAAAACTTACTTCATCTGACAATGAAACCAAACATTACCATGATAACATCCATTAATCTACAAAGTAGAGATTATTTGCCCCTTTTGTTGTTTCATACATGTAGTACTTCCAGACTCTTGCATTAAAGTAAACTGATGTCTCTTGATAAAATGCTAGACTCAGTCTACCTAGACATTTAAGCAAGTCATGTCACATCATATTATTTAGCAAATACATCTTTCATTCATAAAGTAGCATGACGGCAAGGCTAATACATCATTTATTATAGGCTTTCTTTCTGTGGAACTGAAACAAAATTAAGATATGGCACGCATCAAAAACTTGTTTATGCTTTTTTTACTAAAAAGTAAGTATGAAAACATGCATTGAAAGAGTTTTTTTTTTAAAAAAAGAGAATCAACTCACCAAACAAGCTGCCCTGTTTCACAGCTTACAAGACGCACTGATGATGTGGTGACCTACATCAAAAACATCAACACAGACTATAACCATCTTGTAAATCAAAAATGCCCTTAGATGCCCTACTGCTACAAAACATTTTGGTGACAAAATCACCTAAATGTTAAAAGCAGACCTTATAAGAAAAAAACACTTTGATGGATAAAGATATTATGCAAGACATACCCTGAGCCAGTTGGGAGCAATTCAACAAAATAATTTTATGTTAAGTTTTAAAGAGCATCTAATCTCCTGTTCAATGCCACTCCCTTCAAAAATTGTCACAAACCTCAGCATTGTGGTGAAAACAAACTTCTGTATATTAAATCCACCTTTTCCTTATGAATATGAGTTTGGGTTGCCTGTGTTGCCTCCTACAGCAGTGAATTGTGTTGTCTGAAAGAACCTAAAATAAAGTGTACCTGAATGATTTGATCACCAGTGACATTTCCACAAAAGTAGGTCTGTTGGTTATCATCAAACCCAGGAATTTCCGTCTCTTCAACTTCCTCTCCAGTAAGAGCTAAAATTCTAAGAAAATCAAAATCAGAACAACACTGACGTTAACCAAACAATCCATATAAAAATAATAAATAAATGTACAAATATTATAGGCAACCAAACTAACAAGAGAAATAGTTATATCAAGTCAATGTAATTTTAAATCATTTAACTTCTGTTTCTGAAATTTGTTTGCTACAAGAAAAATAACTGTACTAAAGTCAGAGAAATTAATTTTGATTTTGAGAGGTTTAGGCAACCAACAACTACAAGTGAAGTGGACCACTTAGGATCATGTAACTCTCTTCTCTCTTACCTAAAAAAGTAGCAATAGACACACAAGTACCAATTAACTACAATTTCTTTTGACAGACAGAAAAAAATCATTTTATAAAAATTCATCAACAATTTTGTTACGCATTCCAATTGAAAACAAATTCGAGAAAAGTATTGTGCAGTGAAGTCTAACAGAAGCCATGCCAGGGAACTCAGTCCATCTCTCATACAAACACTTAGTAGATCTTGTCAACTGAGTTTACTCATAAACTAGAATGTAAATCTGCAACCATAAACAGGTTTTAAAGCTGACATTTTGAGCGCTGGCCTGTGTGAATCAAGATGACAAAGGACTAGTGCTTGAAATCTCTTCATGCTGACAAATTTACATTATCAAATCAGTTGATAAAAACCAACTTTTTGTGTTTCACTCTTCCAACAATGCAACACCAGTTTCTTTAGAAATTAGTCTGTTCCCGGACCTTTCATTTTTCATTAACAGATTATCTAGACATAAATAAAGATAAGAACTAGGGCCGTTTTCAGACTGTTAGAAAAAATCTCTGTGGACAGCATATTTGAAAGAAACCCCTTAAAACACTTACCTGCTCTGTCCAACAAATGAAAGAAGCAAGGCATCATCAAAGTTCTTTGCAGTCTTTTTCAATCGCAAAGGCCAGATGCCTGATAAATGAACGTAAATCTCATTTAAAACTCCAATGTACACAAGTACACTTTTTACTGTCATTACTAGAAACACTATTGATAAATTATTTATTTTATTATTAAGAGGTACTGCATCACCACAAGCATTTGCTTATCAATGTCCATTATCAAGAAAAAACAAAAAATATCAATTTAAAAAAAGCAGGAACATTTTAAACAGTAGACTGAACAAAAAGATCATTTTTCTTTAATCAATGATTTGACTTCTTGTGCCAATTGTGTGCTAAGAAATCTCACTGAGAGAGAATATAATGGTTACCCTGGTTGGTAAGAAATTTCCTGGAGGAGGGAGAGCTGAGCATCAAAAATTGTTTTGAACTTCCTGACTCCACACCCCCTGACAATAAAAGGTAGTTACATCCTCTTCCTACATGTTGCTTGCAACATAATGTAATACATCAGCTCTACAAAATTATGGAAGATATTATTTGAAAAAAGAGAGACTATAGTTAAATAGGGCTGTATTAAATGTGAGCACAACCAATAATTATAGTACAAAACAAATTTAATGGGACAACTTTGTTTAGGAAATGACATGAGAAATTGACCTACCCATAATTCCCACCAGGTCTGATATTGTAGCATGCTCATGAATGCCAATGCCATTTCTTATAATTCGCAATGAGCCTTCCTTGAGAGCACCCGAACATGTAACCAACTATTTGAAAACAAACGAAATTAACTAAGGCACACAATACCTAACATGTTCAATAACCTCTCTTTGTTCTTGTGTAGAAGGATACATCCTAGTTGAAACCTTAACCCAATGACCTCTACACCAGCAAAATGCAGGGTTTGATCTAGATGCCGGTATGTTAAGCATAGAATCTCTGACTTGCAAACTTTGCAGTTTTCTGGTTACACTTATTCTTTAACAGAAAGTACTTCTTGACTTCTTAAGTGAATAATTCACAATTATTGTATGATCACACTTATAATCTTGACCAGACACTGTCTGTTGACCAGCCCTTATTTTTGAGCCCTGGTAACATTTTTGTAGGGATAATTAACAATTATTGGATGAGGTTGAGCAAAATATTGTGATTTGTCAGTGGTGAGCAGATCAATTATTTGGCTGAGGCAAATAATTGATCTGCGAGACACTGACAAATCACAATATTTTGCGATAACCGAGTTCAATAATTGTTTTATCATTTGATCATCAAGTTTGTTTTTTCAATGAATATCCTTGGCAAGCGAAGCGATCTGCCATTTTCACGCAAGAGCGATCACAAGAAGGAGAAAAGCACGCTTTCCTTTACGCATGTGCAGAATATTATTTGCAGCCAAACACAGTTGGACGGCATTGCACATGAGCAGACCATTATTTGTAGGCAGTTATTTGCAGGTCACATGGTGGGCTTTCAGCCAATAAAAAGAAAGAAAAATTTGCTTTGAATGATAATTCTTGTTACATGCAGTATACCAGTAATAATACAATTTCAAAGGACATGCAAGAAAAAGTCCCCTTCCCTGGACCCCATGTTTTCTGCAGGCGACCTGACCAGAAGTTAAACATCACTTACAGGAAAACAGGGACTGTATTTACCACGTCATATAACTTTCTAAAAGGTATTAGATCGGAGAGAAAGCGCATAAAAAAATGAATGATTATGTTAAAATCAAAGGTGGATGTTAGTTACCTGTCCTTGACCCTGTCTCTCCAAATCAACCACCACCATGTCTACAATGGGTCCAAGGTTGGTGAAAGTTTCCATAACATGCACATGGGAGCCATTTTCATTTGTCTCAGTGTTAAGCTGCAAAAACACAAAATAATATTCTGTGAGACATTCACCTATGGTAGACACTTTGTTTTAACAGTATCTCATGCAATCAGCAGATTCCTAGCCAAGAATATGAAGCAAAGTGATTGGACAGATTCACTCTGTATAGGCACTTACAGTGCGACTACTGGAACCGGGGTACTTGGAATGAGATTATGAGAGAGATTAACACACCGGCTTTTTAAAATCAAAAGATTCTAAAGTTTTTTAATTGCCAAGAGACCAATAACATTCATAAATTTAAGGGCCGTTTCCTGAGAGGTCAGATACGTTCCACGGTTTTGAAGTTTTTGACGGTTGCATAGTTGAACCCTGAATTTTGTTGGTCCTCTTGCAATAAAAATTGAGAATCTTTTATTTTTAAAAAACGTTGTGATTGGATAATCTTCTTCCAAGTGCCCTGGTTTGAGTAGTCACACTTTAATTGTGAAATTCTGTAATTGTCAAGCAATTGTTCAGAAAGAAAGATGGCGGTAGTTTTTGAGTTTCATTAAATTTATAGTGCTTCAGTTTTCTTGCTGACCTTTAATTTATTTCTATTTAATGCTGATGTCAACTGACTACCTGGTTCTGCTAGCCCCTATGGTTATTCCAGGCAGCAAGTACTCTAATTTTCGTCACATAAAGATTGTTGTTGTTATTTATCTATATCTACAATGTAAATGTGAGTGGCCTGACAGTCATAGCATCTGCTCTTGTGTACCACTGTCTTGAGGCTTGTTTTTGGTGATTTTTTTCAGTTGCCATCAGACAATTAAGTGTACTTGGTGGTGATTAGACAAAACACTGGTGCTTGGTACCTTCACAAGTTGTGAGTCTCCCAGTGCTGATCCAATGAAAACCACGCCATTGTCCAAGTATGTAAGGCAGTGGGCTATTGAAGTCTACAGTCAAAAAATAACAAGCAAATAATTTAAACAAACAATGAAGTACAAAGTTATTGGAAACTATGTACACAAGTTAACGCTGACTTAGCACACTTTGAGCATTATTAGTATGTACATGTTCAGGGATCCAGTTTCATTCTGATAACAGCGATAACGCTTCAATGCCGATGATACTAGTGACGCCCAAAAAGGTGCAATGGGTTTATCTGACAACAATGGTGGATGTTATACCTTATCATATCTCTCGTATTATTGTGAGCTTCTCTTTAGAAGGATGGACCCCATATACCTCACAATTTCCGTCCGTACAGAAAGTATTAGATGTCACAGAATGAACTTCTGAACAAGGAGGGCAATAGATAATAACTTCACGAAACTTGTCTGATAATGATCCACTCCGAAAATTCAAAAGACTCATGCTTGCCTCCTCCTGCTTTCTTTACACAGAAGGAATCTCGAAACATTATTCCTGTTCCACCTTCACGATGTCCATTTCTACATTGATCCATAAACTGGTATCCATCTGGACAAAGTTCCGCTTTAATTGCTGCATCATTCTCACCCCGCCCAATTTTCCATAAATGTAATCAGATCAGCTCTTCAGTCAGAAACATAATCCAGAACATCAGTAGTCTTGTTTCTTACCGAAAGAGTGTTAAGAGAGAACAACAAAACAGGTTGTTTGCGTTACATATCTATTCATCAGAAGACCAGTCGAACAATTATTGACCTTGATTAGGTTATTATTATTACATGATGATAGCTTTGTACATCTGTGATCTCCACCAGCCAACAATCACGATGAATGTATTGATTATTTGCTCATCATATTAACAAATGGTGGAGATGCATGAGGCATTAATTATTTGGCCTAAGTTCTTTCTACATGTACCTCTCCAAGAAGCTCCAGTTTAAGATCCTTGACCTCAATGTTCCCATCCATCAGCTCTTGTCTCTCGAGGAGCAGCATGAATAGTCGGCCATTCATATCCCCAAGGAGATAACGAGAGCCATTAGTATCAATTTTCCCATAGCAAGTGATGGTACTTTGCTGTAAAGTAAGCAATATTTTGGAAAAGCTATCATTATATGTCCAAAGAAACTGAAAACATTCATCGATCAAAATATAGATTCTTTTTAAAGCCTTCGACAGTAATACAGTATTTACTTTAACATTGTTATATACCACTAAAAATTGTGCAACTAACAGTATTACTGTCTTAGGAAAACCTTTTAACACCACAGAATTTCATTCATGCAGTGTTCTAATAATTATCAGTCAATTTTGCTGCAAAAATAGTATTCTTAGTTAATGTTTTGTTCAAGAGGGTGATAATGGGATGAAAGGTGCAAGTGATATTCCTTTGGAGGGTGCCCTTGGGAAAGAGGGTGGGGTGGAACAGATTTTATATAGGGGTGTGGGGGTCTTGAGAGGCACATTGAGATGGAAGTAATTCATTTCACTATTGCCCTTGGGGAAGAGGGTGGGGTGGCATAGATTTTATTTAGGGGCGGTGTGGGGGTCTTGGGAGGAAAATTGAGATGGAAGTAATTTATTTCAGTATTGCCCTTGGGGAAGAGGGTGGGGTGGATTAGATTTTATTTAGGGGGTGTGGGGGTCTTAGGAGGGACATAGAGATGGAAGTAATTTTTTTCAATATTAATAAATGTAATAATATATTATATAGTTTAACCAAGAGAGGAGTCTTGAAGAAATGTGGTTAAACTGTAGCCAACACAATTTATCATATTCAAGAAAACATTTTGCTACTGAACATTGAGCTAGTATTGCAGGTAAAGTAATACACAAATGGCTATTAACTAGCTACAGAATGATGACAAACTTTAAATGCCTTGACTTGATGCAATAGTAGTTTACCTTAAGAGCTGGAGGAGCAATAGCATGGTAGTTGGCTCCTTTGTGGTATGTTATTGACTCCTGTCCAATGATGAGAGCTCCACCGAGTGGCTCTGGAACTAGAGATTTGTTAGAGACTTCCATTAAGCATACAGAAAAATAACCAAATACATGTATAATAAATTGTAGTGGGCTAAAAGATGGGGAAACAAAATGGAACAATGTTTCAATAAGATTGATGAAGTCGATTAGTGATTATGTGATTATTACAAAAGCGGACGGGCATTATTTCAACATTACAAGAAAAAGTAACAATAGTTGTTAACAGAATGTCGGGCAGGGTATAACAGACGATCTGGACCAACGCACAAGACTAACATATTTTATTCCAAAATACCGAGCAGGCAACCTTGTTACCTCATTTTTCAAAGATAAAGAGCTTCCAAATAAGGCAACATCTCAAGTGCTCACCAGAAAACTGACTTTCAAATGTTAATCTCAATAACACTATTGTTCCAAAAAACAGTATTACTACACATCAAAGAAACCAAAGCAGAATATTATTTTACCGGCGATTACTCTTGATGCTTCCACTTCTACATTGTCCTGCTTCCAGGGACCTTTATTAAACTCTTTATCTCGCAGCACTATCTCATATGTTTTGACATGGCGACCATGAGGATCCTGATATGAATTGAATCGCACCACATTGTTACAGTTACAGAATACTTTGAGACAAAAACTGTAATAATAACAAAAAGCCAGCTTTTCTAAATGAGTTAACATCGGAAAGATACCTGGTAAATAAAAACAATGGTGGGGACTTGACAGCCATGAAGAAATGCAATGTCGATCACATGTAGCTCTTCGAGTCTAAATATAAATCAAATACAAAAGAAAATATATTGTACTGGAACACTAACGTTATTGTGATGCAATGAGAGGGCAACGTGGATGAGTGGCCAGCATGTTGGAATCACAATCTGGCAGTCCCCAGTTTGAGTCTCCCACTCTGGCCACTTGACGGATTTGTTCTCGATCATCCCCAGTTCAAATCCTTGGCTATGCTTGTAAATAACCAACTGGTTGTCTTCTGCCAGTTGGAGTTTTTAAACCTGTTATGGTCTATTATTTTGGATTATTTTAAATTTCTAAATATTTGAGTGGAGTGCCCATAACTAGCTGACTAAGCTAAGTGCACTTCCACAACCTTTTTTTTTTTAACTTTATGCACTTCTGTGAGAAAATGGCAGGCTAGCCTTACCTGATATTAAAAGCCTTGAGTTCTTTGTTGGAGTCTAGTTCCAAGGGAATCACTTTAAAGAGTCCGTCATAGAGTCGCAATCCAATCATACGGCACTGTGGGTCTATGATCCCTATCAACCCTGTGTCAGATGGTCTGCCGATCCGATCCTGATTTAAATACAGAAGAAATACAAGAAGAAATACTACACTATAAATTAACAATAAATACTGATGTAAATAATAATTATCATGATTACAGTGCAAGTTGGAAAAGTACAGAATGTAGGATGTATAACATAAATGATTTTAAATATTAAGCACCATGGATATACTGGTAATCATCACTAGCATGAGTTTACAGATGGATAAAATAAAAGAGCACCAAGACTGTTGTGTGAGTAAATAATTACGACAATTTCCATAATCACAAAGGTAAAGCAACAAGAAAACTAACATATTGTTCATACAAGTAAAACAAAGCTTATGGGCTGAGTTTAATAGTAGAAATTTTAATATTTTCTATTTTGTTGTGACTTTTAAAAAAAAATAGGGGGTGTGATGATCTTTAATTGCAAATCTGGTTAGTTTCACTTCTCATCTATATGAATGGATAAAATATTAATGATGCTATTTAAACATGCTAGCCCCTCAACTATTACTGCAGCAGGATAAGCTCAGTTGTAGAACACTTTGACAGCAGAGCAGGAGGTTGAAGGTTCGATACCTGGGGCGGACCTGTAATGTACCAGGTGCTGGTGTAAAATGTTCAACTAGTAATTGCAAGCTAGGCTGAGAGGACTGAGTAAAAAGCATGTTGGCAATCTTTGACTTTGTGTCAGACTTTGTGTCCGACTTTGTGTCCTAACACACTACAGGACCGCAGGGTTTGAGCTAGGATTTGATCACAGGGGCACAATTTGTCCTCTTGGCTAAAATTTTGGGGGACATTTTTATTTTTAGGGGGACAGACAAATTAATTTTTATTCAACATTTTTTTTTACATTCATACAGGCAAGCCAACAAAAATATTTTTTTACCTGATCCTTGTAATACAAAAAAAAGTGATACAAACAAGAAAAGTTAAGTTATAGGTGTCAAGACTTTTTTTTTCTCATCATATTTAAACAGAGGATCAATGACTATGTTTTATACTTCAAAACATTTCACAGCAGAATCTCGTCCCCACATCCCCTTGTAAACTTCAATTCCTTTATAAATTACTGGTAGACGTACCCCACCTTCTCATATGGCAACTATGTGTGATCTCGCAACCAAGTTTTCTGGAAAGTTCGTGATTTTTTTCGGTTTCCTTCGATCCTCATCTGTTTCTTCCTGATTAATACACTGTTCTTCTTCTGTATCATTTTCTCTGATTCACTCTGGCTTCGATTTGGAGCGAAAAAGCTTTCTAATGTTCGAACACGTTTTCGATGTGACGTGTTAAAGATTACCAGGTGTGTTCACCATGCTTGGTTGAGCATGAGATGTACGTGTTCAGTAGAGCGTGACTGAAACGTGACTTTAGAATGAACTTTAAACGTGCGATAAAATATACTTTCCACGTTCGGTTTTAGCTTACAATTTCTGTACTGAATTAAATCTCTTCGATCGTGTGTGCTTCCTTTCGAGTTTTTTCCCTATATTTTGAAGGGACAAATTGTCCCCTTTGCCGTTTCTTTAAGGGACAATTTCAATTGTAGTGCGGGATTGGCGCAATGGTGCGGCCTGGCTCAAACCCTGAGGACCAATACCAATAAATTGAGAAATAAAGGTACTAACTTCCCTCAGCAAACAGCTAGACCTTTGCAATATACATACCTGGACATCTCCACAAGCCCTTGTCACAATGTCACCAGTTTCTGACTTGTAACTAAGTATAAACACCCTATACCGTGCTGTCAGAATAAATAACAGATCTTGAGGTTCATTCTGCAAACAGGAAAACACCAACAGCTGGTGAGGGTCTAGTAAAATAATGATATCCCCTGGCCACTACTTAATTACATTTTAATACCAAAATGAGCTCTCAAACAAAAAAAATATAAGCTTGTCAAAAAATGTGACACTGGAAAAGTGGACAAATGCCTCTACCGCATTGTGACATACATACTTATAATACCCTGTGTCACGATCTCTGCTGTAGCTGTTATTGTTTACTTTTTTGCTGCTAAATTCCCAAAAGTAGAAACCTCATATTTGCGTTTGAGGTACGAGAACGCAACCCCTAATTTGTGTTGGGTGTTCTGTGCATTATTGGGTTCCCTGTGCAATTAATAAAGGAGGTTTTTTCGAGATTGCATTTGTTGTCGTCAACACACATTTGCCTCGCTTTGAGGCGCTTGCTTACGTTTTGCCTCACTTTAACGAACTAACTCACGTGGTGATTCGTGCGTCCTAAAGCCTTTGCTGAGGTCTTTTATTCTGTCTTAATAAAGCGTTCATCTTTTAAAGGTTTGCTGAATCTTTGTAAAGCGTACATATTTCAAGAGTTTGCTGAAGGTCTACTATCGATCTGTGTTTGCTGAATCTTTCAAAACATTCATCTTTCAAGAGTTTTCGACGGCCATTGTGCCACAAACTAAATCTACCAAGTTGTGTAGCTCTGCAGCCGTTGTGCCACAAAGTAAGTCTACAGAGTTGTGTAACTCGACGGCCGTTGTGCCACAAAGTAAATCTACTGGGATGTGAAGCTCAGCGGCGCCGTTTCAACATGACTTGTGATACTTTTGGCACCGGACAAACGAACATTTTAGGTCTATGTTATTCAGAAAAACTTATAAACAGCCCACAGTAACTCCACTCAAGTCACTGAAATCAACACACTTGACCAAACTACTGCACTTATTGAGACGGACCATACGATATCACCAGCCTTCAAGGCTTTTTCATAATGATACACAGTTTAAATAGAGGTTTCGCTGTAAGCAATCCTTACGTTTATAATAAGCCATGATCAAATTAAAGCCAGCTTTCCATATGATCGCTACCATTGCTGTGATCACTGCGATTGCTGAGAAAAAAAAAATTCAGCGATTGCAGCGATCTTAGCGATCATATGAAACCACAGGCAGCCCAGACGTAGTATGTGTCACTGAATGAATATATTAATATTCACATGGACAAATTAATGCGATGAGTCGTCGAAACTCCCATGAACTAAAATAGTCCAAAAGTCAAAATATAACAAAACAAAGCTAAGATACCTTCAACTGAACGTATCCTTGTCTTTTATTGCGCGAACGTGGTCGCTAAGCTTGAATATTCACGTCGCGTATTATACCTGGTAGTTTGCGGTCATATCGAAGCGTAAAGGTCAACAGTGGTTGTTGATGAGCGAGCAATTATTGTGCAGTTGCGATGGGTTTTGTGGAGCCAGCGAGCAAGAAGCAAGGAGCACACGTTACCTGCAGATTAGCCGATGGCAATTTGGAGCGGATTCGTCGATTATTCTCGAATTTATAGCGCTTCATGTGAAGGCGCTTAGAGATGGTCCGTTTGTTTTGTAGCCAGCCTTTAATTCTTCTTTAGTAGATAGTACCTACAATTGCAAAACTCAACAAAATGCCACTTAAACCGGCCAGGAAAGACAAGGATACGTTCATCTGAAGGTATCTTAGCTTTATATATCTCAGCAACAACAATCACTGAGATATTAAAAAATCTATCTCAGCAATCGTTGTCGCTGAGATAGCTGGAGAGTGGTTTCCATATGATCGCTGAATTTTTTTTTTCTCAGCCATTGCAGCAATCACAGCGATCGTAGCGTTCATTTGGAAACCGGGCTTAAGCTATTGCAATAACCATCCACCCTTCCTCCTCAACTGCTACCTGTACTTCTTACAAACATATCGAACGCACTCTTCTAAGCTCTGATTACTCCTAGTTCCAAAAGGAACAATGGCTTTTTTTTTCGGAACTTCACAAAGGTGCACAGCATTGCCTAAATACTGCCTACTCAAAATTCCTTACCAGTCATTACTGCCTTGAATTAATTTTATCTCAAGAAAGTTGAAGTTACTGGTGTTCCACTGCATGGTGGAGATTTGGACAATTTAACACCCATTTTTTGGCGAATTCCAGCAATGCAGTATTTTCAAATGTGCAGGATGCAGTATTTTTACATTTGGGTGGATTTTAAACACAGTACTAGACTGTAGCAAATGATTCATCATATTTAAGTGTTCAGCACATGCCAAGGCCGCCACCCGCCCCACCCGCCCCACCCCCCCCCCCCCCCCCCCCCGCCCTTACCACCACCTTTAACACATAATGCATTTACAACATGGTTGCTTTATCAAAAAGTTACAGAAACATTCCATGAAGCACCTTAAAGACAATAGGCAAAAAAGATGACATATCATTTGGTATCTTTTTCCAATCTTTGCCCTTGGTAGTCATTAAGCTGCTGGAACCATAGGTCACTCGGTCTTGGCTCAGTACACATAACATCTGTACAGCACATGATATTGAAAGCTTTAGAAAGAACCGTTCCACAGAGTGGAAAGGATCAACCAACTGATTAATATGCAGGATGTAGTATTTCTGCATTTGGGTGGATTTTAAACACAGTACTAGACTGTAGCAAATGATTCATCGCATTTAAGTGTTCAGCACATGCCTTGTTTTTCGTTTTGTTTTTAGCAAAACAGAGTGGAAAGGATTAAGCAACTGATTAATATGCGTCAACCACCTAACTGACAAATCAAAACCAACAAACAGGCATAAGAACACAGACGTAATAAAGCAAAACAGTGAAACTTACCGCTGGTCTAAAAAGCTCCATAACAGAAATTCGTCCATAAATCCCGATATCGAGATGAGGTCGCAGACCCTCTGGGGTGACAACATGGATTTCAAGGCGAGTGTTTTTGGCTATGATTAAATTCAAGTCATCCGCAGCCGTAAAATTACCTACCACAGCTGCATTAACGGCGGTTGGTTTATGTGCTGTTACAACGTAGTTGTGGGCCATAGTCTGTACGACAGAAAATAAGAGGAAAAACGAGGTTCTGAACCTCAGAAATATGGCCTTGCTGTTCGAAAAACCGCGAAAAAAAGGACATTGAACACGCGGTAACACAGCGGACTGGTAGGGACGCTGTGTAAACCTCCATCGAAATTGCATTTCCTCGCCGCGACGACCCCTGAGGTCAGCCGAGATCAGGCGTTTTTTTTGTTTTTTTTTGTTTCGTTTTTTTTATTTTACGGGGGGGCGAGGCGAGAGAGACATAAAGGGATAATAGGAAGAGGGCATGATCTCAGGCTGCTTCGACGAACTGAAACAACAAAGTTACAGTAGAACATTATGTAGTATAGCAACCACCACTTGTGTTATGAGATCAAGTGTTTTTCAATCCGCTCCGGGCGTTTTTCTTCTTAATTCCCGCCCCAAGAGGGGGAGAAAGAGGATATTGGAAAACCTAGAGTAGCATTTTCCTTTGCTGTTTTCTTTACCATAATTTCAGGGAAAGATGCCGTAAAATTCCGAAAATAAGCCCCGGGGCTTATATTTTTCAAAGGGCCTTTTTGAGAGGCTTATTTTTGTAGGAGCTTATATTCGGAGGAGCTTATCTACGGAGGGAAATTTGCGTTTCACAATCGATTGGGCTAGCCTTATAGTTGGAAGTAAATTTACCGTTTTCGCTTTGTTCTACCGTGTATTTGAGGCAATTTTCCAAGTACTACGTAGCCCCCGGGGAGCTTATATTTGGAGGGGCGATTTAACGGAGGGTTTTTTGCGTTACCGGTTTGGGGGGCTCATATTTGGAGGGGCTTATACATGGAGGGGCTTATTTTCGGAATTTTAGGGTATACAGTCTAACCTATCCTTACGGACACCTCTCTATTACGGACAGTTCCTTTGGTCCCAGAAATGCCAAAAATCATACATTCCCTACCTCTATAATACGGATACCTCTGTAAAGCAGACACTTGGTTCTGTCCCTTTGGTGTAGGTATTAAAGAGGTTTGACTGTACTCTGAAAAGGAGGTTGAAGATGAAACTATTTATAGGGTAGCCTTTTGCAGGTTGTACAGAAAAAAAGCTCAGCTCCAGTCAAACTAAATGCAAGTGAGCACCAAACGTAGAAACCGTCAGTGCCACCAATTCCAGTCCACCAACCTCTTTCTCCCACCCCTCCCTCGCTTATCCTCATCTCTTAATTCCATTGTATAGCTATATGACGGGTTCAATTTAATACCGTAAAATTCCGAAAATAAGCCCCTCCATGTATAAGCCTCACCAAATATAAGCCCCCTAAACTCCTAAAGCAAAAGACCCTCCGTTAAATCGCCCCTCCGAATATAAGCCTTCCGGGGGGCTTGTACTTGGAAATTGCCCTCCAATACAAACTAAAATAAAGCAAAAACGGTCAATTTCCTTCCAACTATAAGGCAAGCCCAATCGATTTTGAAACGCAAATTTCCCTCCATATATAAGCCCCTCCGAATATAGGCCCCTCCAAAAATAAGCCCCTCAAAAAAAAATATATAAGCCTCGGGGCTTATTTTCGGAATTTTACGGTAGTTTTCGACTGCAAGAACTTACAAGAACTTCTTACCTTCCGAGCGAATTCAAAAGAGGGCTCTATCCTCCGTAGGGGTAGCCTGCGAACACAACGGATTTCTGGCTGTCGCAACTCTGCGTAGCCTGAGAAACCAGCCGACATTTCGCGAGCCATCAACGGCTTCCCCTCATTTCACAGGGCAACCAGTCGTGGCGTCGCGACCGCAGAATCAGCGTGCGCGCTTCACCGCCCCCCCCCCCCCCCCCCCGCGCCCGCATTGTCTTCTCGCCAGTTTCCAATGGTACAGAGAGGCCTCTGAGGAAGAGAGATAACCTTTTTACGCGGAAGGGAAAGAAAAGGAAATGTAAGACGTCTCCAAGCAGGCCAGAGGCGCGGAGCATCACTTCTTCTTCGACGCAAACGATTACTGGTTGTGACCCAGTTGTTCGCTTTGTGGTCTTCTCTGATAAGACAGCGATTATTGCAATAATGACAATTGTGACATCAAAGTTTTTTAACATACATCGTTTAATATTTACTTCTCAGAATGGGTAGATCATCACAATATTTATTTAAACGACTTCTGGTCAAATAGAGCTCCAAACATTTGCTAGTTTGGCCTCAGCAAGGTCGACGAAAAAACTGTTCTGATTTCCAACCTCTTTCTACAGTTTCACAGTTACATCAAGACAATATTGGTCTGTTTACATTTCATGCTTTTTGCCTTTTATAAATAATATCAGAAGCATATATGCAAAATAGAGCTGTATACGGTTGTCTACACAATCGGAAGTCGTCCAGACTCTTGAGCGCAATAAATTATGACTAGTATACAGCATCTTTGTTAACATTATTTAAAAAAATGTTACATAGATGGCAAGGGCACTCATTTTAAGAATACACTGAGGATTTAGGAACTTATCAATGAGAACTTCTAATAACAATGGAGCATCGAACGAAAGAGCCCTCACTCTAACAACATTTACAAACTGACAATGCAGCAGCACAATGGAGTAAAAAACAAAGCTTCCAATGTTATGCTATCAAAATTTACAAGTGTTTTTTCGTTCTTATTGTAATGTTCGGGGGAGGGAGGAAAGTAAAATTATGACACCGGTATTCTATTTTCTTTGGCCCATTTCTTCATTGTACGGATGATGTATTCTACTTGAGGATTTCCTGTGTTACGAAGGATCTGCAGAACGTCGCGTAACGTCTCCCTGCAATTAAGAGGAAATGAAAAGGTAACGAAAACCAATAAGATTTCAAATACCAAAGATGAACGAATTCAGGTATTCCGAATGAAACTATGGAAGTGGGACAATAAAACACCACCCAGAGTATATAGTATATCTAGCCTGATTTTTTTAAACGTTACCGCCAATCTCCAAAGTAGCCATTATAACTACTAACAACCAAAGGTTACGGAGTGCGGGCGACAACGATCGAAGACCATCGAAGATCAAGACGCTTTTGCTCCATCACTGTGCTAGTGTGCTTTGCGTAAGTTTAACGTGAGAGATACGTCAAAACAAGCAGATTTCGACGCCTTTTCACTCAAAAGACTGCAAATTTCGTTAGGTTGGTTTTCAAAAAATCGGCTGGATATATATTTAGGAGTAAGTATTAGGGCTAGTCGATGAAGACTATTTCGAGCTACAGACGTAAAATTTAGAAGACTCTTTAACTTTTTACCTCAGCTTCTTTATAGAAGAAGAGGGTCAAGTCAGCTTAAACTGGGTGTTTTACCTTGGTTCGTGGCCTGCAATGATCTGCTGAAATATTCCAACACAAGCTCCCCTTTTTCCTTCCCAATACTCTGGATTAGGATCCAGTCTCTCCAGCACGTCAAACGCTTTCGCAGCATAATAGAACTGGCCCATCTGTAATATACGACAAGTTTCGACTGATTAATAAGGTTTTGCAGTTGGTGGAGTTTTTCTCCACTAAGCTGTGGTTGGTTAAGAATAAATACTTCTGCCACTTGGAATATGACTTCCCGCTTTCCAAACCAGCTAATGTGCCTCTTTGGGTTATGACTTGTTCATCGAATTGTCTTCTTCACTGATAGACCCTTGAAAAGCTCTTTAAATCAAGAACCTATTTAATACTTCATTATTTTGGTATTTTCCGGCCCTATAGCCGAGCTGTTGTCAAGGCATTAAACAATAGCTGCCTGGATAGAAAAACCCACCACAAAACGCGAGTTCGTATCGGCGTGTTCAAGGAAGTCGTTGTCAGCTCGCTAAAAAGGCGCATTAGAATACTAAGGTAGTTGCCAGTGTTCGTCCAAAA
>NC_133206.1:12749051-12759051 GCF_958299795.1 Porites lutea
GGAACCGTGTATTAGCCAACTTCTATGACGTATTTGCACGGTATTTATAATTGACGATGACTTATTAAATAGGCCATTTTCAAGTTCCAAAAACTCTCACTTTAAAAAGGAGCTTAAGTGCAAAACCTTTCAAGTGAAAATGAGTTTTGTGTGCATGAAAATGAAAAGTAGTTTTCATATCAGTAGCCTCGCACTCAGCCTCGGTTTGATACAGAGGCTTGAGGCAACTCGGAAATGGCCCATTGAATTGAGTTCGGCGCGACGGCAGCACGACGTTCATAAATCGAACTTTGCTCTCTACAGGGCTTTATCGATACAAATATCTACTCCAAAACACTTGGTGCCGACGACATTATTACCATCAACGTATATAAGCCTCTAAAAAGACGCGTCTGTGGAAAGGAATTGCTGTTTTAATCTCACCTTAATGGAATTCAGATAAATGAGAACGTCTTCAAACTGTTTTAAGAGGAAAAAACAGGATGCCATACACTGCCTCCCCGGAATAGTATCTAAGATAAGTAGAAAATAAATTAAGTTACATCATTGTCCGATAATGTAGTACGCTGTACAGTACAGGAGTTACGAAAAATTAACAGGTTTTAGGACGACGTCTTAACATTACAACTCGCCCCAGTAATTTCTAATGCCCGCAAAATAGGCGCACGAGAAATTTTAGAGCGCAAATAAGAACAGCAGCACTGACCGCGAGGGAGGAAGACGCGCGTGTGTGCTCCTCTCTCGCGCGCATCACTTAACAAAAAGTTCGAATTCCGGGCATTGTGGAAAATAAACAAGCAGACGATGTGGTTTTCGCGCAACTCACCCGGTTATATTGTGTACAAACTCACCACATTCACTTGCTGATCCACCTACAAGCTGAAAGTACTGCTGAGCTATCTTTAAATGTTCTCTCTAAAAGACGGAAAGGTGAAAGCAACGTTAAAACAATGCTCTCCATAAGTAATCAATTCAATCAAGGACAGATTTTTCATAGTTACAATTCCCTTATATATTGAATTTTTTGGATGAATGTAAACATAAAAGCAATTTTGAATATCATCAGTTCTTTGACCAAAGAAAAAAGAAAGAAGAAAAACGAAAAGAAAAACTGAAGACTTGCATTGCGAAACAAAAAAGCTGTCTCTCTTTTTGACCGTAAATTCAAGGTTGCATGCCACGTCCACAAGATCATTCACCACAGGCTCTTTCGCAATATCAAAGTTGTTGGAAACTAGGCAAATTTTCAAAATTAGCATCTTTTCGTAGAACCTAGTTGTCAACCAAAGCTCCGAACGCCGGATACCACATGGCCCATTCTAGAATTCCTCAAATCTCTCTCGCGCGCTTAAGTCCCGCGATATGTTTGGAACATTATTAATAACAATTTAACATCTGTTTTTTGCACATGCAATCATGTGCAATACCAATCTTAAATCAAACGTCCTAGCTTGACCAGGTTAGCAAAAAGTTTCTGAAAACAAGTCAGAGTCAAACCACTCTAAGTTTTCAAAATACTGACGTACCGAGCCCTGTTCCTGTCCTAAGGCAGCATTGACCACGCCCTTAAGGATGTACTCCTGCAAGGCACAAAATTACAGTGTAAGTATAATATACAGTTTTCCACAGATACTGATAGGGTATGATAAATAATATTATGTTGTACTTGAAATCCTTTCACAGGTTATATCTGACTTCTCAATCTAGTTTGATTCAGAATTTCCTTTATTTTTCCAGCTCTAATCTAGTGGTTTTGCTTCCACGGTATATCTCAAGCTACTGTTTTTGCAATGACAGAAAAATCAAAAACCTAGTCCAATGGTACGTAGGTTACCTGTGGAGTTGTAGGTTCTAGATCTTTGATCAGATTATATGCTTCCACAACATCATCTGGAAAGCAAATGGACAGTAAAACTTTGATAATATTGTTATCTCATACAATTCCCAAGCAGTTATAAAAGTTGTTATCTTCATCCAAATGTTTGGGGCTGGTTATTAAAAAAGTCAGAGTGAACAAAATGGTGCTCTCGGCCATTTTCATTTTGGCCAACCCTCACATCTAAGCTTTGTTTACTGTTAACAGTGTCAAGAAGGCATAATGGAAGACTAAAAAACATATAACTACTAAGAATAGACCATTCAGAAACAAATCTAGAGGTTTGTCAACTGCCGTAAAGTTCAGACCAAGTTAGACTCTGTTCAAATAACCAGCCCTCAGATTTAATAAAAAAATGAATCCAATAGTAAATAATGTGAAATTAAATTTCAATATCTCCATTACCTTGCCTTAAGTAATAGATAACCTGTAAACAAAAAAAATAGTTTAGAAGTAGAAGTTATGGGTGATTAACAACTGATCTTGAAAACAAAATCTTGTATTTAAGCTAGGAGTAACATAATTGCCATTAATCGCTTTAAATTCTAAATTTTTTTTCTGACTTAAACTCTCGAAGATGGCAAAAAATTGTTTCAGCTAGATTAAAGAGAAATGTGATGGCTTTAAAAGCAAGAATGCGAAAGTGTGACCTCTTCCATGTAAAAAAATAGGGATTACACAAGAAACCTGACGAAAGGCACCAGATTAAGATAGCATTCTCACAACAGTGGAGAGGATTAAAAAATCAAGCATTTTTACACATCAACAAAGGTACTATACAAAGGATTCTAAAAAAATAAAATTACATTTGATTCAGTAATTTAGAAACAAAGAGTTTCTCAGCCAGCCTCTGATAGAAAGGAGACACATGTACACTTACCAGATTCAAACGAGCTTCTGGAATGACGTCAACCAATGGTGGTAAAACTTGCAAGGCTCCCTCTCCACCCCTGAAGACAACCTGTCAAAGACATGTGTTAGCATATGTTAGGACTGGAGGGAGGGAAAATTATAGAAGATAGAGAACTAGGGGGAGCAAGGGTGATGTAGTGGTGAGAGCACTCGCTTCCCACCAACGTAGCCCCGATTCAAATCCTGGCGTCAACCCCATATGTTAGTTGAGTTTGTTGTTGATTCTCTCCTTTGCACCAAGAGGTTTTTCTCTGGGTACTCTGGTTTTTCCCTCTCCTTAAAAACCAACCCTTCCAAATTCCAATTCGATCTGGAACACAGGGACACATTTAAATGAGTTCATTAGAACTCCTACAATGTAAGTTTCATCTTCACGGGGATAAACAATTTTTTTTTTAACAATTTAGTTTTACACAGTAACTCACCATGATCAAAAAGGGTTAGGCTTATAAATACAGCTGAGCACATACAACTACACAAAGTTCAAACCAGTATTTCTGATATATAGTAATAAATATTCCACCACCTGTCAATTAATACAAGAACAGTTTTTCTTTAGAAACAAAGTACATGAATACCAGCAAATGTCTACATTTCCAAACCAAACAAAATAATAAGGATTACATAAGAGACAACTTCAACTTGTGTCAAAAAAAACAATTACCAGTAGGGTACACAGGTCTAAACTTTGAAAGCATCAAGCAATGAACAATAAGTTACAAACTGAGCCATTCTTACCAGATTGTGTTTAATAAGATCATTTGCAAAGCTGAATGATGGACTTGCTGTCTCCTGAAGGGTCTTAAGTTCAGCCTGAGAAGAAAAATAAAATGGACTGCAGATTATGTGGATTCAATGCAGCAAGTACATAATTTTGTAAGTACCATGCAGGGAGTTTAACACAAAGAGCTCTTCCTTTTAGTAACAGCACACTGTACATCCATGGGGATATGATACAATTTCTGGAAAATTAAAGTAGCTAAAATTATCTCAGACAAAATCAGGCCTTTGACTTCAATAATGGTATATGCTCTGTGAAATAAGTTCTTGTAACATTTAAGTGTTGGTTATGTATGGAAAATACAAAGCCTCACCTCTGCAGCTTTTCCATTGTACAGTCTAAAGTGATTACAGGCCTTTAAGTTTACAGCAATTGCACTATATAAAAGAGGAGAGATGCATTTAAATATCAAACTAGTTTGATTTGTATTTATATTTGAGTATTTTAATCTATTAATAAATACTGCTGTCAATTTTCTTGGCATTACCTGTCAGGATAGTGTTGTAAATACACTGCTAAGACTTCCTAAAAGCAAAAAAATTAATACATTGATAAAAATTATACTGTAGAGTCATTTTAAGCACCTTAACAGTAACTTTTTTGTTCTTGTTTTAATGGGGGTAGGGTTGGTGAAGGGCACGTGCTAGAACAGTAAACAATACAATAAAAATTAATGACACATCATGTCATGCACAATAGAGTGATTTAACAACAGAACGGGAACACAGGCGACAAAAAAAAAGGCGTGTGGAAAGGGCTGGATGCGACTTCTGGTGCCCAATTTGCCCCTCTCCCATTATAGTCAAGAGGGCTTTTTTATTTGCACACATCATCTTAACTGCCATCCCATTGTTTTTTTGCTAAACCTGCCTAATGTCCAAGGAAGGAAACGTAACTCTGCAGAGGGCTTTTAAGAAAAAACTTCTTAAAACTATTTTTTACTTTCTTTTTCCAGTGTCAAGGATAAATTCATAAAAAAAGGATGGGCTCCCTACAATGTATTGTTTTCATAGAACACAGTCCCTTACTTACCTGGGATACATCATAGTAATCCAGCTTGTAGTAACACAGAGCAACATAAACATTTAGAGCCAGGTAATCTCTGCAGATCAAAAAAATGTGATCACAAAATTGTTAAATGCAAAATCTCATTTACATATTCTGAAACACCATTATTTGTGAAAATTAATATGTGAGTTGGTGTTTGATAATTTTTACAGCAGCTGTAGCTAAGATCCAGGGTTGATTGGCCAGATCAATATTTGAAATTATGGATGGATTTCATATATTTGAACTAAACCCTGACCTCTGCGATGCCAGTGCAGCACTCCACACCGATATCACAGCAGTCAGGGTTCCAACTGCAATGATCTTCTCTTCATTTAATAGATGATTTGTTTGTTCATGACAATAATATGTCAGCAGAATCAATAGTAAAATAAAATAGAACTCATAATAATTTGGATACCTGTTGTCAAGCAGAATTCTCTTGTAAATATCAATAGCCTCTTGATAGTGACTCCTGAGATAGTGGATTGAAGCCAGACTCAACTAGAAAAACCACCCAACACAGGTGTAAAGGAAAGCAACATTAATAATAGGTTGGAAAAATTTATTCCAAGTGCTAATAAATCAACCAACGTGTACATGTAATGAGTGCAAAATCTCAAGCCTCAGTTTTAAAATGTTCAATCATTTTAAAGACTTTTGCCATTCCTACCTGATCCTCAATAATATCTTGCAATGCCTGATGGTGGCCCATGAGTCTCTTCTCATCATTAAACTAGTGAATTTAAGAACAGAAGATGATTTAAATGTTCCAAAAATATATACATTGTATACCAATGCTAAATAATTAATACTGATGTTTGAAAAATTAAACAATTTAATTTATAAAGGCAGAATTCTCTATCAAATCACAAATTCAACAATGCCACAAAATAGCACAAATATTATTTTACATTTACTACAGAACCCTAAAATTGTGTACTCTCACTGGCGGTACATGATATCGCATATAACATGGAAGTTTAAATTGCATATTAAACTGTTTTAACAAACATGTTAGCGGGAAAGGAGGGTGGCTGGCCCCAATGCACCTCCTTGATTATTGTTACCTTATGAGAGAGGTGAAATAGCAGTCGGTTTTGAAGTCTGCTCTTTGGACCTGTTGTAAATAAAAATTCAAATCACCACAAACTACGGTTCCAAGATTTTGAGAGTGGATAAAATGTTTCCAAGTCCCAAATTTTGTGTTATTTATTTTATGGGTATAATTTGTCACCCCTAACAGGTGCACATGCATGTCTCCAAAAAAGTCCCATCCAGTAATCCAGGACAAATAGACTTTCTTGTTGGGCAAGTAATAGAGAGGAGAAGTCATTACGTCATGTTGCCATGGTAGCAAAATTTCTGGATGACAACAAACCGAAAAGGTGAATTTGCACCATTTCAAACTTCACTGATCTAATAAATAATTATTATATATACCGGTAATTCAATTTCACTTCATTTGTCAAATGTTGGCGAAATTTTCTGAGGTTGAATAAGAAAGGACCGTATCAAAGTGTAGAAAAAGACAATGGAAATTTTTGTGTTGTGTTCACCAACACCATAAAGCGGTCGCATGAAATAAGGAATTTTCATACCGCAGTCGTGCAACGTTGGCTAAGAAATGTACAAAATAGCTCTATACACGTGCAAATGTGATGTTTTGTTATGTAAACCTATTGCTTTTTTGATGTTTTTGTTGCCTTCGCTGTCATTGTTGCTTAAGCTTCCTATTGTTGTGATCCAGAAATTTTGCTACCGCGGTAACATGACTTCACACTTCTCCTTTCAGTTTGTGAAGCTTACTTGCCCAATGGGTGAGGGTCCAGGCAAATCATCCTGTCATAAAATCATTAACTAAGACAAGCAAGAAATGGCCCTGGACAAGTGAAAAGTGATAGCTGCTTTCACAAAGGACAAGCTGAAATTGAAGTTTTTCTTTCGAGCCCTGACATGTAAATGTGCTCAACACCTACCTTTCTCGGCAACTTCATCACCCTCTTTGTACATTCCAAGAAAGAAGTAGCAACAAGCCAAATTCACCCAAACATCTGGATGACAAGCTTCACTTTTTGTCAGTGCCAAGTATTCCTGACAGGCAACAACAATAATCATTTCAATCAGGGATATTACAAAAATATTACGTTGTTCAGTGACAGGGATATAAAATAGTGAAAAAAAATATTTGCTCACTTTCAGTCACTGTGATTCAATTATTTGTAACCAAGAGGATACATGTAGTGCATTATGCTGTTATACAGTGTAATCTTTTATGTGATACTGTATATCATAAATTTTTTTATTGTTATGTTCACAAAGAAAATGCCAGCCAATAGTCCAGTTTCAAATTAAAAATTACCGCTGAATACAAACATTAACGACACATTCATACAGGGTTAGCCTCAAGGTAAAGTAAAATATTCAGAAATTCTGGCAAGTAAGTGTCTGAAATTTGAATATACACAATAGACAGAGTAATAAACAGGTCTTTTTCTCGTTGGAATTTGTGAATATATTACTTCAGATGGAGGCTAAGGCTGTAAAAAATGCGTCTTCACTTCTTTAATTCAGCGGTCATAGCGAACTCGAAAATGGACTATTCCAGCTAAGTTCAGAAACTTTGGTGACTGCAAGATGAAAGTGAGTTTTGATGGCTGTAGCACGAACAGCGCATAAATATTAGGTAGTTTAGCACTATAGCGTAGTAATGTTTATGATCTTTTTCACAATGGTAATGTTCTAATTTATGACCTGGCACAAAAATACTAGTCACTGGAAGAAAGAGATTATAGAAACCCTGATTACACAAGCATTGAGTATGAAATGACTAAATGGTCAATGAATGAAAACACAATAACATGACAGCACTGTCATCCAAGGTGATTGGAGAACTGTGAAAAGATGCTGAAATGAAGTTACTTCAGGCCTATAACTAGACAATGTATCTCACTGAATTATAAGGCAAAAAGAGTGTGCCTAATATTTAACATATAAATAAGCTCATTAGCTTGGAATTGAAAGGTCAAAGATTAGAGTGCAGGCACACATACATTGTATGTGTACCTGTACATGTACATGTACTGTTCAGATCAGTAAACAAACAATAACTGAAATCATTTCATTCAAACATCCCCTCCCTTTTTTTGTTATTTCTATAAAAAAACCCTCTAATTATAATATAGACTTTTTTTCCAGTACCTCCATTGCTTTTTTATAGTCTCCCAAATGGAAAGCGGTGTATGCAATCCAAAGATTTGTCTCCTCACTGGCCTTCCCAGAGTTTCTGTTAAACTAAAGCACAAAATACACAATAACTTTAATTCAGCTGCATGCTGTTGTTCAGTCAAGTCCATCGTAAAAATAATGGTGTTACTTTGCTTTGTTTTGTGTATCAACATGTTTTTTAGGGTGAATTTAAGACAAAGGAAAATAAATGATGCAGAACCATGAATAAAACTGATTCATAATAATAAATAATACTTTTTTATTAATAAAAAAAACACACACAAATTTATGGCAAAAAGTATGCGTTTCAAGCGGTTTTAAGTAATTTTAAGGGGGACCTTTGTATTCCGCATGGGGGGGGGGGGGGGGGATAGAAAGGTAGAAAACAAAGACCCTGGTCAAATTCATTGATAATCAAAGATCTTGTTGTCTCTTACACATTTCTTGTGTCTAGAAGCCATTTCGAGCTCATATCAAGTGATTTTGAGGGGAGTCTTCATTTTCTACATTTTTTTTTGGGGGGGGGGGAGGGAGAGGTTGTAGCAAACGAACACCCAGGTCAAATTCATTGATAACTGAAGATCTTGTCTTTCACACATTTTTCAGGTCTATAAGCCATTTCAGGCTGTTTTTGAGTGATTTTGAAGGGGTCTTCCTTTTCTACAAAGTCCCAGGTCAATTCATTGGTAATTGAAGATCATGTTGTTTCTTACACACCTCAGGTCAAGAAAGCAGTTTCTAGCTATTTATGAGCGATTTTGAGGGTAGTCTTCATTCTTGGGTCTTAGGTCTAAAGATTTCATGATTTTTCTATCCACCCGAGGAGAGACGGCTGTATTCTCAGGTTAACATCAATAAAGCTTACTTCCAGTAAAGTGATAGCTCCAGTGAAATCTCTCATCTGCAAGAATTCTTCCGTTTTGGGTAACTTTCGTTTCTTTTTCGAATCCTTGGCAGATGACACAGTATTTCCAGAGCCTGGCCCCACGGCCGGCTTGGTCCTTGAAAGCATCTGCAAAAATTTGGGTTAAAGATTATTGTACTGTTTATATACATTTACAGCAGCTGTGTAAAATCGCGGCTTCATTTCGGTAGTTTCGAAAACGAAGACCGAAGCACGAAGCACCCAAATCTTGAAAACGAAGCACCCAAATCTCGAAAACAAAGCACCCAAAACTCGAAAACGAAGCACCCTAGATCGAAAACGAAGACCCCAAAATCTCGAAAACGAAGCACCCAAAACTAGAAACCACTGTAGGCTGTACGTCTTGCATGACGCAATCTGAATCAGGTGGAGGCAGCGGATGCGTCCGCACCTCTAAAGGTCCACAAAATCCATCCCAAGGTTTTATAAAAGCCTGCCAACTGTTTAACTGAACGTTTCTAGATGGGATATAATGCATTAATTTTATTATTGGTCGCGCTATACTTGATACATCTTACCTTAATATGCGTTTTTTCGGTATGCATGTTTATGTAGACTTCAAAACTGTCTGTCAGCAGATTTTGGCGTATTCAAGTACGCGTGAGCAGTAACACAAAAGGTCTGAAACGAGGCTGAAAACGGAGTGTGAGGCTCGCACGTATTACTCTTACGCCACACTTTACCGACTTCTTTACTGATTTTGAGAAAAAAAACCGACTGTTTTGCAGTCTACCATATTGGATATTTACGACACTGCGTGATCAGATCAGATCAGATCCAGGCAGAATTTGTTCGAGGGTAATAGCCTGGGATCAGGCTCTATGGTGGGGAACAGGAGAATTTCAAAATAAAAGGAGCGAATAAAAAAACGAGAGTTAAGCTCCTGAGAAGGCGGCCAGTGGGGCGAAGCCTGGAGATATGCTTTTTATGCCACCGATCCACCCTTAACTACACTAATTTGCAAATGGCCTTTAACGAGGAATGGAATAGAAAACGCTCATCATTTTGTACGTAGATACTTGCTGTAATTCCCGATCCCATCCACACAAGAATCAGTACAACTATACTACCGACATTCTGCATTTTTATTTTTGGCAAAATGGAACTGGAAGCTCCCTATTTCTGAAGCCCACCACAGACGCCAAAAGCTGTGCATAATTTTCCTTTCTTGACCCTTTTAAAAACAACAGTAACAAAAACAGTAACAGCAAGTTTTCGAGTTTTGGGTGCT
>NC_133206.1:12764051-12851551 GCF_958299795.1 Porites lutea
AAGAAAGTGAAGATCTGGAGGTGGTCATAGCAGGCTTCCAAAAGGAGGTTCAACTGGACATGACATCTGACTTTGTTCCAAGGATAAACTCTTCTTTTGTGAGATTTTGGAGTCAAGACTGCAATGTTCCCATGACCTCATATATACATAAGACATCCCAAAAGTGTTATACAACATTTTAAAAGAAAAATCAAAGGTAAAAAAGGAACACGACGTTTCGATGCCTCCATACAACAGCCACACGTAACCGCAAAAACAAATGAAAATTTAAAGGAGCGTAGTCACGATATTTGCATTCATGATTTTTAATATACAGAAGTATCTTGAAGTTGACGGAAAACGTACCTGGAAATACTGATCAGTTTGGTAAAATAGTAAAACTCCAGAGAAAAGTAACAAAAGAATGGTTTAGGATGAAGAAGATCGACATAGATCAGAAACCAACCTGAAAAACTTAGGTTAAATTTGTTAAGATAAAGAAAGCTCATTGTCGCAATGTCTCCTTACGAGAACCCTGTGCCCAGTTCAGTGTTCATAAGGTGGATAACACAATCCACTGGATAAATAACTATCCAGTTAATAACTCAGTTGGTTTTCCTAATGCTGCGAGATTTTTAGCCTGCGAAAACATCCGTTTCTCCTCGCTCTTCGCCTCTGAGGGACGTTTCCTCCGCGCGAAACGCCCCATCGGCGAAGAGCCGGAGGAGAAACGGATGTTTTCGCAGGCTACGAGATTTTGTTCGTTGAAGCCAAGAAGGTGTTACATAACATCAACAGAGAAAAAAATCTAATCGGGATCCTCTCTTTGTTTTCCTGATACTTTATATCCGCTGAATAGTGATTTATTCGGCGGATAGGGCCTTTTCTTGCGTGGTGTGATTTTCACGCGCGCTTGCGTTTCGCACGCTCTACTATCCCTGAGGAAAAATGGGGGACTACTCTTAGTCTAGGCTTGAACAACCGGGTCTAGGCTGCGGTCGTTCAAACGCTAGATAGAGCAAAGCGATAAATCACTATCCAGCCGATAGGTATTACAGAGATTTTGGATAACGCAATTGGCTTCCCTAAAATTTATCCGCTGGGTAGCGCTATCCAACTTTTCAGCAAACGCGGCAAGATAACATGTCATGGCCTTCGCTGGGAGCGAGTTCGTTACGAAAACGAGATTAAGCGGAAACGCTTGCTACGGAGGCAAGACCATCATAGACGTCTGTTATATAAACAATACCATAAAAAACACAAAAGATAAAGTACCTAACTCGATATTTTCAGACGATATTTTTGAATGCAATTGAATACACGTCTTTTCATGTTACTTAATTTAATGAGTGTTAAAATACTACATGCTATACGCAATAGTACTGTTACAATACTCATTCAACGTTACCCAAGCTACGAATAAATATTTCTTTCCTGACTTAGATTATTTTGATTGTTTCAACGTGATATTTTAAAGATTCAAAATGAGTGAGATCTTTAACGCGTGCATTAAACACTAACCGGTCACGCCAAAGCACTACTCATTCTTTCTAATTTTCGCACATACTGTATTTTGTGAGTATTTCGCAATTTGGGAAGGACAAAATAGCCAAACCATTAGAATTTCGCTATTTACTCATTTTTTGAAACTCGCCAAGGCGAGAGCTATATACAAGGAGGAACCGACAGATAGAGTTTGACGACTGTAAAAACAAAATATATCTATCGGTATATAATAGCAAAGTAAATTTCGTGCAATTTAATTTTCGCAGCTATTAGTAAGTATACAGCCTACGCCGCAGACGAAACTAAACTCCGGTTAAGTCCGTCTGCGAAACGGCGCCCAAATCCCAGCCTCGTTCCAGGTCGTCTTCGGCGATTTGGGATGTGATTTCACCTGTTCACCTGTCAAGCTTGTCGAGAAAATTCGCCCAGGACGCCTCGCGCTATAGCGCTTGGTTCCAAGCCTCCTCGTGTAACTCGGATAGCGCGAACTGGCCTGGGTACGAGGCTGCCCAAATCCTTGTTCTGGGCCCCCACCTGTGTACCAGGATTTGAGTGCGTGCCATGATTGGCCTGTTAAGAATGCCATTGTCGATTGGCCAATCAAGATAAACGAAATTTAAAACGCACTTCCGGTAATTCGTTTCAGTTCGTTGGGGCCCAGAACAAGAATATCACCGCTGCTGGCAGACGTTACTAACCGAGGTTAAATTACATCGGCGACGCAGGCTATAAGTACAGTGAAACGTCTATTAAGTGGACACTAAGCTGGGTCCCGAAATTAACGTCTTATATTTCCCTGTATAACGAACCCCTATTCAGCGGACACCTCTATTAAGCTACCCTGGGTACCATGAGATTTTTCTGGCTTGCGGCGGGAATTTTCGGTGTTGGCCGTAGGCCGACACATCTTCGGCTGTAGGCCGAAACCACGAGCGGCGTAGCCGCGAGAAAACCTTTTCGCGCGGGTCACTGTAAAGACTTGACAGAAACCGGAAACCGCACTAGAAAAGTCTCTGGCACCCAGGGTAGTATTAAGCGGACGCGGGAACCAAAATAAATTGTATGTGGCTAATTTCTATTGTTAAAAACCTCTATTAAGCGGACACCGGGCTAAATTGACAATAGTAGTATTGGATTACGTCCTTGAAATACGTACTGTAGTCGATTAATTAACCTAAGGGTTAAGCCACTAAGCCTCCTTCAAAGCGCCAATAAATTATTATTTTTGTAAAACCACTTAGTGTTGCGGTTGCCATGTATTCTTTACATTTAAATGAAATTAGTTGATTCCTCGCGAACTTTGCCAGCTCGCTCATTCAAGGGAGCGATAATCCATGACCAAGGCCAGTCTTGGCATAGGCATAGGCATAGCAATCATTTCTGTTTGAGTTCTTTGCCAAAACTGAAAAAAAAAAAAAACATTTTTTTCTTTCCTTTTTGGCTCTCTTTCCAACTTTCACAGCGCACTAGCACGGAAACGCTTGCTACCCAGCCTAGGCCATAGGAGCTGTAATTCAGGAGCCAGTTGCTTATGTCAGCCATATCTGTTATCACCTCACACTCAGCCTATTTAATGCCAGATGCGAGTGGTTCAGTTATATGTAACCAGCCCCAGAAAAGCAGGGCCCAGTTGTTTAAAATCTGGATCACGCTATCCACTGGATAAGTCTTTATCCAATGGATAGTGCAATTGGTTTCGGCTAACGCTTGACCATTGGATAGTGATTTATCCCGTGGATAGCGCTATCCCAAATGTTTGAAAAAACGGGGCCTGCTGAAGAACCCATGCACATGTCACAGTTACCAGAGGTAACCATTCATAGATGCCATTGGCAGACCAATGAACTATAATCCCTGGAGACACTACAGTGTTGTATAGACTTAATTGCCATAGTTTGTCTTGACATGACATCTTAAATTATTTTAAAGTATTTCCAAGAGCTCCCCTTGTTAAATCGACCTCAATAGGGAAGACATTGGCTTCCTTAAGTACTGAATAGGAATTCTCGTGGTACTCTGTAACAGCTGCCACAAATCGCTGCAGTTGAAAAACGATGTCTTGTACTGTGGAAATTAAAACAAAAATCAAGGGTTCCTGTGAGACAACTCGTAAATTATTCATAATGGACAGTATAAGTTTACAGAGGAAAGAAAAGAAGAAGGGACGGGGTGAACATAAAAAGCTTCAGCCTCCATTCTTCATTTTAGGAACAACAAGGGAACTGGTGGGAGCTAAAATGCCTCCTACAAATGTTTCTGGTGTCGTTACTCTGTTACGCCCCAGTTAGCTATTAAACAATTTTTTACCCTGTCCAGGGCTCGACGTTGCGACCCGTGGGGTCGCCAATGCGACCAGCTTTTACTCAGTGGCGACTAAATTTTCACGCCTGGTCGCCAACCTGGCCCCCAAGATAGGTGACTTTCTTCTTTGGGTAAACGTACACTAATAATAATTTGTTATCCTTTACACAACTAACGGATAGCTAACGGTTTTTCTAACGCTCTAACGTTTTGCCCAAACGCTCTAACGGTTTGTCTATACGTTTTAACGATTTGTCTAAAGGCTTTAACGATTTCTTCCAACACTCTAATCTACGTTTACTTGAAAGAGGATTGTGAAATGAATGAATTCGACGGAAGACTTTAATCGACTTTCGGACAAATCGATCGCAATTCTCAACAGATCGTCCCGTGTTTCTCCGGGAATGACTTTAAGCGCATCGATATTTAAAACAATTTCTTTATGTCGAACATGTATCTCGATTGCGGACTCGATAACAGATTAGTCTGATAAAAGCTCAAGCTAATCGAAGCTAATCGAGAACGAACGGCGCTTACTTCTCGGGCTTCGCAATTCTTGTAAACAACTTTACGCAAATTTCTGTTAAGCGTGACGACGCAAATAAAAGCTCTGCCGTATTTTATTGACTTCTAATTAAGTAAAGTTGAAGTCATGCTGTTTGTCTAACAGACTTCTCGCGAAATCAACTTCTTTGCCCGAAAACATTAGCAACGTTTCCTCTTTCTGGTCTTTCTGGAGACTTTCGATCACGTGTTAGGCAACCGCGCAATAGATGAAGTTTCACCGATGTTCAGTTCTGAACATGCAAATACATGGGACGCAAAACAAATTTTGCAGATTTTGTTCTTTCATAACCCAAATAAGTTTTTTTGTGATTCCTAAATTTTGTTTTTTTAATGTGTATTCCATTTCCTGAACCTTAAGCTTGAATACCTGTTTGAGGAGATTTACGCTTGAGTGCGGATTCATTTTACAGAACACCGGCTGGTAATCGAGCGTCAGTGAAAACCATTTGAAAGAAAGTTCAGAGGAAGTCTAAACCATTCATTTTCTGTTAAGGCTAAGTTAAAGATGTTTAGTTTATTTTATCCCATTAGTTCTTAAATACAATTTTTGGCGACTAGAATACTTGTTCTGGCGACCAAAAATGAAAACTTGGGGGCCAGTTGGCCCCAAGATTTTTTTCTGAAAGTCGAGCACTGCTGTCCCTATTAACAATCCCAAACGTCTTTGCAAAAGTTAACTCGATCCAGTACCCTCCTCATCTCTAATGGCGAATGGGTCCAAATTTGGGTGCTTGGTAGCACACGCCCACCTAAAACCTCCCTGATGATCCCCTGGAATATTGACAGACAATTATGATGCAACCGTCCAACTTCCTGCTCGTCACTTTAACTCTTAAGTTGTTCAGTAATTCACGAGTTAAACCATTACAGTGAATGGTGCTTTAACAAGAAAGATGTAAAGTAAAAATGGACCACTGACTACTCAGTTGCTTGGTATAAATTATTAAGGTACTGTAATAATTAATTTGACTGACCTGTAAACTAGCTTTATAGCTAAGTGTTAGTCACGTTAATAAAGTATGTACAGTATGTATGTAATAATCCACCACAGTGTCAGGTCACACCTTTTGTTACAAGTAAAGTTAACCAATTTAGAAACGTACCATGTTTTTGATCAAGAAGCTCAAGCTTAACCAAGACATCTGACCTTAGCTTTGCAAATCTCTCTCTTGCTAACTGACGACAACGCAACACAACTCTAGCAAAACAAATGAAAGTAGTGAGTAGTTAAAACATAATATCAAGAATGAAAACATAATAGCTAAGTAAATCGTTTCAGTGAACATGTGACAGTTGATATTACCTCTAACTGGTCAAAACGTGAAGTCTCAGTAAAAAAAAAGTTTTTCAGTTTGATCACCAGTGAGGCTCTACCAATATGAATGTGCTTAAGCACTGCTTATCTTGTGGCTTGTAAATATTCTGCACACGTTTGACTCATGGTTGACAAGCTCTGTCATGTTCTTACCTTAATGCGTTTTTTTCCTTTTTTGGAGCATTACAACTGATGCAAAGTTGGGTATTTTATGTGATAAATATTGCAAACAATAACAAACAATACCCAAGTGTAAGTTCAATTTTTGTTTTCTTAGTTACAAGGAGAACTGTTGTCCTTGAGTCAAAAAATTACTCATGAACTTTTCCAACAATGTTAGGAGCAGTTGCATCCTTGTTGGTAGTGGTGGGGAAATGGATGCAACAACCCCCAACAATGTTCGAACCCGAATGCATCATGATACAACCCATAAGACTTTGTAAGCCATGTGTAATGCACGTGCGTGGCCCAAACAATGTTGGAAGAGCTGTGCAAACGGATCCAACATTGTTGCTTATGCTTTGGCAATCACAGAACAAAACAAATGTAAGGAGTTGTAGGCCCAAAAGTTTGACTGGTTTCAAACTTCGCATAACAACTCCCAACAACACACAACAACATGCAAGTGGGTGTGCAAATGGATACAACATGTAACATCCAACAATATTGGGAAAACATCCAACAATATTGGGAAAACATCCAACAATATTGGGAATTGTTCAGTGCCGGATCCAGACCTTGAGATAAGGGGGAGGGGGTGGCAGTCATCCAGACCTTCGAATGAGGGGGGGGGGGGGGCTCTAAAAAAAAATTTTTCCGCCCATCGGGCCTCAGTTTGGTCTAATAATAAGGGGGGGGCAGGCCATCCAGGCCCCTCCCCTGGATCCGCCACTGTTGTTAGCCAACAACGTTGTGTCCATTTTGGCCTTTACACAGGGCTATACTTATGAAAGCAAAATCATACCTATAATCATAGTTTCCAGTCTCCACTCTGTACAGTGATTCATGCAGTGCCTGGAGAAATTTAAAGAAACCAGATATGTTAGAAAATATATACATCTGACCCCAGCTGTCCCAGGCCCAGTTAAAGCTCTAATCTTTATTCCTGGTTAACTACAAACAGAGCATACAAGTTATGACTAATAATAATTCAAAACCTAATTAATAATTTATTCAGAAAGAAAAAATAAAAGACATTAATGTTTAATTCAAGTGTCTTTATATCTGATAGAGACACGGCTCACAATACATCCAATTTTTTAGACCAAGATAACCCCAAATATAAACATTAGTGCAAGAATGAGTTGATCTATGTCAGAGATTTTGAAGCCATTCCAAAAACTTGCAGTCCTGTATTATCAGGTTTAAAAACTCTAGGCAAACCTACATTTGATAACACGCTCCCACTCGTTTTTTAAACAGTACCTAATCCTGGACTGGCACGAATCAACCTTTGAACAGCTCAGCCTGGGCTTTGAGATCCTATCTGCATTCACCCTTTCATTATTGTTTTTCTTGCCTTGTGTCTTACATTAGTTCATGAATAAAATAACAATATCTATTAACTCTTTTTCCGCTGAAATTGTTTTCCTTCCACAATTTTTTTCAGTCAGTTTAAAAATAAATTTGCTTTATCTTGGAAATTAAATGGTGTAAAACCTCAAGCAATTCTCATGAGCTACTTCCATTAGAATCTATCAACTGCCAGTACTCACACTGGGAGTATACATTTAGAATTTAGAACTTACTGCATAAGCATACTCTTCATCATCCATCTCCTTGACTTTTAAGCAGTAAGACTAAAATGACAATGGAAAATATCATCAAATTAAAATTCAGCAGAATAGCTGCACCAGCACTAAAAAAATCAGGCCTGTGCTCTAGCAGAGCCCAGTGGCCCCTGTTGCCTGCAACTTTTGCTCCCATGAAAAACTTGAAAATCTCCATTCTTTCACATAAATTATATGCTGAGCACCCTGGATTTCACACGTACAGAGCACAGGGTTCCTTGCAGTTTTTTCTTACAACACAGCATTGAAAATAATGAAATTTTCATGATGTCACTTTTGTTTTGTTTTTATCTATATAGCTGGTGATAGGCAATAAATTATAACATTTTCAAATTTCTGCGGTGGTCACATGAACTCATTTTTATTTATAATTATTACTTGCTTGGTGAAAGCAGCACTACAATGTCTTTGGAAACTAACTGCTAAATAAATGTGTGAGTCTTCCATTTTTTCGCCATCTGTTTATGGAAGATGGGTCACTATTTCAATAAAGATATGTCAAGCTAAAAGGACAGGCAACACTTACAAGGTATTCAAACTTTGCATCAGCATATTTCTTGATGGTTAGTTTGGTGTCTGGAATAGCCTATTCACAAAAAATCAAATAATAATAATGATGATGATGGTGATGATGATAATTTAATAATTTAATAATAATTTAGGTGTACTACTGTTATAAAAAAAAGCTAATGTGATTTCATCCCGTGACCAACATTTGCTGCCATCTTAAAAAAAATAAAAATACATATTGAAAATGTTATTATGACTATTTCAATAACTCATTAATAATTCATAAAGAAAAAACAAAAGAAATTAATGTTTAATGAGTGTCTTTCATCTGATAAAGACAAGGCTAAACATTATGCCCGATTTTTTAGACCAAAATAACCCCAAATCTAAATATTAGTGCAAGAATGAGTTGATCTAAATCTTCAGAGATTTTGAAGCTGTTCAAAAAACTTGCAGTAGTGTATAATCAGGTTTAAAAACTTGAGGCAAAGCCATCCCTGCTTGTTTTTTAAACTGTACATATAATTTGAGTTAGCTCATCAAGGCAAGCTGATAATATTTTTTTATTATAAAGACACCAATGAAATACCAGGATTTTTCCAGTGACGAAAATTTGGTATCCCGTGAAGATACAATTTTTATCCTTCACATGTGAAGATATGACGGTTGTCATGGCTACTTCAGTCTCAGCCAATAGGAAAACAGCATCACATCATCTTACCATCAGTGTCTTTACAATAAACAGAATATTACATGCCCTCTTGTGGATACAAATATTTCTTCTCGTGTTCAACTCAATATCTCACGAGTGAGAACAGCGAACAAGTGAGATACGGAGTTGAACAGTGGAAGATAAAATTTGTATCCACGCACATGCATTTAATATCCTCTATATTCATTTACATCCATTTTAATATCAATTTTTAATCATACTTTCTACAGATCCCTACCTTTGAGAGATAGGTGTTGAGATCACTGAGCATAGGCTTTACTTTCTTTAAGTAATCCAGTCCTAGTTTCTCAAAACTCCTAAGAAACAAGATAAATAAAAAAATTATAATAATTCATTGTCAGTAACAGGAAAGAAAAAGAGAATTAAAAATTGAATACACTGAACCATGCGACAGACATTAAAATAATGGGGGGAGTAGATTCTTTTACTGGGCAAGTTACCTCTCATCCTCAACAATAATTATCTGATGGGCAAATGCCTAGTTCAGATAATTTTTTTATCTTCTCACTAAATCACACAAAAAAACTTAGACAAGCATGCAACTACCCTGAGTGAGCAGAAATTTTATAACACATGAACTTCTTTGATATGAAGCAACCCATCAATGATTTCTGAACAGAATAACATTGGCATTGACATTTATTTGAAAAATTAAAGAGCAAAAAAATACCTGTGAGCCTCACTGAAAATTGCAAATGCTTCACTTGCATTTGGTTGTAATTCTCTTACACCAATAGCAGCAAATATTTCTCCAAGTTCTACAGAAAAAATAAGAATTATTAACTAAAGAACAAAAAAAAAATCAAAGGACTCATGCTTCACCAATATTAAAAGTACACAGGTACCATTATTTTGTGCAGGGGGCTATTTCCATACACAATCTATGATTTGGCTAAATTTATTATTAATCTCATCAACATGTACACGTGGAGGAAGTGCCTCAGAGGCTGGTGGCCTTATGGGGCAAGGAACAGCGGCTAAGTGTAATGCATAATCAACCATGACAACCCTGCAATAGGCATCCTCCCAGCATACTACCATCCAATGCAAACATTTATAATGGCCTGACTTCAACAGAGAACCAGTAAATCCCAAAATACCCCCTCCCTGGTTCAAGGGTGGACCAGGGAGAAGAAGAGTCCAGCACCTTTTTTCACTGGAATAAATTTCAAGCTGATGGTGCCTGTTGGTGGCCACTGCTGAGGTAGACCCCACATACAGGTTGGTTGCCAAGGGAACCTCCTTACAATGGCAGGATTGCCCTGGGCCTCCTCCCCCACCCACCCACTAGTAACTACACCAGTAATTTCTCAAGCACCTCAATTGCTGATGACTTTAATTACCATAGAAAAAAAAATTATTTGAATAGTATGAACAGGTCACCTTTATGCGTCTGTGCTAAATTGTAGAAACTTTGAAGGTACTGTCTTGCATGATCAAGAAGACCTGATAAACAAAAAGCAATACTTAGTAATAATTTATTGTTATTCTCTCATCCCTCTATCCGAGTTTCTTTTTTATGTTGGTGATCTTCTATTAAAAATGGTTTGTCTGTGACACTTGAGACTGTGTTTTTAATTATTATGATACACTAAAAACTTGTAACTGCAGGTAACATGTAATAACTTAAGTTTGCAGAGAAAAGTATGTTTAAACCCTTCAAAACCAAATCCTATGTACTCATACAGTCCACTGCATTACATCTACATGAATAATATATAATATTATTATCTTATCAAGACACACCAGACTTACCCTTGTAAATGTTAGAATTTTGTTCAAGTTCTTCCAATTTCTTAATAAGACCATCTGAAAGGAACAAAAAGACAAGAACAAATAATTTATTGTTTACCTACAGGAACTATTAAAGCTTATGTTATTGCGTGGTACAGAGTATGTGTAAAGACAAACAGAGGTTCAACAGTTTTAGGTCTTTACCCACCAACAGATTTGTACTGACTATAAAAGTTTGAACCACGCCAAAAAATCCTGAAGGCTCATTCTTTAGAAGTGGACAAAATGATCCCACCATCCGATTTCTGAATGTTCAATAGGGCAATATTTTGCTTGTTTGCTATATCAAGCCTTTCCTTAACCAAAATATTGCAACAGAATACTTATCTGCCATTGAATAAGTCAAGAAAAAATAATGCTCCCTAATTAAAAAAAAACTGTTTTCTTCACTGTAACACTGTTACCCTGGGTTCCAGAGGTTATTTTTTTCTTATTTAATTCCTGATAGTTTGAGGCGAAGCAGTGACAAAGAGGCATAAAGCACCAAGAAAAAAAATAACCACTGGTCACAGGAGCAATCTCAAGCAGTTACGTTCTTTGATGAAGCCAATCAAGTTCGCTGTTACATCGTTAATTCCCTGCAGACATGATAGTAACCAATCGGTGACCAGTTCAGATTCTGAACTGATTTCTCGCATGGAAATGAGGTTGCTTGCTTGTGTGACCAGAGGTCCGTCTTGGGAGCTAAATGGTTAACAGCAAGCACGGTTTCTTTCATCCTAGGTATTTTGAGAACGAAACTCTGGAGCGAGGATATAATACTCTAAAAGCGTTATCCAAAACATCCTTTATTGAGCTATTTTGAAAAAATAGCTCATATGTCAGTGGTGTGAGCGTATGTATCTTTGTGGCTTTGTATCTTTGTAACTTTGTATGTTCAGATGTTTGTTGCAAGAGCCAATAAGGTTGAAGGTACTATGAGTTGATGCTAAGGAACCAATGAGATCTTGGCATCTACTTAAAAATCACATTGCTAAAGGTCGAACAAGGGCACTTTGAGACCGCCATCTTGATTCTTTACAATTTGTTCGTCTTTTATTACGGCTACAGGTGTTTGGAAACATTATATTAAATATCTTCATGATTCAAACGCTGTGTACAGTGATGCAGCTGTTTAAGGGTTCATATTTTAGTGTGGATGCTACTTCAAGACATTTCTGACCGAATTCAGCTATCGCGAACGGTACCACGCACGTATTTATGAGTTGTGTTTCACCTGCTTCAAGGTAGAGTATAAACAATCATATATTTTCAAAGCTCTTCCAGTGAAGCAATAATTGATATTTAGATATGGACTTTAATTCGAAAGTATGCGGCCTATAAAATATGGTTTTAGAAGTTTGAAAAGCAGCTTATTTTTTTAAAAGCTGTACCGAGTATTGTTAATCCTGTAAACAAGCTGTAGAAATATTATTCTCTCGCTTACAAAGTTCAACAGACCTTTTTCGTTCCGGCAAAACAACAACAAAAAGGAATAATAAGTGAACAACATGATACATCCTTCCTGCATACTAAGCATTATAGTTATTGAAACGTATTTTATTTAGTAAAGATGCGTATAAACTTAAGTAGAAACAGTAGCGTTAGGGAATAAAATTGGAAGAAGCTAGTTGACACAATAATTAGGTACTGCTTTATTGAGTAGAGTAACATGATATGAGCAGAGATATATTTCGGCAGTTTGATAATTTTCTTGGAAGTTAATAAATGTTAGGCTATCAACCTTGACGTTGCATGAAACATAATTTAATTGCAGATGTTGTAATAAGGCTGAGGTGATTTCTTAAAATCGCTTGAGAAAATTTTGTAGTAAACAATTTGCGTTTTTTTTAAGTACGAATTGTAAAAGGGCCAAAGACCAACATCTTCACATGCAAATCGTGTGCATGAGTTATTTTTATAATTCTGTTTACTCGATTACTAAGTGATAACTCGAATTCCCTCACGTACGAACCACGGAAGGGGGCAAAGTCCAACACTTTCACGTGCCATCTGTGTGACTGTACATCTCATGCAGATTGGCTTTTCACAATAGTAATAGTTACTTGAACGTATAAAGACCTGTTTCGTTTAGTAACCAATGCCCTAAAAAAGGCTCTTGTCTTTTAAGAAGCAATAGCTATTAAAACATGAAGAAATAAGTTGTCGGAGTTAAAGACTGCCTCACAAATGTTAATAAATATTAGGTTATCAACCTTGACGTTGCATGAAACATAATTTAATTGCAGATGTTGTAATGAAGCCGAGGTGATTTCTTAAAATCGCTTGAGAAACTTTTGTAGTAAACAATTTGCCTTTTTTTTAACGTACGAATTGTAAAAGGGCCAAAGACCAACATCTTCACGTGCAAATTGTGTGCAAGAGTTATTTTTATAATTCTGTTTACTAGTTTATTGTGTGATAACTCGAATTCCCTCACGTACGAACCACAAAAGGGGGCAAAGTCCAACACTTTCACGTGCCAGCTGTGTGACTGTACATCTCATGCAGATTGGCTTTTCACAATGATAAATAGTAACTTGGACGTATGAAGACCTGTTTCGTTTTGTAACCAATGCCTTAAAAAAGGCTCTTGCCTTTTAAGAAGCAATAGCTTTTAAAACATGAAGAAATAAGTTGTCGGAGTTAAAGACTGTTTCACTGAGTAGAATCGCACGTGAAAACCTCGTGAATTATGATGACGCAACCATCTACCTCAATGATAAAAATCCTGGTATTTCGTAACTATTCAGTATTCGATGAGTCACATTTTGACTTAAGAAACTCCGAGGAAACCTTAGAGTTTTCCTTCTAATCAACGTTTGGTGAGTAGAAATTTATTTTACTTTAGCAATTTGTTTAACTTGCACCAGATGTAACTGGGAAAGACAGAGGAAAGTGAATACATAGGTTGAGGATCGACTCAGCTGAGCGTTTCGCGTTTTCATTCATGTAGCGCAATACCCAATTTCGCACAAAAACCAAATCTACATTTAGGATGAAAAAGGTAGATTCATCACTCTTGGTAAGGTTACACCGAAGTATTATAGTTAAACTGAAGCATTCAAAATAGCTCATGCACGTTGAACGTGCCTATGTTTTCTAAAAGTGTCAATGTATTTACAACTACAAGTAAGTTGAGATTGCTTTTTCATACCCTACTGGAGACAAGAATTCAATATTTATGAGCTATGTCAAGGTCTAGCCATTTTCAGGGCAAAGACAGTACCTTCTTTTTCAATAATTTTAAGACCCTGGTATTGTACCTAGAATATAACCAGTGACCTTCGACTTCACAGATCAGTGCTCTTAAAAAATGGGCCATACACCTTACAGTGGTTTAACCCTTTCACATCTAGGACATGTTATAGCAATTTTAACTATGTAATGGTGTTACCATTGAAATAAACATCTTTGGCAGAACTTTTGCACTTAATAAAATGTGGTAATATTGATTTAAATGTTTTGGGATTTTGGAAAAGGAAATTTAAAAATCTTTTTGTGAATTTTATCCCTGGCCAGTATGAAGAGTAAAAAGGTTGAGATATTTGCACTTTGAGAACTATTAATGAGAAGATATTAATTTGCCCAACAGGTAAGTCATTTGAAATAGAATCGTGATATACAAGAATACATTATAAATTATTTACAACTTGACTTGGTGTACATTATTTTGTAAATATTTTATCTCTTACCATTACATAAAATTGCTCTGCTAAGCCCCAAAGCATCTGCAGTTGATGAACTCATATGCTCCACAATTCGATGCTTCATTTTCTTTAAGACTATTCAAGATATCGAAAGTACTTAGTAATAATAAAATAGTGAGTGATTGCAGTAAATAACAGCAAATATTTTTAAGAAAACACACAAAAGCGATCAGTAGAAAAAAAGAGTTACTTTAATACTAGAAGCGATTATTAAGTGTAACTTATAAAAAAAATATTATCAGGCCTTTCTAACAATTTCAATTCAAGAGTTTTGGATTGATTTCAGTTCCTTTAGGCAGTTCTATGGATTTACCTATTCTAAAAACTCTGTTAAGTTATTCAATAAGGTTAAAAATATAAGGATTATTTAAAAATCTTATTTGTCTAATTAGTAAAAAAATAATTTTCACAATAATAATTTAAATACCAGTAATTAATACTAGAGCCAATAAAACTACATTTTCATTCACAACGTACTTACTTATGTCTAAAGTTTTTCCTTCTGCTGGCTCAGCATGTAATTTGACATAATTGATAATCACTTCGTCCTGACAAAATTGAAGTGTGAATAAAAGTTTTAAATCAAAACATACAAATAAGGTAAAATTCCACTGCCCTTTACTTAGTTAATTCAGAGGTGTACTGTTTTTTTTTCTCCTGAAATTTTGAGATCAGGCAAAATTTTCTGAGACCCAATTTTGGTAGAACCATTCACCAGTGCCCCTTTATATGTAACCTGCAGCGTACAAAGAAACTCGTGTCTAATAGCCTGGGGCTACTGAATTTTGCAGTCAGGCTAGTGAATCCTGTTATTAACTTGCCCAAGGGGCAAGTGAAGTAATTGCGGAAATTTAAATTACAGAAGAACTGTAATCAATGCTGCTCATCAAAAATTGTTTTGGGCTACTTAAAAGACCCTTGGGCTAGTACATACTAGCAACAACTTGCCCGAATGGCAAGCCGTACCGACCTTCTTTGCACCCTGTGTAAGACAGCTGGGAGGGTTCAGTGTGCTAAATGTTGATAGCCCATTCCCAAGAACCAAATTTCTGAGAATAATGTTTTCTGTCAGATCTCAGGCAGTGTCCAGTTGTTTTGCCGCAAGTCATGTGTCTGCATTATGAAGTTGATTTGCTGCAAAGCATTTTTTGTTTTAATACATCATAAACAAGATTCTTTTAAAAGCCACCAAGTCATAGCTAACGTAAACTTGAGCTTATATATCTATAGCAACTTTGCCTATAAAAGCAAAGTTTTTTTTATGTTTTCTACACTAATGCAAAATGCCTGTCTGCTGCAAAACAACTTCAACATGCAACACAAACATTTGTAGCAAAATGACTCTGTAGCAACATGACCGGTAAGCAGACAGGGCACTCAATTGCGACAACAAAATCAGTTAAGGGTATACTTCCTTAATAACACAGCTGTAAATTTCCTGGTTTATATTTCACTGAAGCCTTTTTATTTCATGATCAAAATAAGAAATCAATAAGACTTCAACTGTACATGATATAACGCAGTTTCTTTGATGGGAAATAGAAGTCAGTCACAATAGTCATGGTCAGCTTATTTGAGATAAACGTTTTTTCAGATGCATCAATAATTAATGACACGTATGGACAATAATAAATCAGGATCATTCAATCATGTCAGGAAAACCTATTTGGTTTACAACAAACGCATGCACTTCAGTATCTTAGCTAAAACCTTGAGAAGGACCATAGGTTTAAATCTGACACAGCTCATTTTGTGCCGTCTCACATGTATTAAAAAACCAACCTTTACTGCTTGAATAGCTCTTGCCACGTCTACTTTGGTCTTTCCTCTCAAAGATTTCCCATTTACACCAACAATTTCATCTCCAGCTTGAAGGACACCGTCTCGGGAAGCTGGTGTGTTATCAAATACTTGAACTACATAAAGGCATGGGCAAAGAGGGGCTCCTCCTCCTATACTGATACCGATTAAGTTCTGCTTGTCCTTTTTCAAAACAACTGATCCTGGTTTTCCTTGTAGACCCCTGAGAAACATAACGAAAAATGTCAAACATAATGCTCGTTTATATAAAATCGAGGCGAGTCAAAATCTTTCTGATATCTACTCATTTCGTTTACTCACCTTGGGTCTATTTCATACTCATATTCCATCATTTTGGAAGCAGAAATCTTTAAAACCGTAGAGCAGATATTTAGAGTTTTTGAGTTTTTGTGAAAGTTTTTGATTCGTGAGCCTTTAGTAACGTTTCAGCGGGTACTGAATAAAGAGCATGGGTAGTAATATCGTTTGAAACCAGTCCCCTCGCACCTTGCAAGGATCTGAGGTTGTCCTGGACAACAAGAAACAGTGCGAATTTTGAAAGTTTTGTCTTTTAAGTTCAGTGCAAATGTAGCCTTTTTTCTTATCCTTTACAAGATGAGTCGTCTTTACGACACAATAGAGCCTTCTGTCATCGATGAACAGATGCTCAAAGATGCTGTCGAGGAGCAGGGACCGAAAAGTGAAGCCGGAAGGATCGCCAAACAAGAAGGCATTGATTTTGGAGACGTCCTTTCGCTGAGACTTGATTTTAAAAGTAGGTGTTCATTATTTTTACCAACAAGGATATCATGTGCGGAATTAGATGATTAATTTATCTTGTTTAACGAAGATTTTTATGTGTTTTTTTTTTTCGCAAAGATATTTTAAAAATCGACAATTTATGGAGCTTTGTCAACTTGACGAAGTTGCAAATGGATAACAACATTATTGAAAGGATAGAAGGCCTGGAAATGCTCGTTAACTTGGAGTGGCTAGGTAAAAGTAAATAAGAATAAACTCCTTTGTTAGTGTATCAATAATCTTTTCCATTGGTCTTCCTGGGTGAGGCGGGGGTTTGAGGGGGGGGGGGGGGGGGGGCGGTGAGAGGGGGGTTGGCATGAATGGAACCCTGAGACAGCCGCACCCCCGCCCCCCAAATTGAATAGACCAATTTCAATATATTAAAATTCATACTTGGCTTTCTAGATTATGTAAATTACAAAGTTTCTTTCTCATAATCCTCAAATAAACCCACATTTTTCTGATTGGGTGCGGCATTTAATCAAGTGAAAACAGTACAGTATGTCCAGAAGTTATATAGACTTAAGGTCAGGAGAAGTGTCTGCTTACAGCCTTTAATTGATATAGGTTGGATTCAAAGAATGTTTGTACTGAGGCCAAAACTGAATAAAATGCTTGAAGAGTTTCTAATTAGTGGCAGTCATATCTTTTCATTTACTATGTTCTCTGGCAGTTGTCTGGGAAGTAGCAGTTATGATTTTAATACCAGTACTTTCGCTCATTAGCTGTTATTTCAATTGCAGACCTGTCATTTAACAACATTGAAGTCATTGAGGGGCTTGATAAACTCACCAAACTTAAAGATCTTACCCTTTACAACAATAGAATCTCAAAAATTGAAAACATGGACTCCCTGTCTCAGCTTCATGTGTTTTCAGTCGGGAATAACAGCCTCAAACAGCTGGATGATGTAAGTACTCAAATGATTAGTCGATTTTAATGAAAAACTGAATAGAAGGCAAATTTCTTGTGCATAATTGGTGTTCCTAGAAAGGTTTATCTCATAGTAATAAAGTCTCTTTATATGATGTTCAGCAAGAGGCCAGATGAGTATGAGTTCTGAAAACATAACAAAGGGAGATAATTTATTGACCTCCAGAAAATTGAGAAAACCATAATTTTTCAGCCCAGTGTGATGATGACGTTTACTGTCATCACCTTAATTATTAAACCATAGGGCAATAATAATAAATTATTAATATAATCTTCCATGATTTTTTTAAAGTTTTGGTAAAATAATACCAGTAAGCAAATATCCATTGACACTACTGGAAAGAGAGCACCTTAAATTTAGTGAAGTTATCAAGTTTAAAGGTGATATGTCCAAAGAAAGGGATTTATTAGATTTTGCTCCACAAAGTTGCAAAGTTTTACAGTCATTTGTAATGATTGGTGGACGGATATGAACTTAGACTAGACACACTAAACAAAATTAATGTCTTTAAAATTTTGCTACTTTATAGAGCTAATATCTTCATGAAATGTTCACTCCAGGGAAGATTTTTCTGTATAATTTGTTGATGATTTTAAGGTAATCTTTCCAGTGGTGTTGATGAATTTTTTATAACAGGTCCCAGCCAAAAGTTGAAAAAACCATGAAGCATCTACTTAATTAGTGTAAGGAAAGGTTGATCATTAGATACATTGCATTCAATTTCAGGTTATCTACCTTAGAAGGTTTAAAGTCTTAAGAACTTTGAACCTGAGTGGAAACCCTTTTTCTGAAGAAGCAAATTACAAAGAGTATGTCATTGCACATCTGCCAGAGCTTGTTTATCTGGACTTCCGTCTGATTGATGAGTCAGCTCGTGAAGCTGCAGCTGAAAGGTACAAATATTCTGTTGAGGAGCGAGTACATGATGAGACAATAGCCAAGAGAAAGCAAGATGAATTAGAAGAAAAGCAGAAGGAAAGACAGTTACATAAGGTAATTATTTTATAGCTGTATCATTTTTATAAATTAACTTGAGATGAAGCTGAGTTTATGCAGCTGTCTTGAGAGGTCGTACTAAATTTTTAAATTGAAATTATCCTGTAAGTAGTGATGATCAGCACAATAATTTTAAGAATTATTTTGTTTAAGCTTGCCTATGTGGAGGATCTAAATGGTCCATGGCTCTTTGAGAGCATGTATTCAGAGGATCCTGAAGCCAGCAAACTAGCGGCCCTTCCAGGAATGGAAGAATTGTTAGAAGGGTATCCTTTCACAGAAAACAATATTCCAAAGTTATGTAGAGCAATGTCAGGACGAAAAATTCCATTCTACATACTAATCATAATGGTGAGATCTATTGTTTTGATCAAACATTTCAGGGAGTCTAAGTCAGTGGCTGTCTGTGCTAAGTCTAATGCCTGCTGGTGGGGTGTCAGAAATGTTCATAAAGCAAGTCAGCATATCAGTTGAAAATTAGAATTCTGGTACCGGTAATCATTTTGCACTAATTCTTGTTACAATTTACGTTGATTACAAGATTGGCATGACCCAACTGTAGAAGAAGAATATTATTGCATTAGTAATACCTTATATTGCAGGAAGGGTTCTTATTTAGCGCCAGCAACCAGATAAAAAACCATCTACGGTTGACTCCTGATAACTTGAACCCACGCTAATTCGAACCAAAATCGATTTCCTCTGGATTTCCGTCATACATTTACTGTAATTTTACCCTCGGTAATTTGAACTCTTGATAACTTGAACCTCCCGCTAACTCAAAGTAATTTTTGTTTCCCCTCAGATCATTTATATATAATTTCACCCTCGATAACTCGAACCATGTTTTGAGCCCTTAAAAAGTCAGCAGAAAACAGTGTACTGGTGTCCGAAACATTGAATTTTGAATTTCCCATTGACGTGTTGTACGCATATAGTTTCCTAGTGAAGGTTGATGTTGTTTGCCTCAAATCTATGTGAAACAGCTTTATGTCTCAAAACAGTAAAACCCATGCTCTATTTAGGCAATGTTTTGTTACTGCGTTACATTCTGAGTTATAATCTAGTAGTATCTTTCAATTTTTACTTAACATTCCTACAATTAAGTGTGATTAAAATGTTCGTGGTACAGTAAAAGTTGTTTTTTCCTTTCTCCCGGCAATTTTCTTTGAGCTTCCAATAACTCAAACTCCCAGTAACTCGAACTATTTTCAGTTTCCCTTGAAGGTTCAAGTTATCGGGAGTCGCTGTACTTTGAGGTCTGAGCCATCTTAACTTTTGGTAAAAGTGGGTTAAGTGAGGGAGTGATAGCCTCAAATTGCCTGCAGCACTTGATTGCCAAGCTGCCTACTTTTACATACTAGCGGTCTAAATTAAAACTTTATGAGAACTCTGAATATACTTTAACTGACTCAAGATACAAAGAGAAGTTCACAGCCATCTGCGAAGAAATATTTGAGTTTGGTTTAAAGGAGCATGAAAAAAGAGAGGCAGAGATTGCTTCATTTTTCTCTTGTTTAGAGGAAGCAACGAAAGATAACAATAATGCCGGAATCAAACATATTCACAACTACATTGAGTACAAGAAAAAGGTGAGGACTTCTTATGAAAATCTAGTCTCTATAGCAGGCATATGAAAGATAAGGGGGTGGTAGCCATTCTCTCCATTGTTAATAAGCCAGAGTTTTTTGTTGACAAGAAGAACCCAGCTAGTATCTGTAAACATAATTTACGAAGATTCAATCTTCATAGACCTGCTGTTACAGCTCAAGATTCAGCATTCTGTCATAGGTGTATTGAGCTGCTCATGCTCAGGGTGAAGAGATGTAGTCTAATGATGTTTTCTATTTTCTATTTTAACATTTTTTTACTGCAAAGTCTGCAACCAGATTTGTGACACAGTCTTTAATGCAGCTATTACTGGTAATCAGTCCATTTTGGCTTGCATCATCAGGTATTTTTAGACTACACCAGCATGACTGATCAAAGTCACATGGAAAGCTTGATGAAGGAGATTCTGGGGGAAATCAGAAAACTGTGGGACACCCTCATGGGACTAGAAATGGAACTGGTGGATCAGTTAGAGGTGCGTTGCAATCTTGTCATTGATTTTATGAATTTTTAGAAGTGAAGACAAAAGAACAACTATTTTAGCGTTCTTCATTTTTGCTCCCTTAACAGGACACAATCAAAGACTTTGAAAGGAACATGGCAGATCTTGTGACTGCCTTTATTGAGCATGTGCAAGGATTATATCCTTTATCACAGAACAAGACCAGTCAAGGGTGCACTGTTTATTAAGCTTAACTGAAATCAATCACTGTTAGTCTTTTAAATCCACTTTTGCCCATCCATGCAACCTTTTTTTGTTTTGTTTTCTTCTTCCATCTTATTAAGCCTAATTCGCTCCCAGAGTTATTCTTTGATATGTGCAATGTATTTCTAACTTTTAAGCCTGTGGATGAAATCCTGTGGTGTGACCATTCAAATGAAACCTCTTCAATTCAACAGTTCTTTCACATTGTACTGTTTATTTGGTATGTGATACTAACTTTTGAGTCTGTGGATGAAATCCTGTGGTGTGACAATTCAAATGAAACCTATCAGTAGTACTTTCACATGGTACTATTATTTGGTGAAAAGTACTAAGTTTTGAAGCGTGTGTGTATCACTTACTTTGTGAAGCCTCTCCAGCAGTACTTCAACTTGGTATTATTCTCTTAAAAAAACGTTATGCTGTAAATTAAATTGGGGTTTTTCTTAAAATCTCATTTTGAGCACTCTTGAGTGCAAAAAGATTAAGTCGTTTCTTAAGTTGTCAATTAAGTCATTGGATGGTAAACTGTAAGTGATATAGTTACTTAACATAAAAGTCCCTTGTCAGTTTTTAGAAAACCTTGATTTTCCCATACATTTTCTGTAATTCGACAGTATCAAAATTACAGAAAATGTATGGAAAAATGCAGGTTTTCTAAAAACTGATCACGGACTTCTTTGCACTCCAGATTTAGGGTAATGTTTCTTTTAACTCGTAAGTTACTCTTTTCAAAGAGAAAGCATCAAATATGTGAATTCGGAAAGAATTAGCTGACTTTGAATTCCAATACAAATCTTCGAATTCCCGCCATCTTGCCCTGATTACCCATGATGCAACTATGAGCGTGAACTCCTCTATCGTGTTACCAAGATTAATTTCAATCGTTCACTTTCAATGAAAACCTCAAGTGCTTAAACAACTTACAGAGACTGTAGATCCGTTTGCTACAAAACGTCTCTTTAAAGTGTTAGCAACACCTAAGCTTGCAGAGCTAACACAGTCAAAGTAGTTGGTATTTTTTCTGTAACTCTTTTTACAATGACTCAGTTAAGAGACATGGAAAACGCACATAACGAAAAAGTGTCGGATATCGCTGTAGTCACCCTTGAAAAGTTAATGAAGAATGAATTGGAGGAAGATCTTCCTGATGACCTGAGAATGGTAAGCGCTAGTATGCATTTTCAGTGATATTTTTACATCCATTCTTTCACACAATTACATTAAGCGTTAAATGCAATTATCGTTGGTCTTTATGGTAATTAGTAACGGAAAGCCAAATGTCCTTCCCTCAACGCAGTAATTTCCTTTGTTTACTCTTCTTGAAGTATAATATTGACTTTGGAAGGGATTGATAGCAATCTCTGGGTATAAAGGTTGTCGTTTATCGTTTGTCTCACGATCGTCTCCTGGATATTGATCGCGACGTTTCGACCGCGTACTGCACGTCTTCAACAGGTGATAGCGTCGTTTTACTGAGTACGACTATATGTACCACCATGGTTGTTAGTGATTGGTGTATCACGAACCTCGCTCATGGTTGGTGGGTCTCGATCCAAAGGATTGTTGGCATTATAAGAGGAGGAAACTGTTCCCTCAGCGTTCCGCTGTGGTAGGGGTCGGCTGCTATAAACGAAACCTTTTATACACATTAACTACGATGAACAACATCTTTCATGACAATCCCTGGGTACATTCTAATTTCAGACTGCGATCAACCATCTTACAAAATTTGATGACGGATTCGTTCTTTTTTTGTACGAATTTGTTCATTGATTTTGAAAATTTCGTCAGTGCTGGTCACTTCCAGAATCACAATAAAACAAAATGAAATTACAATTGTGATTACCTTGTGTTCTTTCCTGAAGCTGTTTGTTGACAAGGACACCATTATGAATGCTGTCAGCGCCTCTCATGACACACACCTTCTCAAGATTGATAACAAGGTAAGAAATTGATGTATCTTCGGTCAGCAGTGACACAGGTGACTCAGAATAAACATCCCAACTGTCCCATCAGGCGAGTCGAACCTAGTATCTATCACCGGCTTCTTGTTACTAGCGTAAAAACTCAATTAAGCCCCCCCCCCCCCGGGGGACTTGTTTATTTCTTCGATCCCATCATTCAATGTGGGTTTTAGTGACCTAACGAACAATGACTCGAGAAAGCAAAGTTAGGGAAGGTTTAGGTTCATTAATAAGATTTATTTTTATTAATATTTATTATTATTATTTAGTTTTGGTAAAGCAAAGCCTCCGGTAGGTCATGTAGATGAGGTCTCACGTGATTCAGATTGGTGTTGGTGAATGGGTGCATTTCACGTTCAAAGTAATTTACGTAAAGCGTTTTTTGTTTTATGCAAGAATTAAGTATAAGTTTGAGACAAGTGAACTGAAAAATGTAGAGAAGGTGGTGGAGGAAACAGTTCTAGCTTTATAGTCCTGTTGGAATGAACTGAGAACGTGCATTTTTTTACAATGTGCGAAATTACATTCTTGGTAGGTGGTCCTTGAAAATCGAAAGTGGTCCTTGAAAAGTCCTTAAAAATCGTTGCAATTTTTTGTATGAACCCTGTGAGAAACCAGGGCCTGCCTTCTTACTACGTTGACTGTTGCTGCATTTTTAGGAGGATGACATCTTGACCCGTGCCACAACAAGAATGCAGTCACTGAACGAAAAAATCCACAATGACGAGGTGAAGAGAAACCGGAACAGGGTGGCGGAGATCAATAACTTAGTGGATCATTTTAGAGACGAGGCGGAGAGCTATGAGGATAAGGGCCCCATGTAGTACCTTGCTACTGCAGAGCGGCACCGGATAACTACCCACGGTTCTTATTAACCCTTTAAACCCTAAGATCCAAATTTGAATTCTCATTTGTTGCCCCTATTCATTTCGTACAGAAGTAGTAAGGAGAAGTTTATAAAATATCAAGCGAATTCATCTTGTGTGATAATGTCCTTAATTCGCATGACCACTCTGTTTTACAAAGCATTGATATTACAAGGAGAAATTTGATGCTGATCACTCTTAGGGCTTAAAGGGTTAAAACTGTTGGTGTGGGCGCTTTTTTATTTTTATGTCAGTTATACGAAGTCGGTAATGACTAGCCTGCGTAGCTGGCGGCATTGTGTGGGTGCGAGATTAAAGTTTTGGCGGCCGAGCCGTGTTCCAAAAAAAGGGAGTAGGGACCGCTCGTGATATATTACAACGGCTCCGCCGCCAAATCTCACTCGACTACTACACAATACCGCCAGCTACGCAGGCTACTAATGACTGATTGTACAGATTACACTTGCGCGAAGGCGCAGTAGTTCCAGCAGACTGGCCATTGTGGTGTGAACAGCAGTCTCTAGTGAAGTAAATGTAACTGTTTTATGCTACTGTATGACATCCGAACTGTACCTCTTAGTCCACAAGAGCTTTGTTTTTCGAAATGTTGTTAAAATTTAAAAACATTTTAAATTTTATACCGCGTGTATCAGCTGTTGGTAAGTGTATTTAACATTTTGGATCTTGTAAAGTGTATTATGTTTTGTCACAAAGTGGCCGAACGTTACCGAATGTTCCTATGTTACAGTAAGTGTACTGTTTTGTCATAAAATAACATACATTATATTATATCTTTTATCCGTTGATTTCCTTCAGTCAGTTTAACAATATTCTGTATTTATACATTCATGTACCGCTCTTGTAGTTTTTACTCAGCAATTTATTGAATAAAACTACTGAAACTTTTATTAACAAATGAAGGTACGTACATTGTATTGGTTGTATAGACTGTATAAATCTTTTCCATTAAATAAACTTTATGCTGAATTATTCTGAACATGTATATTTTAATTTATGCTGAATCTTTAACCTTAGGCCCCGTTTATTTGGGAAAAAAATGTTGCGCCGGAAAGAGGGTCACACTCCCAGCCAAGTCAACTTAAACGAGGTTTGCACGAACGAAGAACCGACAACAGCTAGCGCTCGCGCATGTTCTGGTTGTCTTGCCTAGGAGAAGTCGTTACGTCACGTTGCCATAGTAGCAAAATTTTTGGATGACAACAAACCGACAAAGTCACTTAAAAGTCTATTCGCACTATTTCAAACTTTACCGATCTTATTCAGTTTCACTTAATTTGGCAAATCTTGGCGAAATTTTCTTTGGGACCGTATCTATTGTTGTCCAAGTTTAGAAAAAGAGAGCGACAATTTTTGTGTTGTGTTTACCTACTCCATAAAGCGGGCAACGACAGCAAAGAAATGTACAAAATAGTTGTTGTTTGTTAATATAAACGTTTGCCGTTCTCATCGCCGTCGCCGTCGTCGTTGGTTTTCTTGTCATCCAGAAATAGTGCTACCATGGTAACGCGACGTCACACTTCTCCTCTCTATTGACCCGGCTGGGCGAGCCAAAGTTCGGACAAAGTGTACATATACCCCCAACCCACCCCTTCGCCCCCAATAAGGCTATGTTCATACTATGCCGGACAGCTTTTTCGCCGACACGAAAACCACGTAAAAGAACGGTGATTTCGACGCGATTCAGTAACGGAGCGAAGCTGCACCGCACCGATCTCTAAAGAGGAGAGTCACGTATCAGGCAGGTGTTCACACCATACCGGAAAGCCTTCCGTACCGGCACGAAAAGCTTAGAGCAGGGGCGGATCCAGGATTTTTTTTAGGAGGGGGTGCACTCGTCTCTTGCTCTACTTCAACACCAAAAAAACCACATAGTTTTTTTTTTTTGCAGAATACCAGTTGTATTAGAAAACCGCAAGTCATCTCAGGGGAGGGAGGCGGTGCGCACCCCCTGCACCCTCCCCCTAGATCCGCCCCTGTAGAGGTAGACAAAAACTAGTTATATAGTATATCGGTTATCCAAGGTGTGAACACAACACCATGTTCTACATATCCAGTACCCAGGCACTAGTTTTTTGACACAAAGTGTGAGCCTTTGAGTGGATTTCCACTTCCGCAGTATTGTTACGTGCACACGGACCTAAATTCTTTGCACTGCGTAAAAGGTTGGTTTCAACTATCGCGTCATTTGTAAGTGCGTACGTGCGTAAATGAATAAAATAGAGGCAATCTATGAACGGTAGCGCGTAAACGGAAAAGTTGAACCTCGCTTGAATTTTAAGTTTACGCGCGACACAACACATCTGTTGCCTCTATTTTATCTGACGCGTATAAAATTTACGTGCGTGCGCACATAAAAATTACGCAACAGGGGAAATCAACCTTTAGACGTTTATGTGCGGATCGTTTGTTTTTCATTTACTCCACCTTATATCTGTATTGTCATTTTTCGTTAAGAGTTAAGGTTTGTCACGCAGTTGTCCCTGAACAGTCTTGGAATGTAAGAAATTTACTGTGTAAAGCTGACAAAACGTCAAGGCTTAAGACAGTAAAATTATTTTAAACTTAAGGGATCTTAAAAACTGCTCTTGCAAACTCTTTTCCGTTTGCGTTCTTCAGCTACACGTTTGAATTTAACCTTTTTGGTTCAACGCGGTTTTCTAGGGCTGCACGGATTAATACAAGCCTCTACAAATTTTTAAAATTTCAACAAAGCGGAATGAAACGTAAACAGCTTCTGACAGCTTAGAACGTCAAGACAGATGGCGATGTCAAGTGCACTCTTTTTTTCTATAAGAATATGTTTTATAAGAATATCGAGACTGAAATTTGTGAAATTTTATAAGAATACTTTAAGAATAAACCCCAGGCTGGGATTTTGAAAAGGATATAATTTTGTGTGTTCAGAGACAGTAAATACAATTTATTCCATTCTTTAAACAGCAATACTTGCCAACAAAACTGAAAACCTGCACATAATCGATATATCCCCGATACATTCTAAAACGGAAATGTTATAAGCTATATTTTGAGAATAATACGAGCATATTTTCAGCCTACAATCGGCAGAAAATAAGAATATTCAGTGGGCCGGGAAAACAACATTCTTAAAAAAATAAGAGTGTATCACTCACGCACTCAGTTCTCTTTTTGCGGAGTGGCGCACGAGGCCTGTACTTGACATGTAGTGAGTCAATTACGGACGCTCTTCGAAAAGTCGAGTAGTAATATCTTTTTAAATTGTACTTTGCAGCTATTCTAGGTCTCATTTCCTATAGTACTTCGGCGATTCGTACCTTGATTTTCTCGACCTGTTTGTATACTTTTTATACTTGTTTGTAAAAATAGTATTTTTACATTGCATGAGGTACAGACATTCTGAGGGTCGAACTTTGTGTCATCTCCTTGTCTCAGAGCGCACCGCACAAGTTACGAAAGCTTAACTGCTCTTAGCACCCATTACCAACTGGCATATTCGTCGTCGTCACTTGTTTTTATTCGCAAATAACGGCAATGTTTAAGATCCCGAATAGTATCATCATATGATCTACCACCAAGTTTCTCACTTGTGTTTACGACGTTATTGTTTGTTTTCTTGCCTTGATTTTTGTCCTTTTTCTCTTGGAGATAAACAGGGGGCAATTTTATTGGAGGGAGCAGATCCGCCAAAGGTTTCTGTTGCGAGGTATTCTCCTTAACAGAGGAACTAAGACCATATCTTTTTGGCCTACAACAGACTGTATGGCGTCTTGTGACCACATGTTTGGGAGTCGACAAGCGTTGTTTCTGCAAAGTCTCTTTCGTGAACACAGAGCTCTTATTGGAGACACTATTAGATCTCCCAGCAACGGTGTGCCTTCCTTCTCTAGAATGTGAAACATCCAGTGGCGGACTTGCTCTTGGCTCTGAGCAAACACTTTCTTCTGAGATAGACTTCCTCAGCTGATTCAGGCCTGTGTCCCAGGTTTCAGTATAAACATGACCTCTCCTTGTCCGGCTTATCTTGTCGTTGTGTTTGAACTTCGCTCTATCTAGCTGGCTAGTTTTCGTAACGACACATTGTTTGGAGTCAGTTAAGTTAAATCCGCTACACTTTTCCGTGTTAAGCTGAATTTTCCCTGCCCCACTTGTCTTGCGCTTGGTTTGTGTTTCTAATGCATCTGCCTGATTAGCGACCAATGATTGTTCGAAACGTTCGCTCCTTGCGGTGTTCCAGTTTTTCACATGAGGATTAGCTCTACCACCCAAGCAAATCTTATGCTTTGTTTGCGACTTAGAGGCAACAAGCTCGTTCTTTGCAGTCAAAGATGGTTCAAAATGTGTGATTTTCTCTGCCCAAGACTGCTTAGGGTTCGATTGATAATCAGAAGGATGGCTGTAACAGTTTACCTCGAATGCATCTTGCGAGCTGGAAGAATCATTGAGGGTAGAAAACGAAGTCGTTTCCCAGCCATTGTCGGCACTGTTTTCCAATTCAGATGGTTGACTTTCCAGTGTCATATGATGATCCATTGCCCGAGAAAGAAGCTGCGAGCGAGTCTTGGAAAAGTCAGTCTCGACTTCGTCCTTCTCTTTGTCTAGTTTTTTATGTAGATTTTTGAGTTCAATATCTTCTCTCGCATTACTCGCAAGAATTTCCTTGACTTTCAATCTTGGCAGTGTAAATCCTTCATAAACAAGTTGTTTGTTCGACATGACTGTACCATATGGGGTTCGAACTGCGAAAACGGGCGTAAAGCGACGTTTTTTCGTTCGTCTCTGTCGGCAAATTAGAAAATACTGTAAGCGTTACTCTGTTTCCCTGTTTAGAGAGCTGATGACCTGGAGGTGACACTGAAACTATAGCCTTTTTTCGATCAAAATCGTGACAACTTAGTTTGTTCCGCTTTCACAAGCGTGACCCTCGATTTCTCTCGTGAGTTTATATAGCTGCGGTAAAAAGGGCAACAAAAACATGCAACTTGTTTTGAAACATTGTTGCAGAACGTGTTGAAAAACGATATTGCGCGTTTTACCGCCCACTTTCGTACCTGTCTTATCGCTTTTCAACTCATTTTGCCGCAGTGTACGTTGCAAGTCAAGTTGCATGTTTTTGTTGCCCGTTTTATCGTACCTTTAACCTCAGGGGCGGATCTAGGGGGAGGGTGCAGGGGGTTCGCACGCCCCCACCCCCTGAGATGACGTGTGGTTTTCTAATACAAATGGTATTCTGCAAAAAAAAAAGTATGTGGTTTATTGCTGTTGAAGTAGAGCAAGAGACGAGTTCACCCCCCACTTATGTCCAGGATCGATCTTGTTAGCAAAAATTTGCTATAGCAAATTGTTTTCGCAATTGTCGCAAAAGAAATAATTGAGAAAAATTATGTCAGAAAATCGCTTACAAATATCGCAAAAATCGCAAAAATAACAAATCTAAAAAGAATCAAGACTGATCGAGAAAAAAAAGAAGCCAAGAACGACCCCAAAATGTCCGCAAATATCGCTGTTTTCAGCTAGCATAAGAAATCCTTGTTACTTTTGCGATTTTTGCGATATTTGCGGACATTTCGGGGCCCTTCTTGGCTTCTTTGCTTTCTAAGTCTTGAATGTTGTTACATTTGTTATTTTTGCGATATTTGCGATATTTGTCATGGGTGTTTTTAGCTAGCGAGAAAAATCCTTGTTACTTTTGCGATTTTTGCGATATTTGCGGACATTTCGGGGCCCTTCTTGGCTTCTTTGATTTCTAAGTCTTGATTCTTGTTAGATTTATTATTTTTGCGATTTTTGCGATATTTGTCATGGGTGTTTTCAGCTAGCATGAGAAATCCTTGTTACTTTTGCGATTTTTGCGATATTTGCGGACATTTCGGGGCCCTTCTTGGCTTCTTTACCTTCTAAGTCTTGATTCTTGTTAGATTTATTATTTTTGCGATTTTTGCGATATTTGTCATGGGTGTTTTCAGCTAGCATGAGAAATCCTTGTTACTTTTGCGATTTTTGCGGACATTTCGGGGCCCTTCTTGGCTTCTTTGCCTTCTAAGACTGGAATTTTGTTACATTTGTTATTTTTGCGATATTTGTCACGGTTGTTTTTAGCCCGCAAGAAAAATTCTTGTTACGTTTGCGATTTTTGCGATATTCGCGGACATTTCGGGGCCCTTCTTGGCTTCTTTGCCTTCTAAGTCTGGAATGTTGTTACATTTGTTATTTTTGCGATATTTGCGATATTTGTCATGGGTGTTTTCAGCTACCGAGAAAAATCCTTGTTACTTTTGCGATTTTTGCGATATTTGCGGACATTTCGGGGCCCTTCTTGGCTTCTTTGCCTTCTAAGTCTGGAATGTTGTTGCATTTGTTATTTTTGCGATATTTGCGATATTTGTCAGGAGTGTTTTTAGCTAGCGAGAAAAATCCTTGTTACTTTTGCGATTTTTGCGGACATTTCGGGGCCCTTCTTGGCTTCTTTGCCTTCTTTGGCTTCTTTGATTTCTAAGTCTTGATTCTTGTTAGATTTATTATTTTTGCGATTTTTCCGATATTTGTCATGGGTGTTTTCAGCTAACATGAGAAATCCTTGTTACTTTTGCAATTTTTGCTATATTTGCGGACATTTCGGGGCCCTTCTTGGCTTGTTGGCCTTCTAAGACTGGAATTTTGTTACAACTGTTATTTACGCGATATTTGTCAGGGTTGTTTTTAGCCCGCAAGAAAAATTCTTGTTACGGTTGCGATTTTTGCGATATTCGCGGACATTTCGGGGCCCTTCTTGCGATATTTGCGATATTTGTCATGGGTGTTTTTAGCTAGCGAGAAAAATTTTTGTTACTTTTGCGATTTTTGCGGACATTTCGGGGCCCTTCTTGGCTTCTTTGCCTTCTAAGTCTGGAATGTTGTTACATTTGTTATTTTTGCGATATTTGCGATATTTGTCATGGGTGTTTTCAGCTACCGAGAAAAATCCTTGTTACTTTTGCGATTTTTGCTATATTTGCGGACATTTCGGGGCCCTTCTTGGCTTCTTTGCCTTCTAAGTCTGGAATGTTGTTACATTTGTTATTTTTGCGATATTTGCGATATTTGTCAGAAGTGTTTTTAGCTAGCGAGAAAAATCCTTGTTACTTTTGCGATTTTTGCGATATTTGCGGACATTTCGGGGCCCTTCTTGGCTTCTTTGATTTCTAAGTCTTGATTCTTGTTAGATTTATTATTTTTGCGATTTTTGCGATATTTGTCATGGGTGTTTTCAGCTAGCATGAGAAATCCTTGTTACTTTTGCGATGTTTGCGATATTTGCGGACATTTCGGGGCCCTTCTTGGCTTGTTTGCCCTCTAAGACTGGAATTTTGTTACATTTGTTATTTACGCGATATTTGTCACGGGTGTTTTTAGCCCGCAAGAAAAATTCTTGTTACTTTTGCGGTTTTTGCGATATTCGCGGACATTTCGGGGCCCTTCTTGGCTTCTTTGCTTTCTAAGTCTTGAATGTTGTTACATTTGTTATTTTTGCGATATTTGCGATATTTGTCATGGGTGATTTTAGCTAGGGAGAAAAATTTTTGTTACTTTTGCGATTTTTGCGATATTTGCGGACATTTCGGGGCCCTTCTTGGCTTTTTCGATTTCTAAGTCTCGATTCTTGTTACATTTGTTATTTTTGCTATATGTGTCATGTGTGTTTTTAGCTAGCGAGAAAAATCCTTGTTACTTTTGCGATTTTTGCGATATTTGCGGACATTTCGGGGCCCTTCTTGGCTTCTTTGCCTTCTAAGTCTGGAATTTTGTTACGTTTGTTATTTTTGCTATATTTGCGATATTTGTCACGGGTGTTTTTTGCTCGCAAGAAAAATTCTTTTTACTTTTGCGATTTTTGCGATATTTGCGGACATTTCGGGGCCCTTCTTGGCTTCTTTGCCTTCTAAGTCTTGAATTTTGTTAAATTTGTTATTTTTGCTTTATTTGCGATATTTGTCACGAGTGTTTTTAGCCCGCAAGAAAAATTCTTGTTACTTTTGCGATTTTTGCGATATTTGCGGACATTTCGGGGCCCTTCTTGGCTTCCTTGCCCTCTGAGTCTAGAATTTTGTTAAATTTGTTATTTTGCTTTATTTGCGATATTTGTCACGGGTGTTTTTAGCCCGCAAGAAAAATTCATGTTACTTTTGCGATTTTCGCGATATTTGCGGACATTTCGGGGCCGTTCTTGGTTTCTTCTTTTTCTAAGCGTAGAATTTTGTTAAATTTGTTATTTTTGCGAAGTGATTTTCTGACATAATTTTTTCTTAATTATTTCTTTTGCGTCAATTGCGAAAAAAATTTGCTAGCAAAGTTTTGATAACAAGATCGATCCTGGAAATATCTCGCACCCCCTCCTAAAAAAAAGCCTGGATCCGCCCCTGAGCCTTACCGTGGACTTACCGCAGTCTACAAGCAAGCTCCCCTGTGCTAGCGCATCAGAGTGCAAACTGCAAATAACAGTGGGAATGGAGTTCAAATTTGGACCAAACTTATATCTGGATACTGATACTTAGATTTGGCACCCCTTCCCCTTCAGGATCCTCTTCACACTTTATTTTTTTTTAAATTATTTATTTGTGGGCATTTATGGCTGATATATGCTTTTTGATTTCAGATTAGATCCTCGAAAAGGCGACGATAATTAAATCAACTCTGGCTTGCAATGACAAGTTTCATATTTATAGCAAGTAAACGTTTACATGTGTTATAAATCATTCCGAATTCTTAAAAATAAGCGCTCAGTGCTAAAAAAGGTAACCATCAAACTCGTTGCCAGGGTTCTCTCCTACTCGCCTCTACGGGGCAACGGACAAGTAGGAGAGAACCCTGGGAACAAGGTTGGGTAACCATCGGCCAAGTGCCTTGTAGCCTGCATAACAGTTGCTTTAATTTATGAGCCAAGCGAGGCGAACGCATCTTACGCGAAGCGCGAAGCGAGTGCGAAGCACAAGACGAGGGGAGTACCCTCTGAACGGGCTCTCTGTTAGTTCCCTCCCCTCGCGATTTTTTCAACCTTTCCACAAACAGAGAGCCTGTTCACAGGCTATAGACTACGAGTAGTTCCCCATTTTTCCTCAGGGATAGTAGAGCGAGCGAAACACGAGCGCGCGTGAAAATCACCCCACGCGAGAAAAGGCGACACGCGGCGGGGGGAGAGACTCCCCGCCGGGTGTCGCCTTTTCTCGCGTGGGGTGATTTTCACGCGCGCTAGCGTTTCACTCGCTCTACTATCCCTATAGGCATTCTTCAAATTCAAGAAAACTGAGCCGGCAAAAATTTTATACCGAACTCGCGTGTGTATTCACTGCTCATGACGCACAACCTCGTCCCCAGGGCTTTTCCCTTAAAAAATTAAGGGAAAAGCCCTGGGGACGAGGTTGCATGCCGCAGGCAAAAATGCAGACTGAAATCAACAACAACTAACGGATGGCGGCATTTTGGCCAATTGGAACAGCGCAAATCATCCGTATTGTTTCCTATCCAATCAGAAAAAAGTCCAGATTCTGGCTTTTTTACATGTGATCCGACAAAGAAATGTATCATGCCCTCTTCCCGTGAGAGACTTAGAGGGAAAATAGGGAGAGGGCATGATCTCAGGCTAGCTGAATTGAGAAAGCGCAAACACGAAAATAAAACTGGAGGAAACTGGGGAGAACAGGGGCGTCTCTCTTCTTCCCGCGCCGCCAACTTTTCACGTGCCTTCTTCTTTCGCGTCTTGGACCCCACTAGCTGAGAGCCTGGAACAGGCTAGTGTCCTTGGACACTAACTAAACTTTGACTGAGCAAATCTTACTTTTCTGGCACTGAGTCTTTCATTATTGAAGGTGACTTTGCCCTCGCAGTTATTTCCTGTGTTTTATGCTGTTATCTATTAGCCAGAAAGGTGACAATTTTTGAGTAATGTATTGTGTTTGATTGGTCCTTTTGACATCACCGCCGTCAGTCAATGCTTGTGAGCGTATGTGGGCGGAAGAGCCAGAACAATGCACCGGTTACAGACGCTTTATTTTTCTCCTCTCCGCGTCTCGCGCTTCGCGCAAAATGCCGCGTTCTCCTCGCTTGGCTCATAAGGCACCTATTATGCAGGCTAAACTGCATTGCTAAGTGAAAATCCTTAAATAAAAATGATCGAGACCAGGTTTTATGAGCCCGCGAGACTGAGTACCCCACCCAAACCCTTGCGAGTTAAAACGGTTGGACGCGAACCTGGTTGAGGTCATTGTTATCCAAGGTCTTTCTTTTTAAGTACCTACATTCTTACTGAGAATGCGCAGTGCAGTCGTTTGTAGCTCACATCAGTCAGCAGCTGTAACTCCGTGTCTAGCCTACGTGGAAGACCTACAATCTTGGACGGAATAAAATGGAACAGCAAACCCCCATCCCCCCAAATCAAGGATGAAGGCGTGCAAAAGCCAAAACGCGTACGTCATTTTCCCATCCTTGATTTGGGGGGGGGGGGGGGGAGGTGGGAGGAGATTGTAGGTTAGGCAGAAAGCAACAGAAAAAACGAAATCTTCTCTTTTCATGCAAGTCGTTGATTTTAAAAAAGCTTTCGATCGTATACCCCGATAGAAGCTATTCGACAAACTGAGAAAAGAAGGTATTCAAGGGCTTTTCAGTATTGATTTCTATGTACTCGAACGATAAATCGGCGGTCAAAATTGACAATAAATTAACCCAATCATTTCCTTGCCACTTCGAGGTAGAGCAAGGTTGCATGTCATCACCCGAGTTCACTCCGGTTCCCTGTCAAGGCTCTACATTTGTGACATGATACCACAACAAAATGTCATGCCGGCGCGAATCACCCCGGCGTGAGTTCACCCCGGTTGTTGTACCGGAGCGAGAATTTCACTCCGGTACGAAATCTCGCAACGGTATCATGTAAATGCGAAACGACCACCCATTTCGGTGTGACTGATCGGTCTGCCGGTAGACTGGAACGGGTAGCGCATGCGTAATGTTTGCGATTTTGAATCGCACATGCATTTTATCAACATGAACGCGACACGAAATCAGAAAGTCATGCCGGTATGAAACTCGCGCGGGTGCGAGTTTTCTCATGTAAACGCCTCTTAATAAGTGATCTACCTAAACTACTGAATTCTATAGCGAGTTCAGCGGACATAACTCTAGGAGAAATTTCTATAAATTGTCTCTTGTATGCTGACGACCTAGTGATCTTTTCTAAATCTGCAAAAGGCCTGCAAACTATTTTGAATAAACTGGAACCTTTCTGTAATTATGCTGATTTACATGTCAACTTAAGGTTGATTTCCACTGACGCGTTTTTGGCCTACGCACGTTACCGGAAGTAGATTTTAATCACGTAAGTAAAATAGAGGAAAGATGGAAAATGTTGAGATTAAACCCAAAGATGAGCGAGGTTTTACTTTTACACCTACGTACAACCTTTCATACATTGCCTCTATTCATTATTTCCGAACGCAAATTTTACGCACGAAAGCACGTAAAAATTAGGCGACAGTGGAGATCAACCCTTAGATAAAACAAAAGTTATGATTTTCAACAACTGTGGCAAATCCTTAAACAGCTATTCGTTTAGATCTGGCGCAAACAAATTAGAAAACGTCAAATCGTACAAATACCTCGGACTTATATTGAGCCCATACGAAAATTCTCATCTGGCTAGACATGACAGGAACTGAAAAATGTTTCACCAAGAGTCATAATGGGACTTGGCTCTTATGGCTCCTTGTTTCACTCAAAGCTCTGTATAAATTAAGAAAAGAGATGAGAGGCCACTTTAGAGAAAATATTAAATTAGCGACAAAATTATTTGTCACACTTATATTCCCCATACTACTCTATGGAAGCGAAACATGGGGCATTGACTGTAACGGAAAAATGAATAAAGATCCCGCAGAACTAGTGCAGGACAAATTCTTAAAATGGCTCCGGGTGTTAATAATATATAATAAATACTGTAATAATAATGCGTGCAGGGCGGAGACGAGAATATAGAACTGCAACAATGGATGAGTGAAATGAATAATGACATTAGAAGACTGATGCTGACCAAAATAACAAAATGAGGATTTACCGAAAATTCAAAACAATAGAAATTAAAAATGTGAGGATTACCCTCGCCAGGTGACCAATTACCCCCACAGAATAACTTCAACAAAATCGTGATTAAGCAATCACAAGCTCGCCATAGAAAGGACCCGATACTTGAGACCTCATAAAAAAACCTGAAGAAACAATATGTCCAATTTGTAAACTAGAAATGGAGGACAAATATCACTTTTTAACTGTATGCTCCACTTACCAGGAAAAAAAGAAACGTTCTATCCGATAACCTGAAAAATAAACATCTTATAAAGAGTGAACAAAGTGTCACCATATGACTCGTGATTCATGTGTTTTTTTAATAAATCCTTTTAACGAGAAGCCTGAAACCCAAAAATTGAAAGCGAAGCATGTTTTCGAATGCTTTAAAATAAGGTGAATGGAGAAGGAATTTGAAGACAAAAAGTAGATCAAATATGAGGCCCCATTAGGGGGGTCTGAGTATCCCGTATCCCATTAATTTTTGGCCAAAATATCCCTTATCCCATTAATTCTTGTAGTTCGTATCCCTATAATGCCAGTTACCCTGATGACGGCTTTGAGCGTGATATGTCTGGGTACCTGATAACGAAAAATACATTTTCCTGGGGCGTTCCGTATTTCAAATAGAAATTACGTACAAAAAGACATCATGATTATCGATGGTATGTTCTTATGTAACATTCTGTAAAGAATTGCTAAAGGACTGAGGTGACTTCAAAGCAATGAGTCACTACAAAGCACAATGCTATACTTATGTGATGGGCAATTAATCCTTAATTGCCCTCGGGCCCTTGTGATTACATATACAAATCAGTATGCCAAATACAGTTACCTAGAATCAGTTTTAGATCCACACACGAACAAGAAGGACTACAGGATTTCTGAACACGAAACTGTTTACCTGACAAGCCGCCTTATACTCGAGAACGTTGGTATGTATAGATTTCTTTAGTATTTATTTCACAGATATTTGATGTCTTGCAATGTCGGAGTAATCGGAGCTTAGGAGAGTGCGTTCGATATGTGTTAGTCGTATAGGTGCGTTCAGGTAGCAGTTGAGGGGGAAGGGTGGATGGTTCTTGCGATACTGCAGTGAGATAAATATGATTATGGGATATTTTGAACGTAAGGGTTGCGTACAGCGAAACCTCTATTTAAACTGTTTATCTTTTTCTGAAAGGTTTTGAAGGCTTAACCCAGCTAGCCAGTTATTGTTTAAGCAAACAGTTGACAACGTTTTAGATGTAATCATCAATTTTATTTATTGTGAATTCCACATGTAGACAATTGCCTGACAATTACTGAAATTTACTTTAAAATAAAACCGTTACTAGCAAGTCTTCTTAAATTGTGTTGATATTAAAGACCCGACCATATTTTTTGTGGTGAACGCCGGGCGCAATGGATTGTCATTGTGCTTAAACACTGGTTCACTTTCGACACCTCAATTTCACGCGTTTCAAGGAAACCATTAAAGCCTTCAGTGGAACGTGTGTGCGGCTCAAGTCATGAATAACTTTTCCTGTAATTTGGTCGAGTGTGTTGATTTCAGTGACATTTGTGTAAAGCGTCTAAAAATATATATTTTATTGCTGAACGTCTCCGAAACTGTTGTATAATTCCCACGAAAATTACGGATCTCGCAAAAATTTGAAACACTGACCTGAACGTCGGAAAATTCGAGTCAAATTTTCAACATTACTGATCATGGCGCTATCAAAAAGCACTGCTGTAAAAAGCCCAAAACCTGACAATTTAAAAAGATGAATTAATTAGTCGAAGGTAAGGTAAACCGAGCGCCAGGGACACGTTCTGTACCTTGTAAACATGCCGCACTAACATGATAAAATCACAAGAAATGTGCGAATGCTAGAGTAATTGTGCATTTAAGTTAAACTGTCCGACACTACCAAGGAGACCACAGGATTAGTTTAAAGAGTATTTTTCCAACTGAGCGAGCTTTCAGGTAAACACTATCCACGGATGACCGTTGCAGGGATACGAAAGCAGTTTTGGAAGTTATCTAAAGTTTTAAGGCATATACTACACTGATACTACCCAGAGAACTACGAGAATGATGAAAACAATGTTAATAAAGTGGAATTATAGTTAGGAAGCCCGAAAAATTCCTGCATTAAATATTTTGCTGAACTTGACGACGGCCGACACGTTTACAAGCATTCCTACTTTTCCTATCTTACTGACCAATAAAAACGTCGCATTAATTTAATTTGCTCACAGTTTGCAAACATTAACAAAGGACTGTACGTCATGGAGTTTCTAACATAAAATGCAGCACTGCATGTTGCTTATATCTCTTTCTTGTTTAGTGCCGGACTCCTCTAATAAGTATGCCGGATTAAAGCATTTTTTACAAGTTAACTGAAGTTTTCAGGTATAGTGTACACTAGATACACTACAACAGGATTGATTAATACCTTTTTGCAAGCCAATCGTAGTTTTCAGGTGTACACTACCAAGGAGACCTAATAAATTAAGCCAGCATAGCAACAGCTCAAAAAAATGCTGACTACCTACTGCTACCCAAGTAAAGCAAAATAAGTTAGTGCGTGGTGGTATTAATAATTAAATAACAGCTCAATGAAGAACTGACTACCCAAGTAGGCCAGAATTAGTTAACAAGAGTTGAGGTAAATATTCACAGCATAATATTTTTTTAACATTATATTATTATGTTAAGCATGCACTGAGTTTATAAATTAGTACTCTTGGCTTGTCTGATGTTTTGACTTTGTTCTTGATTACTGATGTCTCTGATCAGGGCACCGAACAACCACATAAGCTCACGTATTTCTTGTCAGAAACAATGAAGCGCTGGGTTTCATGAGTCGCCTTGGTCAATAGAAAAAAGCAAGTGCCATGACATGGCAAGGGGACAGTAAATCACATCGTTAAATCGGGATATTGTTGAAAACGAACTCCCCATAAAACCATTTGGCGGAAAGGCAAATGAAAATACCGTTCTATCGGGCTATCTCGGATACGGTTAATAATTCATTTGTATGTACTCTTTGCCAGTGGGAAAATGAATCACAATTGCAACAAGAACCGAAACATAACTATGGCAAGCCAAATGTAGCAGTATTCAATTCATTTAATTTTATTTGTAGTTTTGTATTACGTGTTCAACTATGCGTTTAATATTCGACTTATATTCAACATTCATCGCGTTATTCAATATTCAACTTCGCATTCAGCATTCAACTATTCATTTTATATTCAATTCCTTATTCACCCATTCAATTATCTATTCAACAATTTCAACCATTTATTCAACATTCAACTTTAATTTGTAAAACTTTCAACCATTCATTCAACATTCAACTGTTTTGAGCCTTCACTAATTCTGGTCAGTGACACAGATCATTGCTTGCGTGGCGGCGGCTAGAATGCGGGCTACGAAAATAGAAGCTTATGAAGATGACGCAAGGCTCCACTTTGATGTGGAGTCTGACTTTCCAAGGTTTCTTGACTCGGTTCTTCAAAGAACTGAACAGATTTCCCAGACGAAAGTGGATGAGGAAATTGTGGAGCAGCATATTGTCATTGTCGATCAAACGGTGCGTTTGCTTCGTACACCCCGAGACAGCGGTTCGAATAGTAACGCCTATGACAAAGAACCTTAGATAATCTCTCATCAGCGTTCAGTGATGTCTTATCAGCCCTGCAGCAGTGTTTAGCCAGGGCAGCCGTTTCTCTTACCACAATTGTATGGATATGACCCAGAGGGCCCCTCTCCTTCAGAAGAAGATAACAACATTGTTGTCGAAGCAATTTCGTTAGATAAAAGGCTTTCAATAGAGTGCTATGTGTCGCATGTTGTTGACCCTCTAACCCAGTCCACTCAACTGGGTATCGATCTTTATACTAAAACCCTAGACCTGGTCAGGGATAGAACGGAATGATAGTTAGATCTCCCTGGAACAGAAAATTACTACCCCGCCTACCCGGACATGATGTGAGGAGGACAGGCTCTTATGTAAAAGTGATCAGGATGCTTGTGGGGGAAATTACAACCACACCTCTCTAAAAAAGACCAATGTGGGCGTTATTGTTTATTGTTTCTCTCATGCAAGAACATTTTCTTTGACCTTTTTTGAAATGTTAAACTCTTTTTCAGCTAAATAAGGGTTTTAGGTTGTTTATTTTCTTCAAAGTACTGGATCTGCATAATTATAAGCGATTTTCTTATTGTCCGTGAATGTGACGGTTTCCTGCAATGTTCTGTCACTCTAGGCCCAGCTCGTTAGCGTTTTTAGCAGGATGTTAAATTCTCACGGATAGTGATTTTCAGATCCAATGATCCAAATCTCGAAGAATGGATTGCAGCTTAAACAGAAGCTGCATCAACAACGGAGAATTGCGATGTGATGAAAATATCGTTTTTTATAATGATTTCTCTTAAAGCAATGAAACTTCAGCTTGTTTTTCTGAGGATAATGTGATTCGTTGGACATTTCTTCACGTGCCGGTACACATGATCAGAGTTGAAGACTTCCAGTCTGATTGGCGTATAAATGTAATCCGATAAAAAGCTCAAACGTCAATAGGGACGGTAAAAAGCACTGCTCCGTGCCAGAGGTTTTTTCTCGCGGCTTCGCCGCTCGTTTGTCTTGCCATACATAACCTTATGTCCTTCCACAGTTTGTGCTGTGTATATAAGCTGCATTCAAGTATCACACTACGGGGGCGGGGGTAGAGTATATATATATATATATTTTTTAAATGGGCATTATTTTTTCCTATCCCCCATATCATACAGAATTTATTTAAACATCCCCCTCTTAATCAAAGAAAAAAAATTACAACCTCAACCTGCCGTCTTGATTAGAAAAATAAAATACCGGCGATGTAAGGCGCCGCCAATAGTGCAGAGATGTACTTATTATAAAGAACTAAAATTTGAGTATTTCTGTTGAATCGCGTGACGCTCGCGGAAGATCTACTAGGATGCCTAGTTCTTCACTAAATGAAAAGATGATTAAAAAATGTCGTGTTGTGTTATTTGTCCAGAGTTACTGAGATATAATCGACCACCGGTGGGTCCATGTTTACTCACCCGAGGCCTCTCGCCTCTCACAGGTACAAGTTACTGAGTAACAATCGTTTTTGGAAAAAAAGAAACAGCAAATTCTGTACAATTTATTAAAACTTATATCTAATACAGTGTAAGTTTTTAAGTACGAAAGTTGCCAAAAATAATCTCCTTTAGTTTCTATGGCATGAAATGGAGAGTGAAAAAAATGTGTTTTTTTAATCTTTTAATAATAATAAATACTTTATTTACACTGCAAAAAAATAGATCATCTGAGTATAAAATAAACAGCTGGTAAAGACCTATCATACAGTAAAAAAATATTTCAAGATTAAAAAAAAAATAGTACATAGTAAAAAAGCGGCAAGACTAATATTTATTTATTTAGTGTTAAAAAATTAAAATGAATCAATCTACAACCTACATTCAAGACTAATATTTATTTATTTAGTGTTAAAAAGTTAAAATGAATTAATCTACAATCTACATTTATGATGTGTTTTGTCTTGTTCTTGCAAATACTTAAATGTCTTTCTTTTAAAAGATCCTAATGTTAAGCCATCAACCCGTAATTCATTAAGTAACTCGTTCCAATCCTCCGCTCCTGTCAATTTAAAGGTAGACTGGCTAATAGTGGATTTTACTTCAGACATATGAATTTCTCCTCTATCTCCTAAGATCCTACCACGGCATTCGGATATCAAGGTCATGTAATTATGAAGTTGCGTAGGACAAAGCATTGTTAAGAAATTTGAACACTAGCTGAAGACGCATAAATCCACGCCTACTAGATAGTGTTGAAAGTCCTAGTTTGTCTCTCATCGTTTGCGAACAAGTGAGGTGATTTGCCCTTAAGATAGTCCTCATAGCCTTGTTTTGTAATCATTCTAAAATCAGAGTCCTTCTTGGGGCAAGGTCCCCATAAAATGCAACCGTAAGCTAAAATAGGTAAAATTGGCGCTTTCTAAATCTTCAAAAGGGTAGTTGGATCCAGAAAGAACGAAATCCTATTCAGCAACTTAAGTTTGGGATAGACTCTGAAGGCGACATAAGATATGTAACTGTTCCAGGATAACGATTCGTTTACTATCACACAGAGGTACTTAAAGGATCTCTTCTGCTCTAGAAGCGAATTACCGTGAGATATACGTGATCTCTGGCAGTTTTGTCTGCCCTGTGTGATGCAATAACCATTGTCACCGTCTTTTTCGTGTTACAAATAAGACCATTGTTAGAGAACCACTGGTTAATGCTTTTGAGATCCTCGTTAATTATGTACTCGGCCTCGCCAACGTCTTTGAAACTAAAATGAATCTCGATATTGTCTGCAAATAGCGCAACATCAAAATTGTGACATGCTTTAGATACGTTGTTTATATGAATATTAAACAAAGTTGGACCCAGGACCGACCCTTGCGGGACTCCAAACGGGAGATGTCGAAGCTCAGAACCGGAGTCACTACATACAACAAATTGAGATCTACCTAAAAGCTATTAACCCACTGAAGAGCGTTCCCTTTAATACCATAAGATTCAAGTTTGGCAAGCAGTATATCATGCTTGATGACACCAAACGCTTTTCTCAAGTCTAGAAAAACGCAAACAGACTTTAGACCATCATCGATAGCAAACTTCCAAGAGTCTACTACTTTGAGCAATGCCACTGTCTTTGAAGAAAACTTGGATTAGGCGAATTGATGCTGTTCTATGAGGTGCTGTTTGTAATAGACCGAAATTTGAATTCATCTGTCATCTCCAGATTTACTTAGGGTATTGACCTTTATACCTCTGCCAAATTTCGTGTATTTAACACTGATTTGAACAATTCCGCATGTTTTCTGCACCATTTTCCTGTACTATATGAAGTTATAGTTGTCCAGTCAGTATAAAATTCGGAGAGTAAGGCCCGTTTCAAACGTCGTGCTACTGAACTCAATTCGACTTTAGCACGGCAGTAGCGCGACGTTTGAAACCAATTCGTGCTACTGCCGTGTAGGACGGCAAGGCTTGCTGTGCTACACGGCAGTAGCTCGACTTGGTTTCAAACGTCGTGCTACCGCCGTGCCGAACTCAATTCATAAATTATAAATGCATTAGAATACATTTAAAAGTTTGCTAGACCGTTTCTTTTGTTTTTGTGTTTTGTTTTCGGCAACAGCCGTTCTATTTGACTGAATAAAATTCGACGTCTGAAACCACGTCGTGCTAGTGACGTGCTGCAGTCGAGCTACAGTCGAGCCAGCTTAGCACGGCAGTAACACGACGTTTGAAACAGGCCTCACATATAAAAACTGTACTATAAAGAACTTATTTTGACATGAATTTTTAACAATAACAAGAGAAAAGTATTTTAAAAATTACAGTTCAGAAGTTTCTTAGTTGTTGTTGAAATTCAAGAGGTGTTAAAAGCTTCTTGTCGAAAACTGTGATCGGTTAAACTTTTCCATATATTAATTGATGATGTGTTCGCAAATCGAGCGTCCTAATTAACATACAGTACGTGGTCAAAAGTAGGAATTACAACAACAGATGTTTATTTAGCAGACTATTTAATTTACGAGATATCTCGCTCTTTTCTATTTAAATATATTTCATTATTTTACGTAGAGAATACTGACTGATACGAATTCGGTTGAGGGTACGAGAAAATAACTCTAAAAATTATCAAAAATAAAGAAGGTAGTCCTCTTCTGGGAAATATCGATAAAAGGTGAGGTTGAGATAAAAAAAATGTCAAATTTTGTCATTCTTATTGTAAATAAGACTTTGTTCTTTTTGGGAAACTTAAATAAAACATATTTGTATTACTGTGGAGGCGTACTACACCAGTCTCGCACCGAATTCACGGCAAGAGGAGGTTTATGTTGATGACTATTTTAAACGTCGAACTTGTAGACGAAAGCGTACGTCTAAACAACTAATAAATGAGTCTTCATGATACCCAACATGACATCCTGATAAAATATCCCTTAGTTAACTTATCATACAGTGACCACTTAAGCATCCCCTTAATTTTAAGCATAAATCAAACTGGGTAAGAGCAAACTACCCTCCCCGCAGACGTCCCGTGGGGTTCGTTCATCACACATTCAGAAATGAATGCGTGACGAACGAACCCCAAAGGACGTCTGCGGGGAGGCTAGAGCAAACTAGATCAAAGCTAAAATCTCCCATTGCTTGCATTTTTATTGTTTAACAGAAAGAAGGCAATTATTAAACCGTTTGACTAAATTTGCTTGCAGCAAATAACCATGAGCATCATTAATAGCCGACTACGTATGTTCCTTTTAAAAATGAGACGTCTCTTCACCTGGAGTTATTTCGTTCGTGTGGGTCTCGCGGCAGCATTTTTACTGGGCATAGTACATCTTGTCGCCGTTCTCAGTAATTCAAGCCAAGATCTTTTAAGACAATTCGAGTCTACTGCGATTCAAGAAAGGATCCAAACTGGCCATCCAATGACAAGTCCCCCTACTATTGGTAGGCATTAGTTAGTAGCCTGCGAATACAGCCGTCTCTCCTCGACGGGAGGAGAGACGGGGGGGGGGGGGGTACTTCCTTGCAAGAGGCTAATAAGAGGCTAATGTGGATGTGCCGCTGGATGGGGTCGCATTTTCACTACTGGATTGACTATAATGGGGTCGCATTTTCAATAGAGGCACTAGAATGGGGTCACACATTTTCGGATTTCTTGGGGTAAGACAGTTTTTCATATTTACGGTCAGCAAACGTACCAGAATGTTTGTACTGCAGATGAAAAGTAAAGAGTTCGTCATTCAATCTAAAAAAAATGGGTCAATTCATAAAAGTAGAAAGTGACTAAGTTGGGATCGAGAAAATTACATATTTGCCTAAAAGTGACTAAGATGGGGTCTATAATTGGCCACCGAATAGACTATAATGGGGTAGGGGCTCTGAGAGGCAGCAGCACATACCCAGCAAAAATTATCCCAAGTCCCCCCCCCCCCCCCTTCCCGAGGCGCGAAACGTCTTTAGCGAGTGGCAAGTAGCGAGGAAAGTCGGCTGTATGCCCATGCGCAGGTTTGTTAGTTAACACGTCTTGCCATGAATTACTGGAGGTATATAAATCGAGCATCAAAAACACTTTAAACATTGCATAAAGTTTTCATTAGAGCAGTTTTCGTATGACCTTAAAATATGGTTTCGGTAAGTGTTCGTTATTTGTTTTATTAGCCAATGGATGAAAAGATCAAAACATGGACTCTTCGTTTTCCCACCAAACAAAACCCTACCATGGAGAAGGCATTGTTCGATTGGCCAGTCGTGTTGCAGTATGACGTCAAAGCGAAGTATCAATTGATTTCTAGAAAGTTCTCGGGCATGGAGTTTTTTCACCCGAGCGTTCGCTTAACCAACCAAAACACGTCCAGGCACGTTTGTGTCAAGTCGATAAACCAATCAAATATCGTTCTATTTCCGTTCGTTTGTTGTTTCTGTTTTGTTCGCGCGTTTTCATTTTAAGGTCAAACGAAAATCGCTCTATTCGGTGTCATTGGCTAAACTATACGAAATGGGGTAAAATAGCCAACGGCAAGAGACAATAATTGGACAGAGAGGGAAAACCCGGTCTATTGAGCCCTTGGGATAAGTGAAGTCACAAAGCTATTTTTAGACCAATTAAACGCTTCAGTTAATGAAAAGTTCGCATCCGGAGAGGTACGCAAACGTTTTTTCAGTTTTGTCAAGAGAGTATTCAACAGTCGCCAGAACAATATTCTGCATGTTTTGTTTTGAGGCAGTCGGGCGCGCACTTGATGACGTTTCAAACAATCAATAACGCTGCGCCCTATTATATAAGCCCGAAACTCAGACAAACTAAAATTAACTTTAGCGAATTCCTCATTTTGTCTGACTTTTGTCATTAAAATATAATGTTTATCTGTCTTTTGTCATTAAAATGAGAAAAATGAAAAACTTAGACAAACATTGCAAATTAGTCACTTTGACGTCATTCGCGCGCTACGCTATTAAAATTTGCGTACGTCCCAGGAATCAAACCTCTCCGAAAAATACCTTTTCTTTGTGAAATTCTACCACATAACCCGGCCAACACCCTAATATTCACTCTCTAACCCATTATTCTCCGATCTCTTGCCAGCAGTTATTTACCTACTAAACACAAATAAGTCTGACCACAAGAATAACAGGATTCAGTGAAATATGCGGTTCTCGTGATAAGAATACTTGTAACTACATAGTGATGTTAAAAGCCTATGCCTTGTTCTTTTCAGATCAAAACATTTGTTTGACAGCAATTGAACCTCGATCCTTTTGTCCAGCGAAAGAAATTATGTCCAGTTCCAGAGTAACAAGGCTGGGAACATATCCAAGAAAGAAACGTGAGTAAAACTAAGATCACGTCCCTGATAATTGTATACCCACAGGAATTTCATTTGCTTTCAGATGTACAATGTAGACATTCTTTGAGTCTTAACACCAAAGTATCTTATTACTCAGGAATCATGTCGTAAGTAGGTGGAATAATATCGTCAGGAAGGGTATTGTCCTGAATATTAGGACTGTTGTTGACAGTGACTGACGTTTTATCAACCTATGCCGATGACGTCATCATAAGTCAAAGTTTTTATATATCCCCAGCCTCGTTCCCAGTCGTCCTCGGCGATTTCGGATGTGACCTCACCTGTCAAGCCTCCTCTGGTCGCTCGGATAGCGTGCGTGACCGGCCTGGGTACGAGGCTGATATATCTGCTGTGCTTCGTCAGTGGACGGTATTCTATTCAATGGTACTCCAGTCATAATTGACGTGATTGGTCAATATAACATTGCATCATACAGTTAAGCGTTTTCTGGACCCTTCCACTTCCCTTTCGATTTCCTTCCCTCCCCTCCCCTCCCTTCCCTCGTCTTAATGCTCTAAAATAAGATTTCTGTACCTCGCTTGTTTTGCAAATGATCGAAAAGAAGATTGCATAGCCAAAAGTAGCCTTTTCTAGGCTCCGAGATAGTTGGGTCCACGAAATACACTCTCGCGTCATCCCCACTATCTGATGAAGTTCTGGAACAGGCTAAGCCAAAAGAAAAAGCCATGTTTAATTTACATAATAATGCCATTTTGTTTTTAGGGTTCCTTTCAATTGGAATCGCCTCAATTACAAGACCTTCCAATACAAACTATCTGCTTAACACCACTAAGAGTCTGATGGACAACTTGAGCGAAATGGATGAAGAAGAGACCTATATTGTAATATTCCTTGCTGATCTTCACGAGCCGTCAAGATCAACCAGAGCCGCAGAACTTTCAAGAACCTTCGGCAAATATATTGACAAGGGACTGCTGACTGTAATAGTAGCATATCCGGAATATTACCCACCGCTTGACAACATCAAACCACGATATGGTGACTCAAGTGAAAGACGGTTTTGGCGCGCCAAGCAAAACGTGGACACAGCGTTCGTGATGTGTTACTGCAAGGACGCATCACAGTTTTACATTCAGCTTGAAGACGACGTGATACCTTCGCCAAGCTTCTTTCCTAAACTTAAAGCTTCATTAACGGAAAACGACGAGGCATTTCTGGTACTTCACGTCGCCACGAAAGGAACCGTCGCAAAACTCTATCATTCCAAAGACCTTAGCAACGCAGCCTCCTTTTTCTTCCTCATGTATGACGAAATGCCTGCGGACTGGTTGCTGAGTCATTTTCGAGCGATAAGGGAGGCAGCTAAAATGCGAAAATGGCCTTTGGCGGCATCACTTTTCCAGCATACAGGCATTCTTTCTTCTCTTGCAGAAAAGAAACCGAAAGGCCCTGGACACGAGGAGCCATTTTTTGATCTGTACGATCAAAAGTTCCGAGGCTTAAATCCTCCTGCAAACGTAACCTCGCCTCTGTCCTCTCACGAAACCGTGGGTAAAGGAAGCCCACAACAAGCTTATGAAAAGGGTAGTGGTTATTTCTGGGGGACGGCTCCTAGTAAATATGATTATGTTATAATAAAATTCAAAGAGTCAACCGCTGTCCAGAAAGTGTTCGTGGACACTGGCTCTCTCTTAGGACCGAAAGATATCTTGAAATCTGGTGTTTTGCAGGCCAGCCTTGAGTCAGTCGATCAAGAGAAATTTGTTCGTGACAGCGGCGATCATGGGTGTGGAAATTTTGAAACTCGTGGATCTTTTAACCAAGGAAAAGTTACAGTTACTTTCAATAATTCTAAAAAGCTTACTTGCCTGCGAATCTTAGCAACGGAGAACCAAGCTGAACCACTCTTCCTTCGCGAAATTGATGTATGGGCATAAACTTTAGATGTGGTTTGTTTCAGTTGTAGAGCCGGAATAGACCACGTTCGATATATTAAAATTCTAACCGGACTCCGAGGCTTTTTGGTCATTTTTCTATACTTGATGTGGTTTTCTTTGTGCTCAAGTCTTTTCTGGGAATTGAGTGAGACTGGGTCTGTGTGGTGTCGAATTGTACTATGAGGGTGGTACAGGGGGGTTCTCTCGCACGGTTCACGAACAGAAAAAACAGCGAATCACGGATCACGGCTATCAAAATTTCATTTTCCCGAATCACGAAAATAAACAAGTAAGGTACTCGTTTTAATAACCTTCTCTTACGGTAGAAAGAGTGTTTGAAGAAAGCAAAATCGTTAAAGGCTAAGTAAAGGCTGCTTTTAAGGTAAAATAGCATCGCCCGTGTTTGAAGCTGTATTTTACCTGAAGTATCTAAAATTTACTTGTCTTGAAATATTTCTAGGTTAACTTTGTACTACCATCGTCATCCTGACATAGTCGCCGTATTCTCTTGTTCTTCTTTTAACCTTGATTACTTATTTTACTTTGATTACTTACTTTGATTACTTATTTTTCTATAGGTTAAAACCTATAGAAAAGTCGGCCCGTGTCTTTCAGAACGGTCCTTGATGTCCTTTAATGAGAAGTACCGTAAATAAATTTCTACCTTGTAATGAAGATGTATTTCCTGATAGTAGCGGCCTCTCCTCGTCCCATTGCTCTTGTGTATTTATCGCAAAGGCCTTACTGCCATCTTTTCCCTTTTCGAGACGACAAAATTTAAGTTCAACACAGGAGCCGAGGCCACGTTTCTCAGCCTCTGCCTTTAATCCGGCAAATTCCGTGAACTTTTTAGTAAACGCTGCCAAAGATGAATGTTCATCTGCATCTGGAAAGCGAACCCGTTCCTTTCCAAGAAAATTAAGCGAGCCGACAGACTTTGGGTCAACGTAAAATACAATACATTCGACCCTCATCGTACTATACGTACTCGTCCCCTCCATGTCTCGGATGTTTCGATGTTTTGGATCACTGTCCTTTGACCTCCAGTGACATAGGAGACCATAGGCATAGGAATAGACATCTGATCCATGATAGGCATGTAAAGCACGTGAATTTGCACAATGGATTACTTCAATTAAAGCGAAGTCTGTTACTTGTCACATTTGATATTTTCAGTCTTAAAATAAGTCTTCCGGAGCACTCGCATCTCAGAGTGGTGAAATCACGGATATCGGTTAATAATTCAAGTTCTTCACGGGTCACGCAAAACCTTCAGATCACGGATCACGAAGAATAATTTATTAAATTCACGTTTCACGGAAAATAAAATCAGCCAATCACGCATCACGGGAATACCCCTGCACGACCCTCTACTATGGGACTAGCTGTTTTTGTGACACTAGCGTCTCTTTCATTGACTATCACAAGTATCGTTAACAAACTCGTCCGGCCGAATCAAATAAGCCTTTGTAAGTCATTTATATTTCCAGCATTATTTCTTTTCCAAGCCCGTACTTTATATCATCTGCCCACAAGAGAAAATGTTTCATACAACGTATTTATACGCTAAGTTAAGTCACTGACACCAAAGTAATTTCCACGTTCGCTCAGCTATTTGCCACGTCAAAAACGAGAAGGAAAGTTGGGCGAGTTAGTAGCCAAATTCGTTGTATAGCGCTGCCCGTTTGCAGACTTCGAATAGGTTTTTCTGTTCCGTCAATCATTTGAGTGGGGGCGGGGTTAATGCAAATCACAATGCAACGTACTCGCCCAGCTTGGCCCGCAAAAACAAAACTGAGAATGACTCTAGACTGCTCAAGAACAGGGGAGGAAATTGCGAAGATGAGTGGACTTTTTGTCTAGGGCAGGAGGCAGACCCTGCTTTATTCTTGCAAGAGACAAGAATAAGAAAGATCAGAAAAATCCTCGAAGAAAACTAGTCGGCTATAGACCATGTCACGGTTTTCGACGCCATCTTGCCGAGTAGGCAAACCCGTGAGAAATTACAGTGATTGTATGAGAATCTAATGTCGAATAATTTCCGTAGAACGGCTGTTCTGAAAAAAAAAAAAAAGATTTGTAAACTAAAGCTTTACTCCTAAGGATTCTCCTGAAAAAATTTGAGGGCGTTACATGCACTAGAAGACCTAGAACCACTTTTTAAATTTTTTTATACATTCGTCTGTAAGAAAGTCTCGGGAAAATTACAGACTAAAATATGAAAAATCGAAAGCAAGCCTCTCGGGAAATTCAAGCACAGGTACGCCCCCCAATTTTTTTACGACAATCCTTTACTTTGTAGCTTTAGTTTAGCTTAGTTTACAACTGATACTTTTTTCAGAACAGCCGTTTTACGGAAACTATTCGACATTAGATTCTCATACAAACACTGTAATTTCTCACGCGTTTGCCTAATCGTCAAGATGGCGTCGAAAACCGTGACAAGGTTTATTGCCCGGAACAGGACGATCACAGGCAACGAACCTTGAAACACAGAAACAAACAAAATGGATCGAAATGCACCAATCACAAATAAACATGTGTTTTCTAAGAGGTCCGCTAAGATGAAAACCCAAAATTCCTTTGAAGTCTGCAAAACGCGCAGCGCGATACAACGAATTTGGCTATAACGATAACGAGTTAACTCACGCAAAAACTTCTGGTACTGTTACTAGGGACAGGGAAAAAAACATTGGTAGTCTCTAGACTAGAGCCTAAATAAGATGAGAAATATTTCAAGACAAATAAATTTTAATTCTTCAAGTAAAATAAAGCTTCACACACAACCTATCTTTTTTACTTCAGGTCTACTTAAGCCTATTGTCCCACGCAACATAAGTAAGGTTGATTGACACGCTTCGCCTTTTTCAAAGCTTAGAAACCGCAAGTTCGTTAAGTCGGTTTTAAGGACGGTTTCAAGTCACTTGAAACTTTCTTGAATCGTTTCAACTTTCCGACTTTAATGAGATGCAAAGTAAAGTTACTTGAGATTTTAGTTAAGTAAAACTTAGCATCTCTTAAGTCTTACATAACAGCCGAGTGTAAAGACAACCATTGATCAATGGCTGATCGGCGCGTCCCAAGCAACGATTCTAGATACAATGGGCCATTTTCACAATGACGACATTTGATCACTACTAGAGTGGAATTTGCCTAGTCCCTATACGGCGTCTTTCCAAGCCCTCTCGGTCAATGCATTTTTCGGTGACGTATCCGAGACGAACGGCCGGGAGACGCCTAGACAATCTCGGAGTGCGCATGCGTGAGCGTTTTTGAAAAGTTCCCACGTTCAACTGAAATAATCTATAAATAACTTTGCGCGTGAATATCCTTCGCTTTTAAAGATTGGCACTAACTTGGTTTCTGTTATCAAAGAACAAAAATATTACTTTGAATCGGAAAGAATACTATTGTATAACGTGGAGTACTTAATTTCTCTTGTAGTTCATTTTCAAATGAACCATTAAAATGATATTTCTTTATTGATAAAAGAATTTGAAATAGTAGTTTGTTGACATTCTACCAAATTTAGATCAACAGCCTGTCCGATTAGTTTGATAAGCTTCCAAATCCAAAAATTAAATGACATAAAATATTTCGAAGTGAAATGATAACGAGAAATTTATAGGCGCAAGCGAAAACAGAGAAACGAAAGAGCGCTTTTCATATCCAAGAATAAATATAAACTTGTTTCTTTAGCTCACCTTCCGATTGTTGATCAAATAATTTTTTTTGCGACGCTGTTTTGCTTAGCCTTCAATAGTTTTTGAGATGAAATAAAGTTCAAATTAGTTTAATGAGGTAAATGAAAAAGAAAGGCCAAAGGACTTTCAACAACGAAATCGTGCATAGAATAAAAATGCTCGGTTTAACTTTATCCTCTGTACTCTCCATGGCTGGTGGAAATCTTTCATCAGCGGGGAAAAGTTATTGATAGCTCGCCCCCTTCCAAAAGCTCCGCCCCTAGTGAGACAAAATGTCTCACTTCTCCGAGTTTGTCTAGGCCTCAAAAACTTTCTCGGACCACGTGACCCGAAACGCATCGGCCGCGCATAATAATGAAGCCTAGGGACTAGGCAAGAGTGGAATCTCGATTTAACGAAGTGCCAAGGGACCGGGGAAATTTGTTCGTTACAGCCTGTTCCAAGCGTTCAGATAGTGGAGAGCGGTGCGAAGTAAAGAAAGCGATGAAAAGTAGAGGGGGTCTCCTCCTCCCTCGCTTTTATTTTTTCGCGCTCCTTTTTACTTTGCACCGCTCCCCACTATCTGAACGCCTGGGACAGGGTATGTTCGTTACATCGAGGGTTCGTTATATCGAACACCTTGATTTAACGAATTTTCGAAAAATAAAAAAAACAACCAGAATGTTCGTTATATCGAGGTATGGCTAATAACTAGAAATACGTGTATCGCAGAACCTTGCCAAAGTCGGGGTGGGGGAGGCCCATAAAATGTTCAGTTGGAAGGGGGCAGAGAAATAGAGTAAATTCTGTAGCTTAGGAGGGCAGGTTTCAACACTGGTTCTAATATTGGAATGTGAGATGTACTTAATCTCATTTTGGTTGGAGTAAATTTGAACCCAGTGCTCTGTCAGTAAAAAGGATTTTCTGGGATTTAAATGGAGTTGGTGTTGTTAAGGAAGGGTAGCCAATGTTTACGAAACCCAGCATTCCCGGATCTGAACAATTACTGTAATAACATTTGTTCTTGTCTCAGTACTGAGCTGTATGTACCTACGGCACTATAGCAACTCAAGAACAGGCAAACAAAACTGCTTAAAACTACTGTACACAAAAATTTTATCCTTGTTGGCCTGTTTGGTTTTCATCTTTTATCACATGTTGACATTTATTCGTTATATCGAGGTATATTTTACATTTGCGCTTCTGGATTGTGTTCGTTATAACAAGGATTTCGTTAAATCGAGGTTCTGTTTCATACATTTTACTGTAATTTTGGCCGGGCCGAAGAAAATCGTTCGTTATACCGAGGACTTCGTTATATAGAGGTTCGTTAAATCGAGGTTCCAACCAGAATTCATATGACATTTGCATTTCTAAAGTGGAGAATGTAAGCGACACCGGCCTGTACTATACGAGCTAGACTGAAGGGCATTCCTCGGTAAACCGCAGATGGTATGTGCAAAGAGGAAAGGGAAAAAAGACACTCATCTTTAATTGTAGCATAAACACGTTGATTCTCTCCCTTTGATTCAATTTAGATATGAACAATCCTGGCAGAGTTACTGATACTAAAAGCCTACTAACATTTTAAGAAATATCCACGGCTAATTTCGCTCTCAGCTTCACCTATTACTCTTTATAGAAATAAAATTTCTTTCTTTCCTGGAAAGTTAGCCAGTAACAACTCCATGGCCTCTGATTGGATGAAGTAAATTTCCAACCAATCAGAAGCACTAACCAGATCTTGTTAGTGACACGTCATCAGTATGGAATTTCTGAGCGCGTTCCTCAGACGTCATTTCGTGAAGAAACCAGTGGTGGGTCACTATTTATCAGTACTTTTTAAAAGCGGAATTTCATGCACGTGATTCTAAAACACCATTTGCAATGTAGTTCTTGGGGACTGTTATACGAGATAGATATAAATATAATACATTAAATTATAGCCGTGTAATATAAAACATTCTTTTCTGGCTAACTCGATTCCACGTCGTTGCATGTTTGATTGCTGGATTAAGTTTGTTTAGTTTCCCTTCGATTCACTCGAAGGCGAGTTTCATTAAGTCTCTTTTATGAGCTCTGATTCCTTCTCCCTATCCGCACCGAGTTCGAAACTGCGTCGGCTCAGTTTCTCGAGAATTTATGTGGACGTGATTGAAGGGGAGGAAGCACGCAAATGAATTCTTTCAAACGTCTCATGCTGCCAGACTCGTCAGTTGGCTCAGGTCGCAGAATCTTTGACAAATGTTGGTCACCGCTCAGATTGTAGGAGACGGAAACCAAGTGTTTAGGTGAAGCAAAAGATACCTTGTTGTTTAAAGAAAATCCTTGATTTCCTCGCAGCTTTGTATATAGAATTAAATCACTGTCCACTCCCCATTTTTTCTCTACTTCAGTTCCCGCAATTTTTGTTAAGGGACTAGTGGAAAGTCTACAGAGCTGTGTGGTCTGAACTTTTCGCTTGGCCTGGCTCTGTAGGAACATCGCTCTTTCTTGGTCAAAGAATTTTTCCCGCTCTGCTTTTGCTTTATCTATCAGGAAAGACTGTTTTCTTAACAGTGCTTCTGCACTGGCATTTCTTTTAAGTAGATACCTTGCACCATTCTTGGACAGAGCAAGTTCCGGCAAAGCACTCTGAATGGGCATGATAGTAAACCTTCACAGCGGGTAAAAACGGACTATGATTACTGCACATAGAAAATCACTGACTAAATTAGTTTGTTAAGGTCGTTAAGTGGTTTAAGTTACGTCTGTAACATATTAAATACGTCAACAGTTGGAAGAACTTCCTACTGCATTACAAACAGGAACAGGAAGCACTAAAAATAAATTGCTCGATACTGAATTCCTCACAAGTTGTCCGGATTAAATCTACTCTTTTAACCCCTGGGTTCAAATCCTTAACAATGCTACCGCACATTTTATTTTCAATGATTTTATAAAAGGTGACGAATGTTACTAAATAGTGGAGTGCCATGGCTTCTTTAGTTAGCACAAAACAATTTACAGAAAAAGCGAAACTTGTTTCATAATATAGACTGTACACTCACAAACAAAAAATACCTTAGAAAAAGAAAGAGCCAGTTGACATGACTCCAGGCGAGGTAAACGCACGTCCAAACAAATACGTAAAAAAAAATGAAAATCACAAAGCAACTAGAGGGTTTTCAGGGAAAATTACATTAACCAACCCATCATTTTTTAGATTCCAGTTGAACAAAACCTAGAGAGGCTGGCGGGAAACAATCTTTTTCCTATCCTTACTATTAAACATAGAGACGTTCTAAGAAATTCAGCAGAAAAGTTATGTTAATCTCAAAACATGTATCCGACGTATCCTTCCTAATTTTTCCAAGTCTCGCTATTATCTTAAGGTCATCAGTCATGGAAAATTTAAAAATGTGTACGACATTATTCCGGGATTGAGAACGTGAAAGCGCGGCGAAAACCGTTTACAGAGCCTGTTTACAAGGAGGAAAAGTAACTGAGATCCCCGCGAAAAGAGTAGTCTCGTGAGTAGAATATTACCCTTGATCCCTGCTCCGATTTGAAAATGACAAATCTTCGAGTAGTCAAGCGCTACGAGTCGCTTTGATCATAGGTGACGTAAAACTGAATGCGGTAAGAATTCAAGTGTTCACCAACCTGGTGTAGAAATGACCCACTTCCCTTCAAAAAAGAAATGTTCCTACAGTACACCAGTGTGTACTTTCAAACATCTTAGAGGAGAGGGCACGAGGATGTTATTTTATCGCGCTGAACCAAATATGTAAAGTTCGTTGATTGATATCAAGATATATTATCGGAAAAACCATTCGTCAATTTGTCACTGTCATTGGTATGCGGGCGTATCAAGTACCTCACTTTCCGATGCGATGGAAGCACTATATAAGAGACCTTTAGCATCAGGTTTTTCATGGAAAACTGCAAACCGCAAACCTTAGAATGTCACGTGACCACGGTCTCGCGGTCGCGTTTGCAGTTTGCAGTTCACGTTTGAACGGCAGCAAGGGCGTCCAGCGGTAAGTGACTTACGGCACGGTTTTTTGCCACAAAAACTAAAATTGTGCCTCACGTTAAAAGGCACGAAGTAGCTTCCTTTATCCGTCTGCGATGTGCTTGTTAGATTATTGAACTCGAATAAATGAATGATCATTGTTTTTTGGGCGATAAAATAGATGCACTTTGACTTCGACAAAAAACAACATGGCAGCACCAAACAATGAACGCCTTGCTAAAATTTGAAATCCCGGCAACGTGAAAATGCAAAACTGCAGTTTACGGTTTGCGTTTTTCCATGTTAAACTTAATGCTATAGGAACTCTATTGTGACGTCATCAGCCCCACGTAGCGCAAACAAAAACAGCCGTGACTTCCTGTCTTGGTTTTCTGTAAAGTTCTGAATAAACGGTTCAACCCAAAATCATATTCTTAAATACAAGCAAAGTTGCCGATTTTTTAAACCAAATCCGACCTTTTGGGAAGCTATTTCATTTAAAAAAAGTGTTACTAAGTGATATCGTTATCTCTAAACTGTGCGATATGAGAAATGAAGAAAAGTAAACAAAACATTTCCGTGATCGTTTTATTAAGTGTAAGCAATTCATCCCACAATTCTTAATTCGTCATGGCAATCAACCCATGAATTTTGACCTAGTTTAACCAACTGAATGCATCTGAACCAGCTACATATCAGTTATCTCTTAATCATTACTGGAAGTAACATGACCAAACACTGGTGTGATGAAGTCATCTAAAAACGATTCAACAACGAAAGTAAAGTCAACAAAAGACTTCCGTAAGATGATACATGTACTTGCTTCTAAACCCACGTTACATTTAAACTTTTCATCAGTGTGTGTTGCGTAAAACTGAGTGACGTGGATATCACAAAAATGGTTCTTTGGAATCGGCAAAGTTATGGAAACTTGTTACTTGATTGTTGAAGTATGTCCTTGCTTCACGTTACCATTCAGCGAATATCAATTATTACCCTTTGAAAGCTACCCTCGCTTAAACCGAAATCAAGATTTACATGAAGGCTACCATAGAATGTTATCGTACTGAAACTCAATGTTTTTTGGGGGGAGGCGCGTGAGTTATCTTCTCCCTCTGAAATTGAGGTGGAGCAGTTAGTTCTTACACTGTAGCTTTCTCGTGAATCTCCATGTGTCACGCCGTTCAACCACACCTAGTCCTAGAATCTTTCATTTCCTTCAAAAAGTTTATGGAATTGGCTAAATCGGAGGAAGTACACAGCTTAATGACCTGAAACGTCCCGAGGTGTGAGGCATCTCAATCCCTTGCTCACTGCCCTGATTCGTGGAGTTGGAAAAAGTAGAGTGCCGCGATGAAGCCACTGATACTTTTTTGTTGAACAAAACTCCTGGTCTTCTTCGCTGCCTTGCGTACGAGGTATCACTCTTTATCTCCCAATCACTCTTGCCTTTATTGGATCTTGAAATCTTTTTTAATGTGACGCTTGTTCTTCCATTCAGCTGTGTTGCCTGAATCAGTTCTCGGTTTCTACACTCGCGATGTATAAGCAGTTCTCTTTCTCTCCGAAACGCTTTTTCCTGCTTTGTTTTTGCTTTTTCTATCAGAAAAGACTCTTTTCTAAACAGTGCTTTCTCGCCGGCATTTCTTGTTAGTAAATATTTAGCACACTTCTTTGATAACGTGATTTCGGGGAAACCGTTGTAAGCGGACATATTAAAAACTTACTAAACTTAAGCAGCGGAAAACGGTTTACCCAAGGACAACTATTCTTTTGCCGCGTTCCTTTTCTCACAAGTGCAGCTAAACCGTTCTTATATATACATAAACAAGGCGCTGATTTTGAATAAGCAAATATATAAGCCAAATTTGTTTGTTTTTTAGTCCACCTACGTAAGCAAAGCGAGTGCGTAACAAGGCGGGTCAACTAACACAAATAATCCCTCGCTTTTCATAAATACTGTAGTCATCTATTTTTAACCGGACTATGTAGCAGAATTGCTTCATTGGAACCCGAAACAGTAAACTCAAGGATTACAGTTGACTTCTTTTGATCTTTGCGTGTCACTTTTGATAAACGAACAATGGCGACTATAATCTCTAAATTACTGAAGTACAAAACATCTTTTAAGAGGCTGTAATCTGCCCGTGTCATGCATGCAACACGTTCCGCTGGCTTGGATGAAGCGGAGGGCTTCCACTGAAGTTAAAACTGCAGCTGCAGCTCCAGGCTGACAGAAAACATCAGAGTAATTGAAAGTAATTAACCAAAGAAACCAATAAAAACGACTGAGAAATGTTAAATGAGTCTGCGGCAGTGTGGGTGCAGTGTGGCCGGGCGGTTAAGGCGCCGGACTTGTACTCGAAGGCCCCTAGTCCCGCCATAACCGCTAACGGGATTGTTCACGGTAGTCTCGAGTTCAAATCCTCGGCCACGCTTGTAAATAGCCAGCTGGTTTGCCTCCGGCCAGTTGGGATTCTTAACCCTGCTATGTTGGATTTTATTATTATGAATTTCATGTGTTTGCTCGGCCCCGCTGGCATTAGTGCTATTAATACTACCGAGGGTAAACAACAGAATTTTCTTTTTCTTTCTTTCTGAAAAGTGCATGAATGAGCGTAGAACAAACTAAGAGAATTGGAATAACGTGTGTTGCGCGTCCCTAGCTTAAAGTCATTACCAACGTAGTTGCTCTTTTAAAACGAACCGAACAAACCGAGGGCAAAAGTCCCAATGAACTAGGGCATTTGTTTACCAGTAATGCAATTTTTCCTAGAAAATAAGGAATGTTTCAGTCTGCTTTTACTTTTTTTCTGGAACACTTCTGTTTGGAAGGTGGGCAGCCTGAATAGTGATACATTTGCATAAACTTGACATGCACCCATGACATGCACCTATCCCACAGCCTTCGATTAGCAAGTCGACCTGTTGCGTGCCTCGTTATTTATGACAGCTGCATTAGACTACATTAGACTATTTTGGCTTTAAACGAGTTATCCAGGGAACGGTTCTGATAATATTATTAGTAATATATAGATGAGCGATTTTTTAGTGGTTCCGGCGTGGATTTAGTCCGCGAAAAGACGGCTTTCTGAAGATTGGAGGTGTTCAATTTGATAACGCCAATGTCCTCTTTTATTTCTCGGTACTTTGTGTTCTCACAAAAGGTGTATTTTTGAGAGCATGCCCCGCTTACACTTTCTATGGACCCTTTAGTGTCTATAAAGTAACGGGTTTTGACTTGTACTGTTCTGTCAAACAGACCGAGAACATGAGGTATCAAAGTAAAAGTAAACTACCGTAAAATTCCGAAAATAAGCCTCTCCATGTATAAGCCCCTCCAAATATAAGCCCCCCAGACCGGTAACGCAAAAAACCCTCCGTTAAATCGCCCCTCCAAATAAAAGCCCCCCGGGGGCTTGTCCTCGGAAAATTGCCCTCAAATTACAAAGTAAAACAAAGCAAAAAGGGTAAATTTAGTTCCAACTATAGGGCTAGCCCAATCGATTTCGAAACGCAAATTTCCCTCCGTAGATAATCCCCTCCAAACATAAACCCCGGGGCTTATTTTCGCAATTTTACGGTATCGGCTGATGAAAATCGTAGTCGAGGATAACTTATGCTACAGTCAGGTACCAATATAAACAGACCTTGTACGTCGCCTTGGTAGCCACGGGTCTCCGCCAGACCCGGTCGGACAGGGTCATGGGATAGACGAACCCGTACGTTTTTTTTTTTTTTTTTTTTGCTTTTAGCTAAGTGCGCGACTCTAAAGCCGGCAATACGTTTCTTGCATGTCATTACTGAGCCAAGGAACAAAGCCACAGCTTAGCATGTGTCTTCATACGTGACAGCCTTTCTCCGTAATTAAACAATTCTCTCATATTCATATGTATTGGGTTGAATGTGACTTCGCCTACAGACAATGATTTTGAGAGTTACGGTCCGTTAAAATAATTTTTGCAGTCACCGATCCAGGCATTTACAAACGTATATATTAAGTGAATCGTTTACGATTTCGAATTAAATACTTCAAAAGTTGAAAGAACAAATATTTTACTTTACCATGCCAGGTTTTCGCAATAAAACACCCTTTCGTCAGCTGTTTCGTTGCTGATCCTAGCACTCGGGACTGGTAGAAGGGGTTGAACATTTTATATGATCAACGTGCATGGTTGTATAACAGAAAAAAAATGGGAAAACTTGTAATAAAGTCGCAGTTTAATGATTTTTCACGACAATTTTAAGACCTTTCAAAATAGTTGAATGGGGCCCTGATTGTTTAAAAGTTGGATAGTGCTATCCACCGAATAAAAATCTATCGAGTGGATAACGCAAATGGTTTCCCTGATACTCATCCGGTTGATAGCGCTAACCAGAGTTTGAACAATCAGGCGCAGGTGAATAGTCTGGCTTTCACATTACTGTTGCTAATGGACATACTCCTCTAGTGTGTATAATATTATCTCATTAATTTTCCGCCGAATTTGTGCGCAAATATCTGCACTCTCGTAAGTTCTCATGGTCTTTAATAACACTTGTTTCTTCATTACCCTCGTTCTGCCCAGCTTGAGACAGCTCCTCTTTCCACAGCTTAATCTCACTGCTTTTCTTCAATGTTTTCGTGCCCGCAACATTTATATCGGGAAGAGAAACTGACAAAACATTATCACTCAATCTACTTTTGAGTTCTGCGGGCATTTTGCCCCTGGAGCGAGTTCCCGAGGGCTGTTGATCCGACAAGGAGACGGTGGAATGTGTAGGTGAAACTGTCGCGGGTTTGCCAGTTGGGGTCACAGATCGACGATCCGAGGCCGAGAATGTTTTGCTTCTAGAAATCGTGACCCTGCTACGAGGAGGTGACAACTGATCAGGTAGTGAATTCGTAGAGTTCGAGACAGGTGCGTCTCTTAGTAAATGATTGCTTACAGATAAAAGGTTACCATCGGAAAATGTTTTACCGTATGATGTAAAGGCTCTGGTGCGAGGAGGAGACGAGTGCTCAGGCGTAGGAGAACTTGAAAGTTGTGCATCTTTTTGTATTAAATGGTTGCTAGCAGACAGATGGTTACCATGTGAAAATGTTTTACCGCTTGATGCTGCGACCCTAGTGCGAGGAGGCGACGACTGTTCAGGCAAAGGAGTTTTAGAACTCGGGACAGGTGCATCTCTCGTTAAATGGCTGCTGGCAGATGCATGTTTAGCATCTGAAAATGGTTTCCCACTTGATAATGTGACTCTAGTGCGAGGAGGCGACGACTGTTCCGGTAAAACTAACTTAGAAGCAGACAACATTTCTTTTCGTCTTGACTTGGGAGACAACTGTACCGCCAAATCCGACTGCCGCTGCATTAATTGCTCTCTTTGCTTAAGAAATATCTTTTCTTCGAAATTCCTTTCCTTCTGGATCATTTTTTCTTCCTTCTTTAGCGTTGCTGAGTCGACTGCATTTCGAAAAAGTAAAGTTTTTGCGTTGTTTTTTGATAGCAAAAGGTCTTCATTGCTTGGTTTCATTTTGACTTGTCAACGATGATGGGGCTGATTGAATTATACGGCTACTGTAGTTAACCAAAACACGCAATTATATTTAGCGTCTTACTATACGCAAATAATACGTGCTTTGTGACGAAAAATGTCCAAGAAAATGACAAACAATGGCTTAAGGCTATAACACCTCCACGTCACCAGTGCATTGAAAATTGTCACGGAATGCCTGGGAGTTCGGAATAACGGCACGTGCCTTGCTTCCCATGCGAACACTAAATCTTCAAAACGGAAATACTACGATGTTGACTGCGATTAACAGCTCCAAAACACGAATCGATCCGTATTTTAATCACACTGTCGTGTTCGAATTTTACTACGTAACTGCCAAAGACCCCGATTTTGACTAGGAATTTAAATTCTCGATTTCCCAATTCAAGCACCCTTAATTTAAGGAATATAAGAGATAATCTCCTTTTTGTGCTAGAATGGACAAGAAACTTCCATTGCAAAATCCAGCAGTCATTTCTCGAGGTTCAATCCCACTTTCGCACTTCTTAATTTTCGTGATTAAAGTGGTTTCCGGCAATTCACATTTCCGAAATCAACACACCAGTTCAGTTCTTAGTCATGTAAATCCAAGTGCGTAGTTTTTCACTTTACCGAGCAGAAGATTTATGACGCAACGAAATCGACCCATCAAGAATACCCCACAAAATGACTGTTTGACCCTTAAAATGCCAAAGAAAATAGCCTGAATGGGCTTTTCAACATAATTTTCATTCTGTAAGACATTTTAAAAGACTCACGCACCTGTCGCACGGGCGAAAGTGCCGCTCATATCGATCTTTGTTATAATAAACCTTACGTAACAGCGCTAAGCTGTTTCACACAGGTACAGAATGACTTAGAACTGACTGCAATACGTGCGAAAAGGACCAGCAAAGGTAAAACCACGATAAAACGGAACCCTTCAAAGCAAACACAAACAGAAACAAACAAGATAACACAAATCAGCAGCTTAATATTGATCATGATTTCAATTCACTTAGCCTAGATTAACATAAATTACGAGTCACTTAGGCGTAATAACTTCAAAAATTTACCATTTAATTGTCAATTTTTTCTTAACTCATTTTTTTCTTTCATTTTTTGGTTTGTCCTTTTTTAATGTATCGGTTGAATTAGTTTGTTTGTGCAGTTTACGCACTCTGTGGGATATAGCCTCTCGCCGGCGCAGGCGTTTTTAGAAGAGTCGTGGAAGGAGGCTATGTTGGAGATAGATCTCGGCAGAACTGCACGGAACAAATGAGCTCGTTCACTGCTGCGTTGCTAGGATTACATCCAAAATCATGATTTCAAGGCCTTCAAGTTCAAGTTCCGTCATATTTGTTTCGTAAGCTCTTGCCTTTAAGACCCACCTAATGCGAGCACTTAAAGTTATATAACAGATGAGAGACAGCATCTCCTCTCTGAAGTGACGTTCAGTCCCGCCGTGCGCGTGGTATCCGACCGCCCATCCTGTGTATTTTACTATCGTTACGTCCACTCCTGACGCAGACTGAAGTAGAGACTTTGTGGCCGAGTAGTTAGCACCTCGATATAATTATGCAGTAACTGTAGATGTTTTGGCCCAGGTTCAAGCCTTGCGATTGCTTTGATTCCTGAGACAAGAACCTTGGTAGCGGCAACACACTGCTGGGGGAGAACCCTACGATGGCCCAGCATCCCATCCGCGACACAGGGAGGGGGAGAATACTCCAAGACGCCTCTTGTCTTGTCCTATGCTACAGAAACCGGGTTAAGCTCCGCTCGAGTGGGCCGCTCCTTGGCTCATGCGCGCCTAATTACCCCTATACTTGAATTAGAAACCTGCTCGAGTTCGTTTGCTCGCAAACTGAGCGACTCACTCACCACCAACAAAAGCGAAAAAAACGAAATGTAAACAGGTGTACGTGAAAATGCACTGCCTATCCGCCATGTTCGTTTTCCCAACAATACGATTATTCTTCCTGTGTTGTTTCTAACGCACTTTTAATATTCGAAACCTCTATTGCATGACCGCTAACGTGAGTAAATATATCTCACGCATCAAGTTGTTGGACTGGATTTTTCCACCTTTAATTATTCGTCCCTTGACCCTGTGTGGCATGTGATCAGCCCATAATCGGTCATCAAAAACCATCAAAGCCGGCTAAGAGCAGCATTTTTTAATACATACGTGATATGTCATGGTGATGACTTAAAAAGAGAGGACATTACTTAAAACGAGAGAGCAAGCAAAACCGAATGAACCAGAAAATTTGTCACGTATGCACGCTAATAGGATACTTAGCCTTTTTCCAGTTTAAGAAGAGAAAAGAAAATATAACTATGAAATAAAAGACTTTTTTATTACTGACCACACTGAATGACGTTTTAACCGAAGAGAAGAGCAGGCGGTATCATGTTCAATTTCACGGTCATCGAGTTTGGGCGTGGGTTCATTCATCTTCTTGTCAGTTCTTTTCAAAAATCACGAAGCTTTATATCGCCGGTAAAAGCTACAGAAAAAGGCAGGTGTTAGTAAAACCCAATCGCCTGAATCTTACAGCAAAGCTCCTCCGTATAATATGATTAAGGCGATAAAGGTTTGGATATCTCTTTGGGTTTGAAAAGGATGATGAGTCAGCAAGGAGTCAAAGGAGCTTGACTCTAGCAAGTGGAAAGTAGTAAGCACACGTTAAGTCCAAACCAAAAAAAAAAGGCTAACATTTCTTCTAACTGCTGATTATCACAAACACTCTTAACTATAAAATTTTTACTGTCTAGTTGGAAAAACGCTAAAAGGGCAGGATAAAAACAACTAGCTCAGTTTCCTTGTTCCCTGAGCCCGTCACAATAACACGTCATACGCAATGAAGCACAATCTTGAATACACTTAATATAATTTTAGTTTGACCTGTTTTGTTAAAGTTGTTTTTTGTTTATTTTTTGTTTTCTTTGTTTTCTTTTATTAGCATAAGTACTCTATAACTTTGAGGAAAATAAAAAGTTACATTAACTAAGATCCATTTGGAGCCTGGTCTCTCTGTCTCTCCGAAAGCTTGTGACAAACGACACGATCGTAACTCAAGCGTGACAAAAACGCTGTGGTTGCGATAATGACCAAAAACAAGGACATTCAAGGGCTTATTACAATAGAACAAGCACGTATGCAAGCGGATATATCGGTGAATTTTACAAACCTCGGCTAAGATCATTGTCACAGAATTTACTACTCGATTTCCTATGTTATGGTACGTATTGACAAATAACATTGCAGAAAGGAAAGGTTCTGATCCTTGGAACGCAGTCTGCACGTTTCCTTTAACAAGGAAATAGATTCATCTCTTATGTGTGTGGTTGCTGATGTCAACAAACTCGTTGCGGTTTGAATCGGTGGAATATAACTGTATCACTCTTTACTTTCTTCGAGTGGTCAATCAGGTTAGCGCGGGCTTTCTGGAGCTTGCATCCTGATATACGGTTTTGTTTGACGCTATCTCCAAGTGCTAACGCAGCCGATTACGCTTTCGAAATGAAAAGAATAATAAAAAAACAATGAAAGCAATTAATGCAGCAATGAAGAGTTTTTTTTCTCTGTTCAACAGGCATTTTGACAAGATTAAGGGTCGGCGAATATACGAACACTATAAGTTCACTCTACAGTGTATTTTATCGGATTTTCCTGCCCACTGAGCGAGTTACATCCCTGCCAAGATTCACGTACAGACAAAGCAGCACTGAACGCAGAATGACATCACTCAGGGAATTACCTGGAGTATTTTTATCCACCACACGAGCCAGGTGGCTAGTCGCAAGAAATAACAGTGAAGATCAGCTATTGAAGGAAAAGGCTTGCATGATAGACCGAGTTAAAAGGAAAGAGGAGAGAGCCCTTCAAAAAGAAAAAATAGAGGTAATACAGTGTCAGAAACGAACAAACCAGACTCATACCCCGCTACGGTACTCAAGATTTGACCTTGAAAAAAAGTGTAAACGCAAGGACCTGCAAGAGTAACCATGAAGGATGGACTATCACAAATATATGTTCCACATAATGATTTTCCTTTGTGAAGTTAACTGCTGAAATACTCCCATTTATACCTCCCATTTCTCAGGACACTTGAGGATTAACTTTAGTCGCGGTTTTTCAAAGTTTCATACTCTTTCGTTTGTAGTAGTTTTGTATTATAACATTTGAGCACGGAGACGTACTTAGCTGTGTTTGTCACAAAGTTGTCATTTAGCGGGAGAACCTCTTCTCCTGCGAGTAATTCAGTGGCAAAACTAAACAAAGCGGACTAAAGCAGACGTGACACATTTGCTATAGCTGTATCGCGCTATTTGTATTTATGAAGGTCGACGATATTCAGTTGTTGTTCAGGCAGTATTTTTATTCAAAGAAATGAGGTGCTATAACAGGTGATACGTTTTATAACAAGACTACAAAGAAAATCAGTTATCTCTTTATTTGGTTTCTGAAAAAAACCTTCCCATGTTCGGTACGTCCTCAAGCTCGCACTTCCTCATCCCTTTTTCTCCTTTTTCTCTTTTCAGTTTCTTTTGCTTCGCTTGAGAGTAATTTTCAGGCTTACTGGACTCTTAAAACTGGTACGTCAGCCTCAGTCCGCTTAAAATCTCATTGCCACATTTTCGTTGGCTGAATATAGATATCCACTGACTTATTAAACGATCGCAACACGCTTTACCTTACAGATTTAGGTTTAAATATAAGATAAAAGAAAAACATCCCTGCCGAGAGGAAGTCTTCAATTTTGGGGAAGGGTTAAAATGTCTCAGGGAAGAGAAAGGTTGCTATCCAAGCATCACTCATCCCCTAGTTTCTTTCTTTAACTATTTGTGTTTCCAGGTCAGTCGAAAGTTGTTTAAAGGGCGGATAGCACTATCCGCGCCGGATAAATCATTATCCGCTGGATAGCGCAATTGGTTTTCCACTGGACAGTGATTTATCCGGTGGATAGTGCTATCTAGCTTTTGAAGAACTGGGGCCAGATCACCTTTATGTCCTTATCAGAAGCTCTGCCTCAATGTTATTGGGTGCCGGGGTGTCTAAGATCAAGGGTGCGTAGACAATGTTCTGTGTCTGTCGTTAAGACTGTAAAACAAGGCTGCAGCAGCTACTCTACTTCTAGTTTCCATCAGCTCCAAGTCATGCGCCCACTCTACGCTTCCCCAACGACTAATCTACAGTAAAATAACCACAACAGAATCGGGATAATTCGATAAACATAATCACGACTTGAGATAAAATATAAAAACAAATGCACAGGAAAAGTAAAGTACGACAAAACTTGCTCAAGCAACTGCGACCGTTTTACATGCAAAATCTTGAAAGCAGAAAAAAGGTGACAGTGAAAAAAAGATGTACCAAAGACAGGCTGGCGTCAAATATGGACGGGAGCGTGCGCAGAAAAACGGCTTCCTCGTTCATACTACTTCATGAGAAAATTCTGCAATTTGATTGGCTTAGAGCAGTGGTATTTCCGCTTAATTTGAAATACCTACAAGTGAAAATTACGAACCTTTTGTGGGTAGTAGTATAAACAAATAATAGCATGATTTGTACGAAATATTTGGCATAAATACCACTTGTGATATTTCAAAATTGTCTCAAATTTCACTCGCCTAGCGGCTCGTGAAATTGCGTAAAACAATTTCGAAATATCACTACAAATCATGCTATTACCTGTACAAATACATTGAAAACACTTTTTGGGCTTTCCAGAAAACTTTTGGATCTCTGGAAATGCATTCTAAGTGGCGCTATAAAATGTGTACCTATTCGGTCATCCTAGGGCAAATTGAGTCTTTACGAATTACAAAAGCTTGAGTATTATTTTCCCGAAAATTTTAGATCCTACCTAAAATTTTACGAAAGTAAAGATTTTTCTGATTCCTCTCTCCATCGCAATTTCGTACTCGAAATTACACTTTAGAAAATCTTAGGGAATTCATTAGATAAGCTCGAAAAAAGTACATGAATGGAACGGTCGTCTAGAACTTTTTAGCCTTCCTCAAGTCATAGAACAGATATTTTACAGAAAACAGTCGTTGGGCGCCCCTGAATTCTAGACACAATTCAACTCCAGTTACGCTGATAAGTACTGTCTTCACGCCTGGCTGGTGTACAAAGAGTAAGAGTATCCAAAAGTTCACTGTACTCTTAGAACGGCTGCCAACAGTAGAAAACCTGATCTATCGTCCTTCAAAAGAAGGCTTCTTTATTTCCTTACTAGTCAACCAAAAAAGCTGTACACTTTCTCTTATTTTCTACACCTACTGCAGTGTACGTATAGCAAATAAAGATTGAATTGAATCGAAATGAAGATCACGACGACATTTTCAGATCCATCGTGTTTGCGACCCCCAACTTGCAAGCTAAAGTGAAACGTGCAAGAGATCGCCGGCAAATTTGTATATGTGCCTCGAGTCATAATATCCTGTGTAAGCGGTCACCCTCTGTTAAGCGGTCACTTATCAAAGTCGCGGAAACCCTTAATTACTTCAGACCTGTATTAAGCGGTCGCGGTCACCTTTTGCGAGATTCCAACGAGTTATTTTCTATTGTCTCCAGCTCTATTTAACGGCAAGGAAGATGCCATGTACCATACAGTGCAACAGATACTAACACTGTGTATGGCGCTCAGTTTTCTTTTACGGTTTGTTTCTTTTCTTTGGCACAAGAAGAGATAGAAACATTTTGAGGTCAATTTGTCGTGGCACAAATATTTCGCTCTTCTTCATTATCTCAATTTTTTTTCAATAACCCTTTAAGTTGATCAAATCCGTATTAAAAGGCCAGTAAGCCTTTCCCCTAGGGTATCACAATACGTTTCTAGGAAACTGACGGACCTACCCCTCCCTAGTCTCCTTCGCAGCCGTTATTAGGGTCGTCACTCGTCACGCAACGCTCCTCCCCACTAGTGGGGAGGAGCGTTGCGTGACAAGTGACGACCCTAATAACGGCTGCGAAGGAGACTAACCCCTCCCCTAAGCCAACATTTTGTCCTAAGTGAGAAGTAAGTGTTAATGTTGGCTTAAGGGAGTGGTAGGTGGGCAGTTTCCCATAACCTTATAATGATCACCCACGGATCCCGCGGCCTTACTGTTCAGTGTAGTATAAATGTCTATTATAAGTACATGATATAATAGTTATTTCAAAACACCTACCTGAAACTCAAGCTCTAATCTTGAGAGGGAAACAGCTCTTTCCACATTGAGACAATTGTCAATAAGGGCCATAGCAAGGATGAAAGACTTCAGTGTTTCCACTGCAAATTCTAGCCCTGCATAGAAATTGTTTAAATAATTGATCATCTACTTCTGGTACTCTAGTTGCCATAATTGACTACTAATGTACACCTAATACAGTAAGGTTCAATGACTTCAATTCTAATTCTAATTGTGTAATCTGCAAAGGACATAGCTAATCACCGTATATGTGCAATAGCGCAGTTCAAAAGTTTAAAAATAAAACTACAACGCGTGACATTACAATTTTGGTCATAAACACCATTAACTTACACATATAGTGCTCGACCTTTTCTCCCTCTTCCCTTCCAATGTTGGCCGCGACATTCGACATAACGAGCTAATATACAATTGGGGAGGGAAAGGGGAGGGGGGGGGGGCAAACCGGGGCTACGCGACCCAGGTTAATAACCATCCCTGATTGTAGGTGCAAGATGAGTGTAAAAAGTGTCCGGGTTCAGTGTTATTCACGTAACTCATGACATGAAGGCCTTCTTAAAAAGCCTCCTCTGATTGCTTTTCAGTAATTTGGTTAGGTAACAAATTCCAGCCGGTAGGAAAGTGTGTTTATTAGTGTTTGCCTTTGTACTGACTTTAACAAATTTCTTGGCCTCGAGAAAACGTATTGCTCGGTTTGATTTGATTGGCTGAAAAAATATGACCGAATGAGCTGCCCTCCGTTGCCCCTTCCCCAGCCGTGAGCGATACCGCCAGCTAAGCAGGTTAGACTTAAAAAGTCGCGTTCCATTTACAACCGGAGTTTCTTGAAATTAAGCCTGTTCTAGGCGTTCAGATAGTAAAGCGCGGGGATCAGATGGTGGGGAGAGAGTTAAAACGTACGCGGGAAAAAAGAGGCGGAAAAACGAGGGAAGAATGGGGGCCATCCCCTGCTTTCCCTCTCTATTCTCCCCTCGTTTTTTTTCCCCTCCGTCAAATTTTCTCCCGCGGTCTACTATCTCAGCGCCTGAAACAGGCTACGGGAAATTTTCTGTAAAATGGTAAACAACTAGACTTTTATTATTGCCAAATTCCACTCAAACCGGAAACTACGTTAGTTTCCTGGAAAAGGCATGTCACAATAGAGTGGAAGAAGGGTCGCCGGGTGAGCGTAGTTCGGACGATGGTACAGAAATAATTCTGGAATTCCGAATGGAGCGAAAAAAGAGGAATTATTCGTCTGAGGATTTTCACCTCTTACAGAAATTTTTCCACCACGGTGAGCTGTACAGCGGCCGAAATTTCCGATCTTCCAATGCAAATAAATCAATCCTCAAACACTCAACCCAAACCGCTGAAAAGTAAAGAAAAGTAAGGAAATCACGTGACACTGACCAGCTAGAGACCACTTGTTCAGAGGTGAGAGATAATCTTTTAGTCTGTCAATAGCTTCATCTGGTACAGCTATCAGTAGACCAGTACTTGGTTTTATCGAAACACGGTATCTGTAAACCAAAAATAACAAAACGACTCTGAGTGATGCTACACAAGACGATTTACAGCGACGACTTTTTGGGCCACAACATTGCCTTGAAAGTTGATGCACTGTAACATAAATGTGCGGACAATTTTCTGCACAATTTTCCGCACAAAGTTTTTGAACAAGAGTCAATAACTTGCAACGTGCTAGCTCACGAATTCTGCCCAAGCTATATCATGTAAAGGGCCGACCATTTGACTTTTGAGGGGAAGAGGGGTATGGGTGATTTCAGTATAAATGTGTCCTGCAGACTGATTTCGAGGGAAAAAAATTCTTGCGAGGAAATACCTGGCGAAAAAAAAATTCCTAGAATGAAAGAAAAATATCTTTCATGGCGTATAAAGCTGGAAAAAAAATCTTACACTGTTGCATGTCAGGAAAATAATTCTATCACCAAAGGTTTATGAAAAAAAATTCTTACCCCAACCAAATCACCCATACCCTCCACCCTCCTCCCTCAAAAGTCAAATGGTCGGTCCCTAACATTCCTAATCATCAATTTTCTGCCCAACAACTTCCCAGACCCTCATCGCTACCTTTGTTGCGCTAAAAATCATCCACCGAAACGCGTTTGTTGCCAACGTTAAAAAACCGACGGTGTGTTACGCTTATAGCCTGAAGCGGCAGGCGTTAAATTTGGACGCGCGAAAGCGCGAGTGTTGCGCTGGAAATCATCGTTGAGATCGTCCCGTGGAACATTTCCTTTAAAAAGCAAGAGTATATACTATTCACAGGTAATAAAACTATGATGTGTAAAAAGAGCTTCTTTAAAATTTCACAAAAGATGATTACAAAACAAGGCTGGCCAACGTCATTAAAAGAAGAAGCCCAGTAAAATTTTCCAGTGCCAAAAAAAAAAATATTGCTGAATACGGTGCATGCTTCGTATGCTCTTTGACACATACCTCTCACCAAACCATTCAACAAGAGGTTTCCATTCTTTCATTTGCAGATCCACTAACTCCTTTGGCTCATCAGCGAAGAAACTGCAATAAAGTATCCCAGTTACGTAGCGTTATTAACAACAAAGGCAATAGCATCAGACCAAATGTGATGTGCTCCTTCAATGTCTAGGGGTATCGAACCAAGGTTTCCACCTTAACCCTTTAAGCCCCAATATCCACATACAAATTCTCCAAACTGATCTCCATACATTTCTTTGAAGAATTAGTTGAGAGAATTTGATAAAAGATCATGGAATTTTCTCTATGATGATCATTTTATAAATTCTCATAACTTTATTTCTTGACAGTGTATGGATATTGCTAGGAGAAAATTGTTGTTGGTCACTTTTGGGACTTACAGGGTTAATACATTGAAAACGGCACTTTTAAGGTTTTCCAGAGTACTTTTAAATCTCTAGAAATGCACTCTGAGCGACCGGTGCTATAAAATTTTTATCAGTATGGTCATCCTACTGAGGGCAACTTGAGCCTTTTCGACATTACACTAAGGGCTTCAGTATTATTTTCCCGAAAATTTTAGATGCAATTCAAAGTTTTACGAAAGTAAGGATTTTTCTGATTAATCTCTCCATCGCAGATTGAAATACACCGCTCACATTTTAGAGTCTTCACAGCTAATAAAACCACAGCTTAACTGAGTCAGATGGCCCATAACATCAAAACTTCGTTGACCAATCAGATCAATGACAGGAGTTTCCTAACATCAACTGACCACACACAATGCAATTTGAAAAAATGTAACACAGAGCTTACATACCATACAGTATCAGAATTGAGATACTCCAAAATTTGCAAGATCTGCTCATCAGGTGCTTTTGTTTGTGGATTGTCAATCACAGTGTTGCTAAGAGATGTCTGAGTAAGAGAAGAAATATAATTCAAGGCTGTACTCTAAAAAAATGGAGGGGAGCCTGATGCTATGAACCCATCAAGAAGCCAAAGAAACAAACCCAAGTGCATAAGAAAGTTGCTGGGACAGGGTGCGACTGGGCACTGCTAGAGTACAGCCCTGCAAATTTTTAAATCATTTTTTAAATCATTGTCATTTTTGGTCAGTTCATCAAGATTGGGCTGCATAACAAAGCATGAAAGGTGCATGACATTTGACATGAATCTTTTTACATTATAGTGGTAGTTTTCAGGGCAATGAGAAAACTGGATTTTTGGAGGTACTATTATGACCCTGTCTAATAAAAGGGCATCATCTCTAATGTCTTTCATTTTGAGGGTAAAAACCAGGTAGCCGTGGGATTACTCAAGATTACTTGTATAAACTACCCTGGATAGGGAAGAATAATCAAGGATTTCTCAGCTTTTTAGGTAATGAGTTTCACCAGCAGGGATTATAAGCACTGTAAACTTAAAAACTAATTTGGACTTCTTTCATGCTGCCCCCTCCCCCCCAAAAAAATGAACGTCTGAGTTTACCCCTGGGATTGCGATTGATTGTGACTAGATAAATCCATCTTAGGTTAAACCAGAATTTTCTGTGAATAACTAGGGTCTGGAAACAAAGGAAATTCTGAATCATTTAACTAGGATGGATGACCACCACTGTCCAATATTAATTTTTTGGTCAATGTTGTTGTTACCATACCAGATGCATGTTTTCAGGTTTTATAGTCTCCTTCTGTGAATTCCATTCAACAGCAACAGCCATTGCAAGTGGCTTGGTAGGAACAATCAATGGATTCCCTGCTGGAGTCTTCACTCTTTTGTTATCCACTGTGATCTGAAAGCCACCTTTGGTTACAACAGATTTAAAAGTTATTTTATTTTACCAAGGCATATTCACACTGAATTTTTATGCGATGCCATAATTTCTTACCCTCTGCTTCCTGAATTCCAGCGTTTTTATAAAATCTTTTCCTCACTGAAAAGAAAATAAAAGATAATACTAAGTGATTAAGTCAATCGATAGTGACCAATTAAGATGACAAGCTTTGGTGAGTCCACTACATACGTCACACAGTGAATTCAGTCAACAATCCCCAGCTTAAGCAACAGTGGTGACTTCTCACATGTAAGACAACTGAGATTTACAACTTTTATTCAGAGGGTGAGAAATTTTCATGCGCAATTTATCCTGCTGACTATGACCAGATCATGTGGTCCTAATGGCTCACTCAGTCCTATGCGTACCCATACCCCTGCCAGGAATTGGTCATTTTGTTTTGGAAAAGCTGCAAATGCCTGATGGTGGGGCTGGGCGATTCATATAAAAACCCCATGGTGGGGTTTAAACATAGGATGCAAATGCTCCACCCCAGGACACACCAAAATTGCATTTCCCTGTAAATAAGCTGCAAATACCATATTTGTGGTAAATCTGATTTAATCTGATCAAAACATGAGTTGCAAATCGCACCTAGCCACTAGTTATATTTATTGCGAAAAAGATCACATTCATATCTGATTAATATTAATGACAGAACTATAATTTATTAATATATTGAATGATAAACAAACTTCTGACGAGCTTAACATGAGTATTTTCCCATCACGATGGAACCGTTTCAGATCTTTCTTTTGACTGCTTGCGTGTACTTGAATACGCAAAAATATGGACTGTTTTGCAGTCTACTTAAGATCATACTACGCATGCAGAGTTTTCCAGGTCTTCTGCCTCACCCATTTACGCACAAAAAAAAGTGTCTTTTCCTTTGAACTCTTCAAATGATACATTGATTGCTTTCCTTCCACATGCATTACAAAATAATATTCCTTACAGAAATAATTATCTAGAGCTATCTAAATAGGTATTATTTTAAGTGGAAGATTGAAAAAGGAATGACGTTAGCCACTTCTAGAAGAATTGGCAAATGCCCCATCCCCAGGCAAACAGTGTTTCTGACAAATCCCACTGCCAGGACTGACATGATGACAAATGCCTGACAAATGCCCAGGGGGAGGGGGTTGGGCATGCTTGGAATGGACTGAGCCATAAGCTTGACCACATCTCCCTAATGTTACTGTCAAGCGTATCAGTATATCATTATTACAGCAACAGTATTTTTTTGCTGCAGCTCCTCTTAGGGAGGTTAATATGTCTGAATTTCAAAACCTGTTGTTTCACATACTCTATTGAGGAGAAACCATGTCACTGTCAGTACTTTTCTATTGTATTTGGGCTTTTTTCTGTTGCTGTTGCAGGTTTGACCTATCTTTGAGTTGTTCGTCGCCATTTCTGCTTTCCTATGGCACTGTTTCAAGAGGGGGATGGGGGGGGGGGGGGGGAATAAGGGTATACAAATCCACCAATCTGTTATGATTTATTAACGAAATCTGCTCTTCCATTTTTGCCCTGAATCCAAAATCCAGGCAAAAATATTTTAATTACATGCAAAGTCCAAAATCCGCGCCCAGGAAACAGATGAATCCGCCATCCCCTGCAATTGCAGGATCCGGAAACCCATTAAAATCTCGCTTTGAATGCGAAATCCCGGGCAAAATATTTTCAAAATCTGCCACTCCATTAGCCTATTCACCCCCCTATATCAAGGCTATGTCACTTGACAGAATGTTACCCTAACAGGGCCTGTGCTATTCATAAGCTTATCTTTCATACAAAAAAATGATAGAAATGACATGCTAAAATACCCCCAGAGTGCTTTCAGTGGGAGGGGACTGGAGGTCAGAGCCTAACGCTTTCCGTCCCTTCCCCTTACGTCTCTTGTTCCCTTCCCGCCCTATTCTCCCAGGCCCCACCTGCCTGTTCCCCTCCACTATGGGGCAGTGTAAAATGCAGACTACGGAATGACTTGTTGTCTCGTACTCATTTGCGTGGTGAAAACAAAGGTCCACAGTCTTCGTTTTACACTGACCACTCCACTATACAAGCAATCCTTTTCACAATTCCCCCAACTACCCAACGGAACATGATGGGCAAAAATCACAAAATCTATGCATAACAATAGTATTAGGATATAGAGAAACAGCCGAACTTTCACCAAGCCCTATAAAAAGCTTATCTTAATGTACAAAAGAATTGAAACATCCTGAAAATTCGCACCTCTAAATGAAGACAGACACCTCGCGATGCTTGGTGAGGCTGATGTGATATTACACCTTGGGTACAAAAATTGTCGATATAAGGCATTCCCAAGCAAGAATATTTGCCTAGCTGGTGGAAAAACGCGAGACCACCAAACTTTGTGGATCGACATTGCCTTTAGGGTGAGTGTAAATGAAATTCTGTAACATGTGCTCCTCCGTCCGCCATCTTGGTCTGGCTTTGTAACCTTGCCTTTTGAGGCTAAGGGGCTTCGGGCTGAGAAAAGTCGGTTTATGGCGCTTTTTCGAGCAAATATGGGTTGTTTACCATTTACCACAAATTCGCGGAAATTCTTGTTGGGATGTAAATAGTAAACGAATTTTTGGTTCGTCCCACTGGAAAATTCCCGTGACAAATGGAAGTTCTGAAAAGGTAGTCCCGTTTTCCCAGTTGGGACGTTCCGAATGGAAATTCGTTTACCATTCCCATACAAGTTTCTTGAGTTTCGTACTAGTTTTTTGTTGTAACTAGAATCCAGTCTAGCGCCGCGCGACAATCCGGAAATTTTAGGCAAATGGTAAAACGACACGTATCGTAATTCCCAACCAAAATTTCCCGGAATTTTTTTTATAAATGGTAAACAACCATGGTAAATTTCCCGCTGTAATTGAAAAAAGAAATCCGAATGAAAGATGACCACCCAGAAAGAGGTTAAACCCTGGAATGGCAGAGAAAAAGGGAGAATGGGTGAGAATAAAGAGCCTGGGTTCCTGGTGAGAATGGATTAGAAAGAGAAAAGGGAATCGCACAGGCATGCTTTTCTCCGCTTTCCGCCTTTAGAACACCGACTTACGATTGCTAGTGAGCCTGCTTGCGAATTACGGCCGGATTTGCCTCCACACCGGCCAAAGAATTCGCCCCTTATGCAAAAACCGACGGAGAGTGAGAACGAAAAACAGAAATTTCTTAAATTGCTCAGCCTATACAGGAACCCTAGAAGAGAGCTATTTGACTGGCTAAATATAAAAGCTCAATAAGATCTTGATCTTGATTCTGTGGCTCCATGCACCGCCTTTTTGAGTTGATAAGCATGAAGAAGCAAGAAGAAGAGGCACAAAAAAGTGGCCAGATACGTATGGGATTGCATCATTTGCATGCGAAAAGCGAAAGATGCCTCAAGGAAAATCTGAATGATATCCGACGTTCTTATCTAGTAACTGAAGATAAAATTGTCAAGGACTGAAAAATTACTTTTTGCAACCTTTATTGTCTATGTAACGCATATGCTATCAGGCGCCAAATGCCTTGTGGATAATAAAGTTTCTATGCATCTGTAAAATATCAAGACGAAATATATCTTATAAAAAAAAAACTGTGTTTTTGTGTGTGCACACAAAAATAAAAACTTTCTAAATTTTATCTGAACCACGTTATTTGGGATCATTATGCGTTTCTGGGAAACTGCCCACCCACCCTCCCCTCATTTGTAGGTATTCGTGCTTTCCCCTGTTTAGTTCAATAAACATTGACAGTACGAACCACGTAGCAACTAGCTGTTATTCCCTGAACAAGAATAAACTATTCCAGGCGTTCAGACAGTAGGGAGCGACGTAAAATGACAGAAGCGATGAATTTGCGCTGCTCTCTGCTATCTTAACTCTTCCGGGCCTGGAACAGGCTAATTTTACGAGGGTATACAACTTAACGGTATAACGTTAATTCGATCATCTTTTCTGAGGAAACGTAGCATAAAAAATATCAGAATAACCACCAATTTTGAGCGTGTTTAGAAAATCCCAAGATTTATACAAAAAACGAAAAATCTTCTTTTCCGTACACTCATATTCAGAAATGACTGATTTCTTAAATACTACAGAATCTATCATTTTCAATTTATTTATAAAACAAACTGTACAAGGACTTCAAAAAATAAATATTTTACAACTAACTGCAAAAAATATACATTACGTTATAACAATGAATGATGAACCAGTGAACGTTTCAGTTAAAGAACAAACCAACCGAACGAAGCTGAAATATTACAATAAATAATTTTTTTGTGACGCAGCGTCATCTGTAAGTCTTGAGTTTATCATCGTCCCCAGTTTTATCCTTATTCTCGGATTTCGGGCACCAGGATGTTTCATGGTTAAGGAAGCAGTGAACAGATTTGAACCTGTGGAAGAAAACAAAACAGTTATACAGCTGTGCACATTTTACTAGGAAAAACTATTACGGCAGGGATCTCCTTTATGAAGAACGATACTGATAACAAACATAGCTAAAAGGGAGATACGAGCAAAAAAAGGCACGATCTAGGAACCGCTCTTAGAAATCCGCCACTTTAGGTTGGCGCCCTGTGTACGAGCAGCTGTAAGCCGCTGAGTCACAATTCTAGAGCTGATTTGAATTAAATGGGAGCCGTTCAAGTGTATCAAGTGATGTGTAAGCTAACCTCGTCCCAGGACTTTCCTGCCCCTACCATTTTCTAAGGGAAAAGCCCTGGGGACGAGGTTGGATCTAAGCCTACTCTTAAGCCACTGGATCCCCACAAAGCAGGAATTTGAATCTTGCTTCTAAAGAATAATTACCTTTCCTTCTTGGAAGTCCGTCAATGCAAAGATTTCCCAAAACGACTTTTACTTACACATCAGCATCGAGACATAGAATTACTGCTATACACGCGCTTCGTGTCTTATATACTTCGTGAAATGGTTGGCTTATTTCACAGTCTGAGACTTTTGCGATTAATAAGTTACTTTAGTTCAACCACCCTGGTGCCCGGTGAGTCGTTGCCAAAACATCGAAGAGATTTCATCAGAAGGTTAAAACACGAAAAAGAAAAAGGAGGCCGCCGCCTTTTTGACGACTGTCGATAATGCCCTACCGCAAAAGTTTGGCACGCGTCTAATCAAGGGAACGACGAAGCCACTACGTACCGACTTGGATCATCTACAACGTTAAAAGGTCCATCAATACTGATGCGATTGTAACTGCCACCCATGAACCCATGGCTGAAGGTGATCTGTTGACGGTTAAAGAAACAAAAACACGCGCAATTTAGTAACCTTACAAAGAGTAAAGATAATTGGACAAAGTGCTTGCTTTTAAGTTAACCCGAGTTAACGTTGGTGACGTCAGCTTTTCGATCGCTGAACGAGGTGCATTCCATTTTATCAACTCAGTTGGTTAAAAATGTCTATTTATAAAAGTCAATAGCCCATTTCCGAGTTGCCACAAGCCTCTGTTTCAAAGCGAGGCTAAGTTCGAAGCCATTGATGTAAAAATGATTTATATTCTCATTCAAATGACACTCATTAAAGCAAGAAAGGTTTTGCACTTAGCCTCGTTTTGAAAGTGAGGGTTTTTGGAACTCGGAAATGGCCTATCATAATATGACAATCCTGAGCAAACCAGGCTACTGATGTTTTCTTAGGCTTTCTTAAGTTTTTCACTCAGTGTCCACGATCGAGGATTTGCTTTTCTAACAATGAATTTTATATAAACATCCCACCTGTTTACTGAATTCACTTTGTGGTAAGAAGGGAAGACTTTCCAAGTGTGAGTGGAAAAGCTCTGATCTCTTCAATTTTGCTTTAACAAGGACTTCTGCAAAGTAGCAAGATCAAAAAATGCTGCATTATGTCTCAAAATGAAAGAAGCTCATAAAAACTATAGAACTAGCTGTGACAGAGTAGTTTAGCTAGCCTGAGGAAACAGCCAAACATTTTGTGGCCTGCGTAGCAAGCGTTTCCGTTTGGTTTCGGAGCAAAGGAAGACCGAGGAACGGGATTTTCGGTTTTGTTCCGAAACCGCACGGAAACGCTTGTTACGCAGGCTAAACATTTCGTGACGTCACCACTGGTTTTCCCGCGAAATGAAAATTCCATACTGATGACGCGTCACTACTAAGATCTCAGTGCTTCTGATTGGCCGTGGCGTGAGGGAAATTTCCTTCAACTAATCAAAAGCACTACACAGATCTGGGTAGAAACACGTCAGTCAGTATGGGGAAACCAAGGGTGAGGTCGCGAAATGTCGGCTCTTTTCTCAGGCTATAGTTCAGCAAGACTCGCAATTAAACAAGGAATAAGAAATTCGGTAAGGATGAAATAACGAATTCCGTACCGAGAATGTTTTTTCGCCCATGCCTATTCAGCTCTATTCATCTAACTGGTACTGCAGTCGAACCTCACCAACGTACACCTCTCTGTTACAGACAGTTCTCTTGGTGCTAACAATTCCCAGTTTCATACAGTATTCACCTTTTATTATAATACCGACACTTAATTTTCAGTCAGTGAGGAGGTTTGACTGTAACTCTGTATCACCTCGCCTCCCAACAAACAGTACTGACACATCTCACTATGCGCGTAACCGCTTAAGAATGCGTCGGTGTTCCCTGAAAACCTTCTTGGCAATTCCCGAAAACACTCACCTGTAATCTTCGTCTCGTACCCGCGCAAGATTTTTGGCGTTATTTCCTCTAATTGATAACAACGTTATTTGCATAAAAATAGATGGTAAATACATGGATGAGTGCAAAAAGGGCGCCAACAGAGTCGAACTGAATTCTATTTAGCCGCGTATCATAGGTTTCTTTGTAAGCATTTGTAGGAAAGAAGCAGGTGAATCGAACGTCACTGCATCGATAAACTTACCACTTATGAACCCCACGGTGCAGTCATCGGGTAGTTTAATCCGTTCACAGCTTTCTATGAATTTACCATCACTAAAAAAAGAAGACAAAATCCGATCAACAAAATAAGTTCTCTCTTTTATTCACGTGTCTTTTGAGCGGCTTTCGGGCATTTTATCTGTAGAGTCAAACATCAGCCATTCTCTATACCGATACCGGCTAGAAAAACAGCCTTTGTAGGCAGAAAAACACCAAAGTGTCTCACTGACAGAAAAAAAGAAGTTTGCTTAAAATTGCGAACGAAAAGATTAGTGATCTGACTTCCAAAAAAAATTAAAACGTGGAAACAAAATGCAGGAGAGATAATTTCCTTCTGTCTCGTAAGTAGTCAGTCACGTCAAAAGATTTGCTCCATTCTGACTGCTGTCACACCCAATCAAATAACATCATGAAGTGAACACTTCTGAGATGATTACAACTGCAGTACCTTATGTAAGGCCTCATTTTGTTGACAAGAGCACGACTTAAACAGAAACCTGCTCCCCCTGTGGCGAACCAAAACTTCTTTTGCTGAAATCAAAACAGGAAAAGGAAATTAAGACGGTAACATATTTATTACGACCATCTCAATTATTTCAACAGCATTGCATCAAGTGTTGATCGCAGTTGACAAGAACTGACTCCAAGCGAATCACGGTGTTGCCACCTTCACTTGTCACAAACGAATCATACTTGTACACTGTATGATAGAAAAGTTTATTCTCTTTACTGTGTCCGTAGGCTTATTTAGTAACAGAACGGGAACGTCAGTTGGCGACGGGAAAGCGCGCGGAAAGGACTAATCGCGACTTCCGGTGCCCCATTGGTCAAGCCAGTTGTTTGATTTGCGCACAAAAGAGGCGCACAAAAAGGTCGCCTGAGAAAACAGCCAACATTTCGCGACGCTACCACTGGTTTCCCCGCGAAATGACGTCTGAGGTACGAGCTCAAAAATTCAATACTGATGACGATCACTACCCAGATCTTTGCAATGCTTCTGATTGGTTGAAGCACATTTCTCTCGCGATCCGACCGAAGAAGCACTACCCAGGGCAGATTTGGGTAGTGACGCGTCATCAGTCTGGAATTTATGCAGCCTTTTGCTCAAACGTTATTTTACGGGGAAATCAGTGGTGGCATCGCTAAATGTCGATTCTCAGGCTACCAGAAAGGCAAACTTTTTGACGCCATCTCGCGTGTTGACGGCTGACGGTTAACCCACTGGGACCCTCATCAAGAGGGGATCTCGTGATGCGATACTTAACACTGTCAGGCCCAGTTCATACGTCGCGCTTCTGCCGTGACAAACCGAATTGTAATTGGGTTCAACAAAAGCACGACTTCAATTCAGACGTCGATTCAGGCGTCGTAGTTCTGCCGTGCTTTTGTCGAACTAATCCAAGAATTACGTTCGGCACGGCAGGGGCACGACACATGAACTGGGATTCACTTGTTTTGTTAGCTCAAACTCTTAGTCTAAAGAAGGGGTCATAAAACACTTTGTTCGCACCTTATTTCCATCTAATCTGTCCCAGGCCTGCAAAAAAAAAGATACAAAAATGAAAATGAAAACCAGAGTATCAAAAAATTTGTAAAACAAATTATAATTCTATCATTCCTGGGGCCTGAAAAAATACATCTTCCGTTTAGTTGTGAAATGACCTGAAGAAAACATTTAGGACCAGCAGATGAGTATTTTAAAGGCCAATGGTCGCGAAAATGTTGTAAGTGCGCGCTGATGCGTCAATTTATTATTGTTAGCGAAAAGTAATGAGAGTCATGGAGACGAAAGTGGGGGACCGTATGTCATTCATCATAGCTAAAACAAAATTCCCTAATCTGATTGGCTACTGCAGCCCTGTTTTCAGAATAAAATAGGACCGTGTAATAGGATATAAAACGTCATCACGCCGCGCAAGGAGAGTAGTTGTTAGCGAGTTGTAATGAGAATCATGCAGGCGAAAGTGTTGGGGGGGGGGGGAGGGTGGCTGCATGCTATTAATGATAACTGTAAGAAAAATTCCCTAATCTGATTGGCTACTGCATCCCTGTTTTCAGCATGAAAAAGAATAGTGTAATAGGATAGTACGCTGTGCTTGGACAGATTTGATTTCACTTTGTGTTTGGGTCAGTTCATTTTTGAAGTCTAGCAAAATAAACCCTCGAGAGATGTATCACGAATCATCTCAAATTATTTTACAGTCAAGGTTAAACTAATTGGTAACGAAACTTAAAGAGTGCAACAGATTACAAAACATGTGCATTGCCGAGTGGATCCCGGTTTAACGAAGTGCAAAGGGAATGAGAAAACGTGTTCGCCCTTATCGTTAAAAAGAAGATACACTATAACGGCCTCGGGGTCTCTTTCTGGGTCCCTTACATTTTACTGTAACTGGGGTGATGAGTATCATTTTTTTACTGCCGGGGTGAAAGAGGTTCGTTATTTAAAGGTTCCACTCCAAGTCTGTGGGCAGTATCGAGGCGCGCGCGGATAGCGAAATGATCATTCAGGGGCACCCAACGAGAATATAGTTCAAAACCACTTAAACATAACATTGTTGAACGTATTTTAGTATTTAAACGGTAGATATAGGCATATTTTTACCCCCTAAAAATTTTTCATCCGTTCGGATTTCCTAGCTGAAAGTGTAGTTATCCGAAAATTATAGGGGTCAAAACTTACCTTTTCGAAAATTTCAGCCCGAAAAATGCTCCCGAAAATTCTAGGTGACCTTTTTAGGGTAAAAATCCGTTAAGAAAAGGCAATTATACCATTTTTTAGATGTCCGAAAATCCAAGGAGGGGCAGGCAAGCAAGAAATTTTAGAACAAATGTTCCGAAAATTCTAGATCTCAAATCGTCTTCCAAACAGATATTTTCCAAAAATTGTCGTTGGGTACCCCTGATCATCCAAGTCTGGCCTAATATAACCGAGGTTAAATCCGCGAACAAAAATAAGGGGGGAACAAAACGACAGACAAACGTAAGGCAATAAATACCCAAAGCGATAGTTAGGAATTTTCATTAATAGCCGCAAACATGCAGTTTTACCTCCATTTCTCGTATCAGGCTTGGTTTGCCAAGGTAAACATCATCTTCAGGATTAAAATTTTTCAGCGTATTTACAAGCGCTGGCACGTTGACATAATTGTCATCATCAAAATGGCAAAACCATCTGGCAGAAAGAGGAAAAAAAATCACAAAGACAACGTTAAGTGCAATGTCTTTTATTCTAACAACGAACTGGCTTTTTCGGGATATACCAACGGAAAATATGATTAAAATATTAATCACAAACTTGCTCAATTTAACTCTAGTACTTAACCGTCAACTGAGTTAGTCAGTTATATATCCTGTGAGATTAAAATTCAGCCCATTGTCTTGGTATGTGAAACTTCCTGAAAATTCATCATTCACTGCTCAAGGTGATTGCTTTTTCCACATTACGGGTGTCCAATTTTACAGTGATACAGAAAACTACAACAAAAGGTTTTAAGTTCTAGAAGTAGCCAATCATAGAAAATGAAGAAAAATGCAATCCAAATTTCATTTTGTGTAATCCTGAAAAAAAAAAAGACTACCACAAGGAAATGCTAATGAAGGCTAGTCACCCTATAGGATCCACTAATTTAATTTTAAGAACATGTTTATACACCATCGATAATAGTAGGATGTAAAAGTACTGCTCAAGAGGTTTTACACCGTTGGAATTCCTCACCAGACTGATTTTCTTGTTTTCATAGCTTATGATCTTGGAGTAGGAATGTTTAAGGTGCAAAAATACTTACTTTGTCTTCTTCTTTAGTTGCACAAAGAAGTCTAGCTCAGCCTGCATCTTACAGCAGAGTCTTGTCCTAGTTTTATAGTAGTATTAACAAAAAGCAAAGTATTAAGAGAAAAGAAAAACAAGACTTAAAAAACAAGCAAACCAAACCCTTTTCTGCTGCTAAATTAAATCTTCACATAACTGCAGTTTTTCCTAGCTATTCTTTATCCAACTAAGCAAACGTCTTATGTCCCTTTTCAACAAGAAAGAAATTTAGACAGCAGTATCTCTTGCAAAACAAAATTTAGTTTAAAAAAACAGTTGCGTATTATAGGTCCGCAACGCGTACACGTAATAATTGACATGAACTGCTACAGATGTATATGTTACCTCTGGTGTCCAGCTTCACACAGGGTATTTACAAGATGGCCACCTAAAAACGATGAGTAATTCATCAGTGCACTGACAAGTCAAACAATATACTTTTATTGTCACACAGTTACTAAACATCTTAAAACTGAAGTACATATACTGCCTGTGAGTGTATTACTGTAAAACTCTGAAAATAAGCCCCTGGACTTATATTCTTCAAAGGCCCTTTCTGAAAGGCTTATTTTTGGAGGGGCTTATATTCGGAGGGGCCTATCTATTGAGGGAAATTTGCATATCAACATCGATTGGGCTAGCCTTATAGTTGGAAGGAAATTCACTGTTTTTGCTTTGTTTTACTTTGTATTTGAGGGCAATTTCCAAGTACAAGCCCCCGGGGGGGCTTATATTTGGAGAGGGGATTTAAAGGAGGGTTTTTTGCGTTACGAGTGTGGGGGGCTTATATTTGGAGGGGCTTATTTTTGGAATTTTACGGTATCTCTTGCAATATGCAAAGGTCAGGTCATATCCAATCAAAACCTATCCGATCTTTTCATAAAGATGTCCTAAATGTGCAGGAAAAATGGTGTTTGCATGGTCATCAGAGATGGGTAGTGGCCGTTATTACCTGAACAGGTAACATGAATGAGAATTCACAACAACTTTCAGGTAAGATAATAATAATATGAATCTCAATAATAATATTATAAGTATGATTAACTCAAAATAATATGTCTGTTTTTAGCATTGCTTAATTCCTAATTCTTACCAAGACTTTTATTGACCTTGGCATCATCTTGATCTGTAAATAAATAAACCTACAATAGCCACAAAAGCAACTTTAGTTGACCTGTTTTCAGTGTTTCCATTTTTCCTTCAATCAATATCAAAATATTTGCAAGAAAAATAATCCTTAATATGGAAGTGGATACAGTATGTACATGTGAAAAGTACAGTACTGTAAAATAGGTCCTAATAGGTAATCATATAACATCAAAATTAATGTTCCCATCTTGGGCAAATTGAGCCCTTTTAAAGTACAATTTAATCCCAATTATTCCTCTCAACCTATAAAATTAACCATTTCACCACTTAATATTTAAGCAAAAATAAAATGCTGAGAAAAAAATGTGTTTAATAAGCAAACATAAACAATGCTATTCATGTAACTCTAGCTGTCATGCATGTATATCGTGGGCAATCACCCACGGACTAAAATGTGTTAGAGACCAGTATTGTTCCATAGCTTATTGTGGAACTGAAAAGGTCAAATTGAACAAAGTTTATCAGACAAGTGGCCAAAAGTATGTGGCTGTCTCCTTTATAGATAAAAAATCTATTAATTTAAACAACTGTGTTCTTGGCCCAGGGTAGGAAACTTAATTAGGACAGCAAAAGCTGACCACGACCTCCAAGGAACCAACACCACAATAGAAAGTGTTAAGACACCACTTTGGTTGCTTGTTTGCAAACTGATCCAAATTTACTGTCCAAGCCAAATCTCTTTTGTCATTTAATACTTTGTTTGCCTAGCAGTTATTTTCAGCAGTTCAGCTATTTTTGGCTTAACAAGGCATTTTTTCTTTGTTTCCAAAGAGCTGGTTTCCTTGAAAAATAAGATATAGTACATGCATGTAGTCACTTTGTTAAAGTGGAAACCTATTTCATAGGGTCAATTCAGTTAAAACATTCTACTCCATCTTGAAGCACATCTCCAGACTCTTATTGGAGAGCAGCTCCTGGTGATTTTGATAGTAAGAAAAATTCCTTCCCAATGGGTAAACTCCTCAAGATGTAAGCTTTCTAAGGTTACATGTCTACTTTTAGCAAAATCAGAACCTGATGTGTAAATTTAGCGAGCCATATTTCTGAGAAATAACAGTAATTAGCAATTAATTTTAATGATTTAAAAATCATGTGTAAGCCCAAAGGGAAGTGGGGGGGGGGGGAGCTTTCAAGGGAAATTTGAGTACAAAATAATGCAATACGTAACCTCATGTAATTAGATTTTTTTTCAGGGGGGGGGAATTGTTGGAACCACAAATGTAGATTGCTAAAAACCAACATTCCACACTTTTTAAAAGCTTCAGATTTTTGCAAGATGCTAAATAGTGAAATTAGACTCAAGACCCTGAAAACCACCATACCCTCTCCAAAAGCACATACCACGGCCCATTTACACCAAATAAGGGAGTGCCCTCAACCCCACCCCCCCTGCTGTCTCAAGAGGAAACTGGAATTGCTATAAGAGAATTTGCAGCTTCATCATATTCTAAAGACAATCCATAACTGACCGTACCAGTCATATTCTCCCCCATGGGTGACACTAGTAAGCTTATCATATTGACAGTGTGGTGGAAAAGCAGATTTCAATACTGGCATCAAAAAATTCTTAACTGCGAGACGGAAGGAATGATCCTCAAAAACAGATAAAGATTTTACCTGATTCTTTGCGTTTTGGATCCATGTATCAAGTAAAATTTGAACCCGTGTTTTGTGAAACTCTCCAGTTGTTTTGACAGATATAAATACATCTTTGATCTCTGTGTTCTTTGTCCTTTCTGGACTCTCTGTTCTAAATTCGTGACCAGCATTGTTTTCATTTGCATGTTTCAGGTCATGGTGGCTTAATTTATGTCCCCTTCTTTCTTGATCACTTATCCTCGCTGATAAGTCATTATCTTGATTACTTCGTCTGATCTCTCCCGGCGAATGATGAAGCTTCTTTCGGTTTCCAGACAGTTGGAATGCAGCTGATTTTATCAATACACTTCTCTTGAAATCAACGCTCTCCTCTTTTTTGCGAGAGTGATCCAATTTTGCTCGAGCAATAAACTTCAGGTTTTCTTCGGTATGCTCGACATCTTGACTGTGAAGCCTGAGGCGTGTTTTGATCTCATTCGCAAATGTCTTTGTTGTCCAGCCGTGCCTAATTGGCGCGAAATTGAACTCCTCGTAGAGAAACATTGAAAAGATCGCTTGGCCAACAGCCACTAAACAAATCCAGACCAACACCTTTCTATATTTTCTTCTTGCACAATACATCGAATCCCTTTTCAATAAAATTCGAAAATTATACACTTTGCATCATAGTGGTCTTCCGTCTATTCCTATATCCGAATGTTTGAAGATATATGGCTGGAGGACGAATCCGCCAAAATCATTATACAGCACATAGCGATGCTCTTGGCAGTTATTTGCTGCTTGAACAAGTCAATACACGCTTTTCAAAAGTCAAAGATCAGCGTGAGGAAGATGGGGTCGCTGATAACTTCAACACTGTTCCCGCAACACTTAACACGGTTCCACAGAAGGAGTAAGTTGCGTTGCAAATTATCACCCGTTTCGCAAGAGACAGATATTTGATATACGGCGTCTTACTTTTCTCTTATATCTTGTTAGACACTAATCCACGACAGATGGTGTAAAATTCTTCACACACATCCTTAACTCTAATAGTGACAGGAAATCCGAACTGGCGTTAATCACCGAACTCTCAGCGTA